>NC_090930.1:1285786449-1286090973 GCF_040938575.1 Ambystoma mexicanum | reverse complement strand
CAGCAACATAATCAGCTGCAATAATGCTCTCAATGTCCATTACAAACACCTTCCCTTCCAGTTCATTAACTGGTGTTTCTGGTCGGAACAGATAGGCTGCTGGCCTCCTCCATATTTTCCCTTCTATCCCTGGCATCCATGCGAATGCCATGTCTGTGCCATACTGGAATAGCTCGCCATCTACTGGCTCCGCCCTAATCGCTGTCTGTCCACAGTATGCTTGCAAAATCTGTCGTGCTGCGAGCATGTTAATCCCTGGAGTAGAGCAAATTATGCCATCCTCTGTAAAGGAGATCGTCATATTCAACCTGTTCATTATGTCTCTCCCCAGTATATTTACTGGTGAGGCACTATAATACAAAAGTGGAACTGACAGATCATAATCTCCAATAGATAAGGGAACGTTATCAGTAAATGGAAACAACCCTTTAGCCCCAGAAAATCCTTGGGTGTTCATGGCTTCGCCTGACATCTTAAATTTACCTTCCCTTATGCAAGACCGGGTTGCCCCGGTGTCAACAAGGAATGATAATTTTTTGTCACCTATCGTTACCTCTATGCGTGGTTCCTCCGCACTATTAGGTGTTACTGACAGGATGGGACACACCAAGGCCGTCTGTGGGCTGACCTATTGGGGGTACAATGATTGGCCATTCCCTGTGTAAGGGTTGTGTCCCAACACCGTCACCCTACCCAATTGCGTTTGTTGAGTTTGGGGTGGTGGTTGTATTAACGCTACTTGTTGTTGTGGCGGTGGCAGTTGCTGTGTTATTTTTTGTTGTGGCAGTGAATAGGTTTGTGGCTGTTGTGTTGTTTGTTGTTGTGGGTCACTCCCTTTTTGTGACATCTGCTGTTGTTGTATGCCCTGCTGTTCTTGTGAGGTCCTAGGTTGTGCTTGTTCATTCCATGCTGGTGTTCCTGGCCTGACCCTACATGTACGTGACATGTGTCCTAATAGTCCGCAGCTCCAACACACGGGTGGTTCCCTGCTTTGCCATGGGAAGCTCCCTGTGTTGTCCTGGTATACGGGTTGCCCTGTGGGGTAGTAATTTCTAAGTCCCCCAGCCTGTTGTTGGGTATTATATCCGTATCCTCTCCCCCTCATAAACCCTCCTCTCCCTCTGTTATAACTATAATACCCAGTTCCTTGCATTGGGTACCCTCCTCCCATGTTTGGTGCGTGTAATTGCAGAGGCGGCACTTGCTGTATTACACCTTGTGGAGGCGCTATTTGGGCGGGATCTTGTGCAGCCACTACTTGCGTTGGGCTTTGGGCCACTGGTGTGGGCGTAGTTATTAGTGCCCCTTCCATTGTGTATTTAGTAAGTTTTTTCTGTACTAGTTTGGCCTCTTCTGTTTTCCTGTCCTCTTCCTTTTGTTTCATTTTTCCTTGCCATGTCCTGCAGTGATGTACTATAGTCAGTTGTATTTCTGGCCATGGTTTTGCTTCCATCCCCACTACTTTCTTTAGTTGTTTCTGAACCCCTTCTGGGAGCCCTTGTACTAGTATATGATAAAATATGGCTGGTGTTTTGTCCCATTGTTCTCTAGTTTCCATGCGCCACTTCTCTTGAATATCCTGGATATAATCAACAGGGTCCTCATTTTCACCCATCTTACGGGAAGTAATGGCTCCTATGTCTGATGTGTCTGGGTACTGCACTCTCAGTGCCTGCCATAGCGCATGTCTACAGTTTGCAAATGGTGCCCCATCATGCGATGTGTTCGTTATTGTTACCCCATGGAATCCCGCTCTTTTCCAAATGTCATCCGCTCTATCCCCTAATATTGATATTAACAGGCCCTTCACATCTCCTACTGCTAGTTTCTGTCCTGCGGTGTGTTTTTCCATTTCATATATCCACTTACCCGCACCTCCACTTAGTGATGGGAGCCTACATTTTATATTTTCTTTATCCGTATGTTTCCAAGGTACATACTGTGGTCTAACCCCTCCTCTCTCCAACAGTGGCATTAAATTCTGTCTTGTGTCACCCTTTACGCTCCATAATATTGAGTCTTCACACCCCTCCTCTTCCCCCGTTTCCTTTACTACTTCAAATTCTTCCTTACTACCTCTGCTCCTACCTCCCTCTTCTTCCTTTCCCTTTTTTTCGTCATTTCCTGTGTTCAATATGGGTATGTTTATTTGTCTGTCTTGCCTGCGACTAGGGAGGTCCCTAAGCCGACATGCATAAGGTGTAAGTTCGTTCATGAAGGGCGCGAGCTTTATTCTGTGCAGTGAGCGTGCGGTGGTTGAACATGTAGGGTGTGACGTGGGAGGGCGTGATGGAGATGTGGGTGGCGTGGTTTCATGGGTTTGTGTTTCCCCTATTCTTTTCACTCCCTCCTTACTTCTCTCCAGCTCCTCCCATCTTCTACTCATCCAGGGCGAATCTATGTTTGTTCTAGTGAGGTATAGCTTATCTAAGCTTTCCCTTTCACTCTTTCTTCCATCCTTCTCCACTCCTTCTTCCTCCTCACTGCAAAAGTCATTCATAAATGGCACCCCCCACTCTGCCTTTTTTCCTTTTATTGTTACTGTTTTTAAGTCTATTAGGTCTCTTTCTCCCCTTTCGTTGTTACCAACTGTTCCCCCTAGTGCTGATGTTGTTGCTACCTCTCTACTTTTATATACATCTCCCCATCTTTCACTCTCCCTACTCCTCCCTTCTCTTCCCCCTTCACTTCTCTCCTCCATTTCCCTACTATTTTCCTCCCTTTTCCTTTTCAATTCTTCCATTACTTTGTTGCTCGTCTGTTCCAATATTCTTTCATCCTCTTTCTTCCTTTCCCATTTCACCCTTTCTCTTTCTACTATACTCTCTATTACCTTCCCCTCTTCATATTTCTTAGCTGTCTCTGATAGTACCCTCCTCCTCCATATTTCCATTTCCTTTTCCTTTTCTTCTTCTTCCTTCTTCTTCTCCCTCAGCACTACTCTTGATACCCTATCTGCTGCTGCTTTTACCCTTTCAGCTTCTCTCTTTTGCTCCTCATTTCGTTCCCTTAATTTTTCCAATTCGTTCTTACCTTCTTTCCTTTTCCTCACTCTCTCTCTTTCCTCCCTCTCAAGTTGTTTGATCAATTCATTCTGCTCATCCCTTAGTTTTGCTAATCTTTCCTCCAAAATCTCTTCCTTCTGCCATAGTAGCTCCTCTCCCCTCATTTCACTCTCTCTGGCACTATCCTCGTTTGTTCTCCTTACCGCCTCCCTTTCTTCTCCAGTTAGTGAGCCTCGTAATTTCAATAATATCTGTGCAGCTACCCACTCATCGTTTCCTATCTCTACAGTCTGCTCTTCTCCAATCCTTTCTTCCCCCATTGGTATCTTCCTATGAGCCACATATGGTGGAGGGCTGTATGCCGGGTTCGAGTATCCTTCAGCCGCCCTGAACTGTCCTTCTATTTCTCCTAATTCTCTTAAAGGGTACAACCCTCCTCCCTCTGTTTTCACTCCCGGTGTTATGGGTGTCTCATTGTTCGGTTCCTTTTTTATGTCGTTTGATTTATCAATCTTTTCTCCTCCCTGTCCTCCGTTCCCCGTATTCTTTGTGCTTTCGCACCCCTTTTCCCCATCCGTTCCTTCTTTCTTAATCTCCTTTTCTTCCGGTGTTTCCCCCATAGTGAACATTCCATTTGGTCCTGGTCGGGACCCCTGGAACATCCTCCATAAGTTAAACACCTCCACATGGTTTGCCAACTTCTTCCCCTTGTATGTATTGTGCAGATGGTTTAGTAGTGAATGTTGGGCGTATGGATCGAAACTACCATTAGGCGGCCATGGTGTTAACATTTTGTTGTCCGTCCCCTGGGTCCACTCTATGCTGTACTTAATTAATTTCTCCCTATGTGGTGGCAGTGTGGTGCATATGTGTTGTAATGGGGTAGTGAGGGTGTTCCCCCACCCTCCCGACCCTCTCCCGTATGACATAGTGGCACTCCCCTTGTTACCCTTCCCTTTACTACCAGTTTTCAATATACAACCTTGTATTGCTTACCTTGCCCCGCAAGTGTGGGGACTTACGACAATCCTTTGACAAATTATGCAATAATAATAAATATGATGTTATATTATATTCCTTCCCCTACGGCCCCCTGCGGCCGAAGCGCACGCAGCCCCCTGCGGCTGCGTACCCCTTACGACGATCTTATACAGTCGTCCTGTTTCTCCGTTCTCTTCCGCCTTTTACACTTGCCGTGGCCGGCGTTCTCCGTGTGCAGCCACGCCCCTTTCCCCTTCTCCTCTTTCGGTCCACTCGTTTATCGTTTATCTCCGTATCCGCTCCTTTATCATGTTTCTCTTCCCCACCACTCTCAAACCCAAAGTTCCTTGTGCTAGCGATATCCTATTAAATCCCTACTGGTGACGTCACCGATTTCTTCGAGCTACTGGTATATTCTTGTTATGTTCTTTAAGTTCAAAATACACTTGCAATCTACCCCGCTAACCCTACAGCTGTCTTCCTGTCTCTCCTGGAACAAGGTAATCTCATCAATAATATAACCGGACTGCGCACACTGCGTCGCCTCGCGTGTGATACGCCCCTCAACAGGAGGGCTTAACCAGCCAATTATCTTCCGTTTTGGGCAACTATGTAACTAGCTACCGCCCACAGGGAAACGTCATCTACCTATCGAGTTTCTTGCTCGAACAATAGGAAACCTCATCTACTCATTGATCAATAAATGTCAAATCGTAGGAAACCACACACACCCACCCTCACACGTAGTCGCAATTTAGGCCATCAGTGTCTTACGAGCGGCTGCACGTGATGTTTTCGTGCCCCGCCCCCCTCTTTCGCGTAACGTTAGCCGACTGTTCTCGCACTCGTTTCGCTACCATTCATTCCATTGGCAACACTCAGTTAAACCTTCGCCGCACATCTGTACAATACCTCCCTCCTCCCTTATTTACTTCCTCCCCCTCCCTCACAATTTCGCATTGCTTGTTGTGCGTGTCATGCTCACCAAGTTCTCTCGATGCAGGGCCGCTCGACTGCGTGCACCCCTCCAAGCGGCTCGCCACCTCCCCTCGTCTGGACCACGTCTGGACACTCGCCGACCGCGGGCGGGATACTTCTCAACCGGCTCCCGAGGGCCAATATCCGGATTGCGCTGTCCGGTCTTCTCGCAGCTCCGCGATGGTCCTGTAGTCCTCAGAAGGGGGCAACGGCAGAGGGGGCCGCGCCGCCGGGCCTCCTCGCAACGGGAGTGCCTGGAAAATTTAAAAATAAAAGTCGATCTTAAACAGATCTCAGCAGTGCCTCCAACTTGTCGGGGGGAAATTCTGCCGGGGTCGGCCGGGCCGTCCGCAGACCTCCGGGCAGGGAGGCCCCAACTCCTCCCATATATCCCAGATGAGATAGAGTATGAGACACACACAAGGAGCAAGGTGACTCTGCTGTTTATTTAGACAAAAACGGCAGGGATGGGTCAAGGAGCGTACGCGTTCGTCCTGACACACACAATCGTGGGGCTCGCAGGCCCTTTTTACTGCATTATGACGCGCTACTTGCGTCACTTCAGAAAGTTAACAAAAAACCTATCGCCACTCTTAATTGGTTGCTCGAGTGGTAGGGTTAGTATAGTACACATATAGAGAATGATATTAGTGGACAAGGTGTAGTCAGGTGGTATATCTGGGTTGTCCCTACAATTAGATACATAAGAATTGTTACATGAAGACTCCTGAGGATTGGCTAGTATTACTGACGTCTGAGATAAGAGCCCCATGTTCTGATTGGTGCATCCGTGAGCTTCCCAGCCTGGGACCACCGTTGTTCCCAGCTCTCGGTGTACCTGTGATTGCAACAATGTTTCAATATGGGTACGTGCAGACAATGTGAGGATTTATTCATAGGTGGAAGGCTGACCGCTCCCACTGTAGCAGATGTCCATTGAGCCTTTCAAGTGTATCGGCCTGTGTCTCGTACTGAGGGACCCAGACGCCTTTTCTCTCCTGGGTTTTGGCATCTCGTCAGGTTCGGCTTGGTCACGTGGGGAGGGACCGTGAAAGAGGCAGAATTCTGCACAATTAATATTGTTTTTTCTACTGCGCGTCTGGTTTAATTTGCCGGCGTGCCTTTATCGTTGAGGCGCGGAGTGCGAGGTTGCAACATCGTGCCTTTGATGATTTGTTCTTGGATGTGGGTTTGCAACATTGCGACCTTGGCTGGTTGCTCCACCGGGTTCTTTCTGCAGGATCAGCAACCTGACTCTTGCTTTGTTAATGTCCACGGGAGCTCTTGTTTGAGGCCTACTCGGGCCTGGTGCTTAAGTAGTCTGTTTGGTGCATAGGTGCTTTTTAGGTTATAATGGCATATATTTCCATGACCAGTATCGTGTTTCCATTATACCTCTCATGGTGGTAACGGGTTTCAAGAGAAGCGTGAGCAAGCGTTATAGATGAGTTCATGATACGTCTTGCGTTTCTGCATTCTGAAAGCCTATGTAAAAATAATAAAGATGCACGTCCGTGAGTATGCCTGTCGCCTACGTCAGAGCACTGAGTATGTTCTTCGTGTAGATTGGTGTGGAAATGTTCAGTGTGTATATTTGTACAGATGTGCTTCCCGTTGTCTAGGTCGTCATGGCATCTCTAACGACGTGTGGATTTTAGTCTAGCTGATCCGAGCCGCAGGTGTCGGCATGGCCAGTGCGGGCTGCTGGGCAGGCAGATGGACACATCCGTATGTTCCTGTACCAGGGTACCTGGTCGTCTGGTAAATGGACAAACTCTTCTCGCGGCGGGTGTCTGGGCCGTGACCCTCTAGGCCAAGCGCGAGAGGTGAAGGACGGGAGCCTGGTCTTCCATTCTCCCACTTCACTTCTGTAAGACTGCCCAGACATGACCGACATGTTCTTCCTTGGAATTTGAATAGATGAGAATGTCATCTATGTAGACAAGTGCACAATTGTCCAACAGTTAACGGAGCATGACATTCATAAAGAATTGGAACGCCGCAGGGTTGTTACATAACCCGTAGGGCATGACCTGGTATTTGAAGAGGCCATACTTCGTGCAGAAGGCTGTCTTCCACTTATCCCCTTTTTTGACTCTCACAAAAAAGAGGATGAGTGGACTCTCGCCCCTTGTAAATCCAGCTTTGTGTGAATCTTAGCGTGTTTCACCTGATCCAGGACCTCTCGTATAAGTGGTAAGGGATATCAGTTTTTTACTGTGATCTGATTGATTGCTCTGTAGTGTATATAGGTTCTTAAGTCCCCCCTTTTTAGGCACGAAGAAGAGGGGCGAGGAAGCAGGGGACTTGGATAGACGGATGAAACCATTTGCCAGGTACTGATCCAGGTAATTTCTAAGATATTGGTTTTCCTGCTTTGTTAGAGCATAAATCCAGCTGTAGGGGATTTGGGTTCCGGGCACGAGATCTATTTGGCAATCGTAGGGTCTGTGCAGGGGCAAAACGTTGGCTTGCTCTTTTTGGAAGACATCCTGGTAATGCAGGTATTCAAGTGGTAAAGAGCCAGTGAGGCCCAGCATGACTCCTTTCTTGGGTTTCAGATTGACAACGTCTTTGTTGTAACAGGTGTCGGCAAAGTCTTGAGGAAAGGTCAGAACTCGTTTTCGCCAGTCGATCCTAGGATCATGGGTCTCCAGACAAGGCATTTGCAATATCAACTGGAACTGAGGATCACCAATTAGATCGAAGGTAATGACATCTTGATGCCCGTCCTGAAACAGAAGCTTCACTTTCTCAGTGTATTGTGTCCCCGGGCCAGATGATAGCTGAGAACCATCCACTGCAGTGATGTTTTCCAATTTCTGCTTTTGTTGGAGACGAAGGCCTATTCGGATAGCCAGATCTTGGTCAATGTAGTTTCCCACAGCTCCACTGTCAATGTATGCCTCCAAGGAATGTATCTTTGACGGTTGCTTGTGATTCACCAAAAGTACTGGAAGGGCTAGATGTGAGGTCTGCACAGATTCCTTTTTCTCACTCAACTAGTGGACCCCTACGCTTGCCGGGCATTTGAGTTTTCCGAGTCCTGTATTTTTTCTTCTTTGTTGTTTTTGTCCATTGCTCCAACTATTTTCTTTGGTGGTTTTACTGGTCATTCACGGAGGAAGTGACCTGCTTTATCACAATATAAGCAGAGATGATGCTGTCTTCTTTTCTCTCTTTCCGCCTTGGTAAGGGGACTCCGTAATCCACCGATTTGCATTGGTTCCGACTGTTCATGTGGTTTTGCCTGGTTCTCACGGGGTCTCACATAAACTATCCTTCCCTCTGTTCTGGCTCGATCCATTTTCCTATTCTGCAACCTATGATCAAATTGCACTGTCAGGTCTATGTAGACCGCACACCCCTCAGGTGGGTTCACAACTTGAGCCAACACATCCTTAAGTTCTCCAGGTAACCCTCGATAAAAGAGCATAGTTCTCTTTTCTTCTGGCCAGTTGGTCTGGGCTATGAGACGATTGAAGGTTGCAATGTAAGTTAAAAGATCTTGATTCCCCTGTATGACAATAACAATTTGTTGTGCAGAGCTTATCCTTGAGTATGTCAGCCAAAGAATTTCTCCATTTCATGCTGAAAATCCCCAAAGTTCCGAAGCAAAGGATCATTTTGAGTTACCAATGGTATTGACCAGTCTGCCGCTAGATATGAGAGTATGAATGTGACTTTGGCTTGATCGTTAGGAAAGGCTCCAGGTCTACATTAGACGCGACATTGGTTCATGAATATGGCAAACTTGTTTGGATCACCCCTGGAAGAACCACCTTAACCGGTGTTGATTGCTGTGGTGTGGAAGAATGGGCCATCCCAGGCAAGGGAACCTGTCCTGCTTGTGCCTGCAGCATCTGTCTTGCCAAGTCATCAGTTCTTTCTCGAGTTACAATAAGATATCTCATTAATGCACTGGTTTCCGGTCTTGAAGCATGTACTTCAGCCTGTAAATTCCCCAGTAATTGGGTTAATTGGTCTGTTTCTGAAATTTCCATAACGCTCAGGCAGAGAGTCGTAGAGGCTTTGCGTTCTGTTATGCTCACTGGCCTTTGCGGAGGTATTGGGGCATGGTTGCAGCTCTCCCTGGAATCAGATCACCCCTGTCAGGCCTCTCCCTCTGCAGATAAGCTGTGAGCGGCGGCAATTGGTGACACTGCTCCTGCGTGGATATGAGAGAAGGTGCGTGCATTGATCTGTGACTATTGTACCTCTCAAACTCTTCTCCACAAGGTCTGGTTTCTGTGGGCATGTACCAGCGCATAAGGCTCACCTGTTAATTGTTGATGATAAGCTCTCCATCCTACTACTTCTGGCAGGGGCGCTTGTCAATGGGACCTAGTTGCTTCACTGATCCCCGGTAAGTAATAATCCAGTTCAGCTGCAACTATGCTTCTCCTGGTTGGTAGTAAGTCTCTATCAATATCTCTTATCTCTTTACCTTTCTGTTTTCTCTGTGTCTCTTCTCGTTTTAATGTCTTTGGATTATTGCTCCAAGTTTTGTTGTCAATTCTTGAATAATGTTTCTCTTCTGTTTTCTTCCCAATAGGTGGAAATGTGGGCCAAAAGCAGCTGTGGGGCGTGGGACGCGGCCGGTTGGAAGATGGATGAATATGCAAAGTCTGGCAGCAGGTAAGTGATGGTTTAAGGAAAAGCCCGAGGTTCAATGGTAGCGTGACCTTAAACTGAATGTCTTTTAAGTGTCTAACCTTGTCTTTCATTTTTCCTTGCAGGTGCTGCTGTTGCGGACGGAGCGCATCGTGCTGTTGTGCCAACATGAAGATTTCAGACTTCCGGAAGATTTGAAGATGAGCTGCGGTGCCAAGATGTAGATGTCAGCGTTCCGGAAAATTTGAAGATGAATGCTAGGATCAACGAAGACATTTGCACAGGTGAGAACAAATTTCCCCAGGTGGTAAGTATGATGACAGGAAGCAGGATTTTCAAAGGTAAGTCTGATCCCATGCGGCGGTGAGCAATACACTGCATGGAAGTGCAGAATAACGCAAAGCGTCTGCCTCGGGGATCGGAGCAGCTTATATAGCTGCGATTGTGGGCATGCCCACTAGGCCTGGCTTGCCTGCCACACCCTGCCACTCCTCGAGAGTCAGCACGTGCAAGGCAACCCAATATCAGCAGGCACACCCAAGAGTACACTTGGGGCTGCTTTAGTGAATTGAAGTTCCCATGTTAAATGCACTTAGTATGTCCATAATAAAGCAATCTTGTCCCAAATAAATGTTCTTGCTTATTGTTATTCATGAGTCTGGTTGCAAAGGCACCAGGACTGTGTCCATCCGGGCCTCTATGTATGTGGCCCTTTAATGTTTGTGTTCTCGGCCCGATAACCATGACATACAGCCCACAGAAATTACATGATTTGCTCAAATTACTTAATCCATCATTTTTTAACCAATGAGAATGCCTCAATTTCAATACATTACGAAATGTAGATTATTATTTTTGCCAAGAAAAAGCACAGTCAGTCACAAGGAAACAATGAGCTGGAAATGGTCACTTCAATTTGTATTAAAATGAGGACTGTTAAGGCCTTATCATAAAGATACAAAATAAAACATCTGATTGACATATTTCTTAACCAGTCCTGCACCCCATCAAATGTTCTCTCAGTGAGCAACTCACAAAATAACAATAAAAACATGAATAAAAAAATACTTATTGGAAAATATCACCACCACCACCATTGCTCTGGCATTAAATTATTTTTGAAAATCCTAACATGCGCTTCCATTGATGTCACACCAGATTGTCCAAAGGAATGAGACAAAGAAGTTTACCCTGACCTCCAGACATGGCTCTCTGCTATGAACCTCCAGCGTTTCATTCCCTGGCTGGCCATCTGTGGCAAGTTCCTTGGGTTCGAAATCGACAGACAGCTTTCCCACGGATAGCAAATATCAAGAAATACACAAATGGCTTGGTATCAACTTTCTCTCCTGAAAAAATCAAGCATTTCAACTCAGAAAATAATGCTATATGGATGGAACCAATGTCCCTTTGAAAGGCCTTCTGGCGACGACCTGGCACTCCTGAGATGTGTCCTGCATATTGCAGCACGACCCATCAATGGACTCCTCACATTTGACCACATCACCCCTACCCTCATCAAACTGCACTGGCACCCACTGCAAGAGGATTCAGCTGTTCAAGTCCTGCTGCATCATCTACAAGGCTGTCACCCTGAAATCACCAAGCTACTTCTCTGAGAATCTCAGCATCACCAGAGACCTAGGATCCACTAGAATTAAGGACATGTGCAGACTTGAACTTTGCCGGTGCATAAAGCAAAGAACCAGAATACAGGCCTTCCCTGTCTACACCCCACGATTTTTGAACCTCCTCCCCTCCAACATCAAACTGGCCCCATCGCTTCTACAGTTCAGAAGGGGCTTAAGACCCTCATCTTCAAGGAATGGCTCCTATCTAACACCTAGGTCCACACACTTCCACTAATCACCCTAACCTGAGACTGTGTGATCTGCTTCTCACAGTCTCCTCTCCTAGTTGTTTGTAGATCCCTTGCTGTCAAATTGCTCTTCTTGCTCGCCCTCCGTTGTTACTCCATGCCCTCTTGTTCCTTTACTTCCCTTACTGTTTCCTTCCCCCTATTCTTGTAAAGCACTCTGTGCTTCCCAAAAGGAGTTCTGCACTTGATAAATACCCTAATAATAATACCCAAACTAGAAGAAGATTTCCTCTGCTTCCTGCATGGCAATTTATCCACCTGATGTTTCAAGACGGGCTGCCTCTGTCCAGTTCGAAGCCAAAGACTCTGATTGGCTAGGAGCCTGGTGGGCACCGAGAACATGGTTGGGGCAGGTTAAAAGCAGCCAGGATGCTCCCACAGTCTCTTTGGCTATTTGCCTGACAAACATCCGCTGGTCGCTGTTTTCCCAGAGCTTCATTAAATCCACAACAAAAGCATGTGGTGCTGCTGAGACTTTCCAGCATTTACAATAAGCAATTTGCTCCAGGCAAATAAGTAGGTATATAACACCTTTTAGTAACCCGCGAGTCAAGCAGAATGCAACATGCATTCTCATTGGCTCTCGTCGGGTTGTTACCCGGCCGAGAATCCCTCGATTCTTGCCCGGGATTCCAGCCGCCTTGCCTACGACGGGGGACATGCCACCCCTTCAGCCAATGAGGAGGCTCGAAGCGGGGCCATTCCCGCACCGAGCCTCGCCACGGCTGAGAAGCTGCCTTCGCCCCCTGCAGGGGACTCAGGTGAGGTTTTTTTTTCTTTTTTCCCCTTTCCGACCACCTCCCCACCCCACTTACCTTCTGCCTACTTTGTCCATGGCAGGCAGGGTGGCAGCCACCAGCTGTGTGGAGGCTACCAACGTCCCCCGCCGGGGATTCTGGTGCATCTTATTTTTATTTTTTTTCTTTTCCCTGTCCCTCTCCCTCGCCCCAACCCCACTTACCTTCTTCTCTGTCATCTTTCAGGGGCGGACGCGCTGGGACCATTTCTGTTCCTACCACTCCTGATGGCCACCATGGAAAGGGAAAACGGACTCCTTTTTCCCTTTCCCGACGGCCATTTTCTTGGTCTTTTTTGTAAAAAAAAATTCTGTCCCAAAATTCTGCAGCGTTTCGGGGTATAAGAAAAGTGCTTTTAGTGCCCCGGTCATGCAAATCTTGCGGACCGGGGTACTAAGCGACATGCCCCTTGCGGCGGGGGCATTACCTGACTTGTTAATGCCCTCGCCACTCGGGGCATATTGCTTTATTAAAACGTGAGTCACTATTATTAGTAGACCTAGCTTTCTTCTAGCTCTATGCTCCATAGAATTATTTTCTGAAAACCTCTGGCCCTATGAGTTCCCTATGCAATACAAGCCCCAGCTCTGAGTTGCATTTGAACTGGCGATTATCAAGTCAAGTCCTCGGCACAATGATGGATTCTATCCCCTGCAGGTCCTGGGTCAAAAGGGCCGCGCTCCTGCCGAGATGAGATGGATTAAAGCTCAAATGATATTCCCACCCCTATTATAAACATATCACTTCAATTCACGCCGCAGTTGGAACACAATATTATTCTTTCCGGAGCTCCAAGGGGACTTGTGTTGAGTGCATTTTTGACTCTCTCGTGCTGCAGTACCTCTAGTACCTATGTAACATTTCTGCATCCAGTGCTTATAAACACCCGTAGCAGGTGGAACTTGACTGGAGCTCACTCGTTGCTCAACCAAAGCACACTGGAGGATATTTGGAAACATTTAGAACATGTGAGTGTGAAAACCAAAGCCTGCGAAATTAAACAACGTAGTACCAGATTTTGCAGGGAGGTGTGTTTTTGTATACAAGGAACACTTGTTAATGCTGTATTTACTGTAGACTCTTTCGAGAAGCTTCCAGCAGAGCACGCTCCCCGTGTGTACTTTGGACGTGCCACCCAGCTGTCACACAGCACACATCCAATTTAAATACAGCAGTTGGGTTAGTATATGCTGATCGCAATGACCCGCTGTAAAGCAAACAGACGCGAAAGCTGGAAACACACTACGATTTACAAGCTTGAATAGAAGAAACAACACGCGGCTTTAGTTCCTAAGCAGTGGCACAAAGCACTTTAGCAAGACATGTGCTTTCATCCTTGGGAGGTCCCATTTTCTTCGTATGACATAACGGGTTTCCATGCAACCGTCTGACGGTCTGTTCGCTGGCAGGGTCCGACTTAGTAATGCGTCAGTGGGAAAATGGAATCTACAGACTTTAAGTCAATCGCAGGACAGATGCTCGCAATGGGTGAATTTAAAAAAAGAATAAAGTAAAAGACCGCTACCAAAAGAGCAGACATGGCACTATCGTTTTGTAAGCGCTTTGTTTGGCAGATGTGGACTGCTGTTTAGACTCAAGGTACTTTTAAGCCCTGGTTAACTACCCTGGTGAAATGCTGTTTGTTCTGTTCACGGAAGACGAATACAATAATTCTAAAGCAAAAAAGACGAATACAATAATTCTAAAAGCAAAAGGGCATGCTCTCGCCTCATTACAAGTTTTACAGTAATTCAGAGATAAATCCTCCGAATTACCACCATAGTCGATTACTGGCACCACCGGTTGGCCCCGTGGCATTATAATTGGTGGTGGGGCAGTGTAATTCCCCATTTGGGGATTTTGGTGGATTTACCGCTGGCGACATTTTCTCACAGTAAATCCACTGATTTTTGGAGGAAACGTGCCGGATTCACCTGCATTTTGTTGTCGGAGGTAAATCCTCCACTGTTCTTCCAGAAATCGGCAGATTTACTGCACACTAATACCGCCAGCGGTAAATCCCCCCAAACCTATAAGCAGTGTGGGAAAAACAGTGCTATTTCTATTTCTTTTTCCCCACACTGCCAAACTTGCAATAAGGGCATTGAAACACTGTCTTGGCATTAGTGATGGCTGGCTTAACAAAAGGTCGTAATGGCAGGGTCCACCTTCCTGGAATGAATCTGCATATCTTTCGGAAATAAACAGCATCCATTTGACCCAGCAGCAAGAATGCAATACCACAACCGAAACTCCGCCATGTTGCACACAACATGATTCACATTGAGCTCATTTGAATCAGGCACCCTCCCATCAGGACGTGCCAGTGTCAATGGTTTACACCCACGACTAGGGGTTGCAATCCCGAATTCAGAGTGGGCATTGTGCAAGGCCTGCAAATAGGCCCAGTGGCTACGTCAGCCTCAAAGCTGATTGCTTGCATCCATGTGCCAAATTTGTTTGTCAAATTTGAGAAATAATACTAGATGGATTAACAAAAATATGTGAAAGCACACTATCTGGACCAGGTTGAGACTTCAAACTCAAATTTTCTGAAGATCCTTCCAGTGGTTCAGGATGTTGGCGTAACAAAACTGTTTTTTAATTCAAGTCAATCAGGAGGATTTCGCAGAGGTTGGGAACACCAAGAGTTTTGCACCCCAACCCCTTGACAAAAAACTATGCAACTTTCCCAAACATTTCTGAGTCGGGTCTATATTTTTCTCAAAATTATTTTTGTGGATTCTTTGAAAGCCACTCAAAAAAGTACTCCTCCTTTGGGGAGTGCAACTTAAACATGTACACGTTTGTGAACATCACACTAAGTTCCCCAGCCATCAGAGATGTTTGCAAACTACAGAAAAAAAACACTCCTCTTTTGATGCTTTGTAGACGTTTTCCACCCTATCCTCAACACCCGCCACCTCTGCAGAGCTTGTTTCATAAACGGGACAGGTCTAATGTGCCATCATTTAAAAGTCCTATTGATCTATGAAGAGGAGGCTTGGTGGTGCCCCTTAATGAACGGCGACAACACAAAATTAGTGATCGCTGTCACACGAGTCTTTCAAAACATAGGTCTGGAGTTGGTTGAGGGAAAAATCTGCAACTAACAGAGTATACTCTTGCCCAGAGGAACACGCTAAAAAGTGCAAACCGAGCTTGGGACAGAGTGGGACTCAAGACTGATGATAACATACTTCCAAAAATTGTAAATACAATTAAGTCAAGTAAATACATTTTTTTAAAAAAATTGTTTTTGAATATGTTCATATTGCACTGTTCACAGATTACGAGTACTGTTCTCAAGTCCAACAAGATATATAGAGAAGAGAGAGAAATTTGATTCAAAACTCTTTGGTACCAGTGATCCCTATCCCTCCAATCCCACACACATACAATCCACATGGTATAAACAAGAGATGCAAAATATGCAGAAATACAAAAATACAAACACTTTTATTGTATTAAAATCCTCAATAATTAAAAAAAAAGCTGCTGAGACAGACCTGGCTTTAGCAAGAATTGTTTCTTTCTAAAGAGTGAAAGCTGCAGCCGGGGCATCCTGTGGACATGGAGCAGTGGTGGTGACAACAGCACAGGGGACATGGGGGGTCTACTATAGCACTGAAGCAGATCAGAAAAGAGAAGGAGAAACAAAGAGTGGATATTTATCTGCATAGAAGAGACAGATCTGTTCACAAGAAGAAACATTAGAAGAAAGGGCAATAATATTGAGAGAGAACAGACTACTTTTGTTTACTTTGCTTGTCCTCCCTTTGGCAAAGCTTATACGATGTGCGTATATATTCGTGATTATAAAGGTTAATGACATTAGTAAGAAAAGAATACAAACATTGAGGAAAATATAATGTAATCGGAAACCCCATCATATTTCAGCGTGCATTTATAAATGAGGCTCCATAATAAACTGAAAATGTCTTGCACAAACATTAAGAATATGCAGTATTATTACTAGACTAATTCTGCTTCAGCCTCCTTCTGAAAGCTCACCAAATCCAGCTTGCATTAAGTTTCAACCCCTGCAACTCCATCTTGCTTTCAACGCCATATGTCATTACGCTGCTTGACTGCTGCCATTCTCCCAATTCCTGTCTTCCATATTCCTTTCACCCCGAGCAAACACCTGTACCTGACCCTTGCCCTTTCAAGCTATTGACAACACCTTGCAGCACCCCTCAGTGAGTACATTAGTAACTGTCCACTATTGAAAACCACTTCACTGTATTATTGCTAGCACCACCGTCCAAGCTCCTGACAGACCACCAATAGCACACAGCCGAGACAAGCTCCTATTATGTTATACAGCTATAACCTGTCTCTATCACTTGACAACTGACCACCTTCCCTCCCACCACTAATATACTCGCTGACCTGGCTCTCCGCTATTTGGAGATGGTGCACTCAGCCCCATTCTTATTAAGCAGACTGGGGCTTGCAGTCATGGATCTCTAATAGGAAAGTCCCAGAATGTAATGTAAAAATCAGGAATGGCGTGGAATGCCCCAAATGACGTGTGGTTTGGAATGCATGCACAATCTGTTAACTGCCACTGCTCTACTGCTTGGGTACACCATCCCTACCAAGCTTCAGATATCCACCCGTGTGCCAAGTACATAGTACTGCATCCTAAAACTCCCACAACAAACGGCATACTTTCGGCCCCAACCCCTGATGGCCTTCCTGCAGCTTAACAGTACCTCCAAGACTGGTAAATGCCATGGTGTATGTCATGGCACCAGTACCTAACAAGGCTGATATATGCCATGGTGTATGTCATGGCACCAGTACCCCACAAGTCTGATATATGCCATGGTGTATGTCATGGCACCAGTACCTCACAAAACTGGCATTTGCCATGGTGTATGTCATGTCACCGCACCACATGGTTCAAGATGATGTGAAATACCCTGATGAGAACTAGCAAGACACAGAAAAATCAGTATCTTCTGCCATGTGACCCACAACAACTGGAAAGTCCAGCCAGAACCCAAGAATCGTTCAACCTCTTTTGGCTCAGCACACATAAAATCACATTGTGTATGCACAGAGCTTAACGAGAAGGAAACATCTATAAAGCAATGGCTAATTTTCATGGGACTTTGGCGAAAAATGCAGTACTTTTTCAAAGCAGATGATGTATTTATGAAAAAAAACAAATTACAAAAGGCTGGAGGTCCTGCTTAATTATGAGCACAGGAAGGATTTAAGTCTGATCAGGTAGTCTCCAGAAGTGCAGTGTTCACCAGTTCAAATGGTCCATTTTCAGGTCATAGGACTGATTGCACCCAGAGTCTTCCCACCACAATACATCTGGATGATCAAGGTGGAGCAGATTGGGGATACTAATGCTGAACTCGGGTTCCTCAGTGGAAAAAGTCTGTATCAGAGTGATTAATAATAATAGACCAGGCCACAGGCATAATCAGTGTGTCAAACGGTCTTGGAGACAATGCTTTGCTTTATTGTGAGCAAGGGCAAACATGTCAAGCTTGGACGTATGTTGTAAGACATGTTTAAATTGAGAAACATTCTGTCTGAATGTTCTAATCTAATTGTAGATGTATCATATATTTCTTAGTTAATTCAATATACACGTTGCTGCAGTAGGCCAGGTGTGGCAGTACTAAATTCAAAGTAAAGGGGTGAAGAATGTGTGCAGCGTCGAGTGTGCACGAAAGGTGTCTTGGGTGTCTCTGTAAATGATGTGTGGCTGACTTACACTTGTCAATAATGACGACCATTAAGTGCATTTACCCACCGAACAGTCAGTGTGAAGGAGAAAAGCCTTGTCGAACTCTGAATGTTATCTTTTGAGACATATATAAGACAAGGCTAGAAATGGACTTGTATTGATGAATACGTGGAAAAATGAAATATATGGTAGGGAAGGGGAGAGGAGACAAGATGGACTTAGATACAAAAAAATAAAATGAAAGTTAGGACTGTCATTTGGGGGTTACAAGGGGTTGCAACTGTGACCCCAGGCAACTCCTGTGCAACACATTGCACTGCCTTTGCAACCCCTAGTTAAGGGTTGCAGAGGCATCGAGAAACCAAAACTTAAGAGGGGCCAGACGAGAGCCCTCTTTACATTAATTTGTTTTTGAGGTCACCTCAGAAACATATTATTTCTGTTAAGGATTTCCGTAATGGAAATTATTTATTTTTGAAGTCAGAATTACTTCAAAACTAATGATTCCTCAAGTCCGAGCCCCCCACCACAGGACATGGAAGGCTACAGCTCCCCTGCTCTGTGCACGACAGGAACGAGAGCTGGTTCCTTGCGTGCGTGAAGCATGGACGCCAGATAGGCCTACCTGCAGACATGTTCCACAGAGCAACAATGGATTCAGGAAAAGGTTAGAAAATATTTGTGTTAATATATGTGTGTGTGTGCATGCATGAGTGCATTCAAGTGTGTGTGTGTGTTTATGTATAGTATGTAATGTGTGTCAATTATTTTTCTTTTTGTTTATAACCTCATAGGTTTTTACAAAACATATTTCGAAATTCGCATTCCCTGTTGCGCAGTTTGTTTACTACCTAAGGACACCACTCCTGGGGACTCCTTGCATTACTCCTTTCATTACTCTAAACTCGAGAGCAGGCTTAACGTGGGTGCCTCCTCAGGGGCTCCCTGGAGGCTCTTGCAATTTTGCCCACTAGCTCTTTGCAGGGCGACAGTCAAAAATTTCACGGCTGTCCTGGACCATTTAGCCGAAACCCCGGCTATCAGCCGTGACCAGTAGGTTTCCTCCTCCAACATCTTGGCTTCGTTGAAGAGTGGTGTCAGATAGGATTGTCTCTCATAGGATAATGCTGGACAAATCATTAACAGATGTCGGAGTGATTCTCGGTTGTCCGGCACACTGCATAGACGGCACTCCGCTGATGGGGACAGCGCTCTATTAGATAGAATTTCTCTAGTAGGCAGTAAGTTCAGCCGTGCCCGCATAAAAGTTCGTCTTAGATTTTTTTTCCGGGAACTTGTCACAGTTCTTTAAGGGTTCCTTTAGGCGATTGTGCGAAGGAGGTAGATGCTTTAGTGATTTGTAAGAAAGAGCTTTTTCGTTTGTACAGATCCAATCTTGCTGCTCTAGCTTAGTTTTGACACGGCATGGATTTGAAATCAGTATTTCTTCATCACACGCTACCGCCTCCATAGCGATCTTGATTTTTTTTTCCCAATCTACCAAGGCTTTGCAGTTCTGTCCTTGTAATTCCGCCGCCACGATTTGAAAATCGGAGGGGGGCTTTGGAGCAGGATTTTCCTGTATAGTTGCTTTGCAGATATGGTCACCACCGCTCCAAGAGATAGCAGACCTAAATCTCGACGGATTGCTGGAAGGGGAGCTGGCTTAGGCAAGCCTAATACTGATTTCCAAATGAAGCCTTCTAGACTCGGCCATAGTTCATCCGGGAGATTCAGGTTTGCCGCCATGCCATAAGTAATAGTTGGAACTACTTTCGTTTTGTAGAATTGTAAGGCGGGGAACCACGAGAATTTTCCAAATTTCCCATCGACTGCCCGCATTTGAGAAGTTAAGTTTCGCACTTTTGACCAGAGCGAGTTTTGGAGTGAGTTTTCACGCAGCGTGTTGTCAAGCATTACTCCGAGATATTTATATTCGATTATGACTTCGATTTTAGTTTGTCCCAAAGCCCAGCCGAAGGTTGATTTAGTGCTCTTTGTTGATTTTGAGAGTATCAGGATTTTGGTTTTCGTTTTGTTGATTTGCAGATTGTTCGTGCTCATGTAGGCCGCCACGTTGGTCAACTGGCGCTGAAGGCCGATTGCTGTTTGGTCCATTAGAACCAGGTCGTCGGCATACCAAAGCCTGGACACTTACTCCCCTCCTACTTTAGGAGGGAATGCTCGCACCATTTTCTCAGACTCTTGATAGTCCCCAATAAATGCATTAAACAGGGCCAGGGCCAGGGGGCATCCCTGTTTGACTCCCCGTTTGGTGTGAATCATGTCGGAGAGGGCCCCTTGCTGGTTTAGACGGACCCTTAACGATGTTTCCGTGTCAATGCATAATGTATGGGTGTCTGGGTGTGCATGTGTGAGTGCATGGGTGCTTGTGTAAATGAGAAAGTGAATGCTGTGTGAAGGTGTGTGTTTGTGTACAAAGCCTGGATTACTTACCAGTAGTGTTTATTTCTCCTAGCCCTACTCTTCCTCATTGCAGTACTTGCATATGAAGCACCTTGCCTCATATGTAAGTACTAGGAAGAGGGACATGGAGGTAATGTTGGGCCAAGGAGCTAATATTGAGGGTTGGAGGATGAGAGTGGGGGGGTTGTGTGGGGAGGGTGGGGCAGGAGAGGATTCACTAAAACGTAATGGACATCCATGATACAGCAGGCATAATAGGTGTTATTAGTGGCTAAACGGCATTTTGGTACAGCCAGTCTAGCCATTTCCTTTTGTGGCAGGACATTTTTACTGGGCATAAGCATGGTAAGTGTTATTACCTGTCTAGACTACCATTTGGGTGCAGCCAGTCTAGCCATTTCTACTGTGTCATGGCATATTTTTCTGGGCATCTGTATTGAAGTAAGCATTAAAAGTGTTATTCTGTGCCCAGACTAGTCTTTTTGTGCTGCTAGTCTAGCCATTTCTTAATGTGGCTTCATATTTTGTACTGGGCATCTCTGATGAAGCAATCATAAGTCTAATTACCTGGCTAGATAGGCATTTGGGTGTAGCCAGTTCAAACTGTGGCATTCTATATTTTTCTGGGCATCTATAATAAAATAAGCAGCATAACTATTATTAAATAGTTAGATTGGTATTTTGGTGCAGCCAGTCTAGGCATGTCTTAATGTGGCCTGGCATTTTTTACTGTGCATCATTAAGGTTACATCAAAAATGATAAGTGTTATTACATGTCTGGCCTTCATTGTGCAGCAAGTTTTGATATGTTTTTTTTATGGTGGCACTGCATTTCTGTCCGGTCCTGAATCTTGGTCCACGGGAGAAGCTGAGCCATACAGTACCTCTAAGATGTGTAGACGACTACTGATTGTAACAGCAGAAGTCTCTACACCCCAAAGGGAAAGGGGAAAGGGTATAAAGCAACAAACATAACACAGGTTTCTCTCTCTCCAACCAGCCGAGCACCCGCAGAGGATGAGCAAACAAAAGATGAATACCTTCCTAACCAAAACACCCCACCTGAGTTCCCCTGTACTTTTCTATACCTGTTGTGCTTCCCGTGAGAGCTGGGAAGTGAGTTTTGTTTCAGAAGCTCCAAATAGAACCTTAACAACCTTTTCCTTATGAGAGGAGGTTTCCTTTGGAATAGCTGTTGAAACTAATTCTGTACCATCCCACAGTCTGGAAACATGTCTGTTGATTTGCTAAATGGAAGCAGACTAGAAAACTGTTCTTCTGGAATGACTCTCCTGGGCAAACATGTTCCTAGACTTCTCAAACCCCCAGTAACAAACTGGAAGCAGATACCTTGAGTCTATTGTGATAGACCAATCTCTCTTGGAATGAGTCTTTAAGTAATCAGTGTGCTTTATTTGTATCTCTTATATTGCATTCTTGAAGCAATATTATCTTCTAACTCCTAGACCTAGTGCATATTATTATCAACGTCTTTTTCCCTGACAGCAGTCTTTCTTAACAGCATTTAATGTTCATGCAAATTTAACTAGAGTTTCCTGCAGAGAGAAAATCAACACTTACAATTGTGACTGGTTTTACTGCTGTCAGCCTAAAATTACAGTTCCTTGCAGAACGCTGCTCCCAACTTGGGCTCAGAAAGGTTGCTTTCTTGGCATTTAAAACTAACTGACTAAATACCTAAGAAATTAAAAATAAACTTGCAGTCACTTCTTAATTTCTCATGAATGCAGATTACTTCTTCAGTAGATTTATATAAACTTTTCTCTAGAAATCAGAGCGCTGCGCTCCCACCATATCTCTGCTTGTCTTGTCCCTCGTGGATCTGGACTCCAACCTGCCTCTTCACCAACCTGGGCTGAATTCAAAGATTAAAATGGGGCCTACTTCAAGAGATACAAAAAACAGGAGCTTCCTGTTAAGGTGAGGACAATGAAGGCAGTTTCAAATTCTCTTTCTGTTTCCGAGCCACCTCAGCCTCTAGTCATCTTGCGGAATGTTCTCATCCAATCAGGACCCTGTCTCCTCACCACCATGATGGCTTGGGGAAATCTCCTACTGAAAAATGGAAGTTAAGGTACATTTTAATCTTAACTGTGTATGAATTGTGTAAGTAGTTAAAAAAACAAAGAATTACTATAAATTACAGCACATCCATCTCAAGAGACAAGTGACCCTGACAATTTTTAATAGCAAAGTGGTAAGATAGGTCAGCGGGTTGATCGCTCGCTGCTGCAATCTGCGTGTCAACTGCATGTCGCAGGTTTGAATCCTGCCAAGGCCAACTCAGCTTTTCATTTTTCAAAAGCTGATAATTGAGTACCAACTTCGGTTGGGATGATAATTGTGTGTAAATATGTGTTATGTACAACGCTTTGGCAAAAGTGCTATATCAATAACAATCATTAATTAAAGGAATGGTTCGGTCAACATTTTTTATTGTCCCTACGGGTCGGCCATGTGTTTTTGTGCCTAAATCGCTCAATTTTAGAAAAATTTCCTATGGACCTTACCCGAGTTTTCGTCCATTAAACGCATGCGAAAACAGGCACCAGGGCGAGGCCATTTTGTGATAATCCTATCACTTGCCCCATCGCCCTGGCTGACCTGATTTTGCGGCACTAAATCATATCCCCCGCCTCTGAGCCTGTCATCAGCAGACGCGTACCGCCCATTTCACAACGCCAAAGCACGTCTCGTGTCAACAATCGCTGCGCTTCAGCTATTGACATGTCGCCATAGAAATGGCAAGACGCCTCTTTCCTCAATAAATATAAACAGACCGTTTCACAACACACAGCAGCAGGTTTCCGATTCCATTCCTCTCTCTGTGTTACTTTGAGTATTCTGTGACTCGTTTCTGTGCTCTGGTCAGCTACCTTTGCTGCTGTAGCCCGTGTAAACACCTGTACCATCGCTATAAATTATTTTAGATTGTTTACCACACAATGGCTACAATAATGCCCTACATGTACGAGCCCGAGTATACCGAGGTGGAACTACTGGAAAGGGAAACACGCGAAAACGATGGGGCTTCGGACGGCAGTTGGCAGGATGAATCAATGGATGAAGACACTGGACCAAGTCGCATGGACGGTGTTTCCACCTGGTGCACATGCAATCGGTGCAAGCTAATGCCAACCGAGGAGGAGAACTGCTGCTGCTGTGAAAACTCAGGATGCGTGGCCTACATTTCGGAAGGCGAGCCACGACCGCAATGCATCACCGAGCTGCCAGACTTCAGGGCAGCCTGCCTCACACGGTCCGTGTTGAGGATAATGATGGTGCTTATGCACGAACTTCGCACAACTGTTCGTCCTCGTAATCCGAGTAACGAGTAAGTATAATCTGCTTGTAATGCCACTACTATTTCATGGTCGTCTCCTATATCCAAAATTACATCTACATATCATTGTAACGCATGAAAGCCATTCGATAGTGTGCAGTGTCTAGATAGCATTTGTCCGAGCAGAATGCTATTAGTTACAAGAATTGTCATTGACAACAAACGTTTAATCAACTTATCTTGGTCATTTAAAAACAGTTTGTATCATTATTTTTCACAGGTGGTACCGGCTGGTGGGCTATCGTTCCTTTACATGGTGGCTTCACGGGAGGCTTGGACACTGCGTTCGAAGAGTAGTACCCGCCTGTGCCGTTCGTGCCATAAGAGAAACTTTCCCGAGTGACAGCGGTCAGTACAGTGGATTTTCCCTCGCTGTGCTGCAACCTGACCTGTACAATGTGTAAAGTTTTGTATTTTTGTGCCATCAAAGAAATAAACAAAATAAAGCACCACATATATTTAAAAATGGTTGTTTTGATTTTTTAAATGAATCAAGTGTGTCTCCATTCAGCAGTCTTCCTGTGCCTTGTCTGCACGCCCACCGGCCCATCCATCCATCCGCCACCCTCCCCTTTCAAAGGTGAAGCATAACTATATAAAGTATAAAAAAGTGGTTAGTTTAACAAAAACAAAAGTCCATAACAACAAGTCCAGTGGATGCGCGCTGCCATGGGGGGCTGTCAGGGGCGCGAACGGCCAAGGTGCCAAACAGCATGTACACTTCAAAAGGTATCCCACGCCAAGGTCCCATCGCTCAAATGGCCTCCTCAGACTCTGTGTCTCCAGGCAGGGCTCCCCCTTGAAACAGGCTGCCCCCCTGCAATCCACATAAGTGTGTTTCCATTCAGCAGTCTTCCTGTGCCTTATCTGCATGCCCCAGGCCCATCCATACCACCCCCCTCTATCAAAGGCGGTTCACGCCAGTGGATGCGCGCTGCCATGGGGGGCTGTCAGGGGCGCGAACGCCCAAGGTGCCAAACAGCATTTACACTTAAAAAGGTATCCCACGCCAAGGGCCCATCGCTCACATGGCCTCCTCAGACCCTGTGTGTCCGGCCAGGACCTCCCCCCCTCACGCTGGCCGGCTCCGTGCAAACCACATAATACCACAACATACACACGTCATTCATTCACAAACACACCCCTTTTTGTAATACTTTATAAACCACTTGATATGTCTCATGAGAACATATTTGTGCTTTGTAAGTCAACTCCTGAACGTGCTACCTGAGAACCACTGAGATCTATGTTAATCTGCTCGTCGTCGTGCTATCCGTAAACTTCTGTGACCGCTTCGAGCAACCTCTTCAGTGTGCTACCTGTGGCCATCTACCTGTTCTCCTGCAACATACTGTTCTGCTTACTGAATCCAACTGTTTGTTGGTCAAGGTAAGGCCATGTATCCTGGTCATATTTCGTTGATTTTTAAATTTCTATCTATTTGCGAGTAGAGTACTCAATAGTGCTATGTTCATTGGTCTCATTGATATTGACTTGAGTTTCCATTGTTATGCTATCAATAGATCTATTTATTTTCATATGTGTCAATTGTCATCGAATTGCATCCTTCGGGGGTCCAGTCTATAATGTAAGCATGTTTCCTTCTCGTGCAAGACAGAACATCCAAGGGACGAGTCACATGTTCAGAGTTTAGTCACATCATTTATACATTTCTGCAATTTCTGCAAATACTAAGCCGCACATGATGAACTGGTATAGTTCCTGCGGCCAAAACAAACCTTGCATTGAACATTGTATGGTTAATTTACTTTTGTATCACATTTTTATTCATCAAGATTGTATAATAATGTCGATATTTACTTTTCAGAATTTTCAACAATGCCTGCCTGTTCGATTAGCAGTTGCCCTTCGAAGACCCATGTTAAATACGAAGGCACTACAATGCATGTATTCCCGAAAACTGTTGATCGAATAAGAGAATGGGTCAGACATTGCGGATATCCACTGGATGAGCTGGAAAGTAGAGTCCAACAAGTCTTAGAGAACAAGAGGGGTGATCGATACTGCATATGCAGCCGGCACTTTTCCTCGAACATGTACACAACATCTTGGATAACAAAGAAGAATAAACGGCGAACGACACGAAAATTGCTCGCAAACGCTATTCCCACTCTATTCGTCCACATTCCGCCACTGGTGAGTCAAGTGTCCGGATTTAGCTTTAGGCCTTGCTGTATTGTGTAGGTAGCCAAATGGATTCATTGATATTTTAAGTGCTGTGTCCCTTGTAAAACATTCAACATTGATATGAGTGTATAGCTTTTTGAATAATGACATTCATCAATATATTCTTTTTCTATTTCATAACCCACAAACAAAATCTATATATGGACACAGGGAACTGTGTTATATTGTGCATTTTCAATAGCATTACTCTGAAGTATTCTGTCTCCTTACATGGCAATTTTTAATATTGGCATTTCATTATCAATCAATAATTTACCTTTACAACTGCTTGACTATCCCTTGAATCTGAAGCAAGAACATTCTACATCCGTGACGTGCTCGCAGTGATCAACCACTTCTAGCGCGTATCAGGTAATCTTACTTGGCTATTCCGCTACAGACTTGTTTTATGCATGTCAAGTTATATTTTTATTGTATCGTGTAATTATTTTACCGAATGTTTGGTTAGTGCTTTCCAATTGATATACACCTTAGTTATCGTCCACTGGTGTTTGTTTTCAGTTATGATTAGTGTTATCCATAATAATGCAAGTACTGTCTTTCAGGGAGATGCTGAAGCGTCCACCACATTGAACTCACCCCTAGATGTTCTTCAGCAGCACGAGGTATGGATACTGACAGCTCCATCAAACTAGATCATCACAGCTGGAATACTTGTCGTTTGATTGTTCTACACAATGTTTCATTCGTGGTTAGCCATTGATATGTACCTGTGCGGTTGACCCCAAGTGTATGTTATGTTTTCAATCTTGTAATCCTTACTAATGCAAGTACTATCTTTCAGGCAGTTGATGGAGCGTCAAACCCCTGCATTTGATGCAGAGCCTGACATTCAAGTAATTCTGGGGAAGTGGAAGCGGGACCTTGCGTATACGAATCGGCACAGCAGCTTTCGGAAGTGCCCACTACATTTGCAACATCCCTACATATTCTTCGGCGGCCCGAGGTATGGATACTGACAGCTCCATCGAGCGTCATCATATAACATGATTCCATTTGTATACTTTCTTCCCTATTAACGCAAGTACTGTGTTTCAGGGAGACGACGGAGCTTCCACTACAATAACAACATCCCATTTAGATTATGCAGATGAAAAGAAATCGGAGAAATAAGTTCATGAAATCTGATCATATTTAGATATTCCTTGATTCTTTTAGACAATGCATCATTTGTGGTTATCTCTTTATGTGTACCTGTGCCGTGGACCCCAAGTGTGTGTTATGTTTACAATATTGAAAACCATACTAATGCAAGTACTGTGTTTCAGGGAGTTACTGATGCCTCCTCTCCAATTCAACCATTCATGGCAGTCCATGCGGAGCCAGAGGTATGGATACTGACATTTCCATCGAACTAGATCATCAGAGCTCGAATACTTGTCGTTTGATTGTTTTACAGAATGTTTAATTCGTGTTTAACTATTGAGATGTACCTGTGTGTTCGTCCTCACGTGTGTTTTATGTTTTCAATATTGTGATACGTAGTAATGAAAGTACTATGTTTCAGGGAGTCGATGGAGCGTCATTCCGTGCTGTAAATGCGGATCCAGAAAATATAGTCATTGCAGCGCAGGAGGAAGGGAAGACATGCGGAAACAAATTGGAGCAACAGCGTGCAGATGTTGAAGTTCGAGTCAAGAAAGTTGCAAAGAAAAGAAACAAAAATAAGGTTAGTTACAAACAGTTAATAATTTTAGGAATTGTTTTGTGTTGGGGACTATATTATGTTTTTTTCCTGTCAATTGTACTATACATTATATTGTATTTAAAATGAACATCCCTTTTCCAATCTGTCCTCTAGTTACCCGTGGGTGTACGAACTATACATACACAGACAGTGAAACAAATGAGAGATGTTGCTTGCCAGACCATTTAAACTATGGAGGAACTATTAATTCAGACGCAGCATGTTGAGATTCGAGATGCTCATGTCCAATGGCCAGAACATGAATTGAATGTGTCCGGAGGATCCAGTAAAGTTTTATTGGACCATTGCTACAGTTCGACCGCACCACCAAAAGAAGATGATACTGAATGTATTGAAGATAGCTCTGAAGTAGTCGCAGATCGATTCACACAATCTACACCCGCCAAAAAAATGCCACCCAAAAAGCTGTTGACATTGTTGTGTTCTCCCATCAATGCTGAAGTAACAGATGTTGAAATGACAGAGAATGAACGAGCAGCAGCACCCGACACATCAGAACTTGATATTAGCGATATTTCTTTCGCTGACCTTGTGAATATGTGTATGTATATATTTTTGTTGCTGTAACTAATTTTCGCAATCTCATGTAAATGCTGCGCACTGTTAACCGAGGGGAGGCTAGCGTATTGCAAATAATAAAACAAATACAAAATAAATCTCACGTTCAACTCAACTCCTTGGGTACTTTATACTTTCCCTGACCTTCCCCCAAAAAGTCAATGTCTCCATAGTTATGGTTCTCTAAGGCTGCAAAGCTCACGGACAACGAGGACAAAATTGCGGGCCTTAGAATGCGTCAAGCGAGGCGTTGCAGATGGGAGAGAAGCCAGTTTGCATTTGCACATTGAGGCCTAGTACAAAGGTGGAGTCAAAAATTCAAGTTCTCACAGATGGCTTTAGACGGGATGTTGCAACGTAAGAATGTACGCTCATGCAGAGTGAAGGTCAGCGGCTTTGATTTTTTGCTCTCGGGCTGAAGAGGCCTGCGAATCGCACTGGCAGTATAAGGTTTTATTGTTTTATGACCTTGAGAGACAGGGACCATGCCAAAAGGACTTCATTTGAAGGAGGGGGGTAATAACCTAAGAGACGATCAGGCTGAAAATTCTGAAACTAGACCAAGTTTCATGTTAGTTCAGTATATGAAAAATCGTTGCCACGAACACAGTGGGATTTACGGACTGCATTACGCAGAGATACAATGGAAATGGCAAATATAATGTAAGTAACTATTTAGACGCTTTTATACCAGAATGAATGAATGAATGAATGAATGAATGAATGAATAGCAAGTACAACATTTGTGGAATCGTCTTTCTACCGGGCACATGGGCATGCATGTGCCCATTCGACACGCATGTAGACAAACAGTCGTTTCTCAGTGGTTCAACGGTAAAAAAAAATCATTAGTTTGTGTGTTTCCCTCAATTTATTTTGTTAGTTTTCGCATTGCTTTTAGAGCCAAACATACTACATTGCACTATCCTCGCAAGCAAATAGTTTCAGCTTGCCCGTAATAAATAAAATGAATAATAGTAATAAAGATCGGCTGGTGAGACTAATTTCAATTTTTATGTTTTCTAAACAGGTACATCCTACCGTACTGCCACTGCCACCTATTCCAGACCCGGGCAGACAGATTTTTCAACCGACAGCTGCAGCTTCTTGTTAACAACTGTACAACGTTGACCATTTTATGGGACGATCGCCAAGGGGCCATATGCCCTTTCACAGTACTAGCGGCTAGAAGCAACATATCGACCTTTACGGTGGCCTAGTGCCTAGTTCATGTAACAGCCTTGCGGTTCACCATGCATCCAAAGTGCTTCTTTTAATGAAAACCAAAACCATGTGTACCATAAAGGAACAACGCGTGAGTCCTGATAAACTTTTCCGGATTTGCGGATCGAGAGAAAAGAAAATAAATTCCATTCCGATTTAATATACCAATTGCTGAATATTCTCTAATCATTTAATGTCAAATAAATGTACTTTACCAAATGTACCGTATTGCTGTTTCATTTTAAAGTACAGTTTCATATTCTGAATTGTGGCGTGCTGTGTTGTGAGTTGATCTGCGTTGGTTTCCGGGTTCTGTGTGAAGTCGCGTAGAAGACGACTGGGCGCGTTTGGCTACGCAGCACAGTAACGTCACGGAGAGAGGCGGGCAATATGAATGTTTTGATAATGTCAGGCTCAGGGGCGGGGGATATGATTTAGTGCCACAAAAGCAGGTCAGCTAGGGCGATGGGGCAAGTGATAGGATTATCACAAAATAGCAACGCCCTTGTGCCTGTTTTCGCGTGCGTTTAATGGACGAAAACTTGGGTAAGGTCCATAGGAAATTTTTCTAAAACCGAGCGATTTAGGCTTCAAAAAACTCATGGCCGACCCGTAGGGACAATAACATTTTTTGACCAAACCATTCCTTTAAGTCATTAATGCTGCTGTGAACTGTAGTGACTTGCATAGTTTGGATTTTTGCAAACTGTATTATTGCAGCAACTGGCAATGTAGGGGCTCTACTTTTCATATAATTACATTACCTGACATACAGCTGTAATTGGCATAATATGGAAGTAACTGGCGATACAATGCTGAAGTGGCCTATCTATGGCAGTGCCGCAGCCTATGTTGTTCTATTGGGTCTAACCGAGTCATATTATGACCTCATCCATGACATAAAGAGACAGCCCCCTTGTTAAAATGTAGTTGGTATCTAAAATATTCTTGTATGCTTTAGTATGAGTTTGGTATTTTAAAATATTTATGTTTATGGGCTTTTTCTACGCCTGCAAGTCACTTCCAGTGATTGTCCCATGGTTAAAGAGGAACTGAGGTCGTGTCATCAGTTCCTGTGAGGTCATCAGGTCTGTCATGCCACTTCCTTTACCCCTGGCATTTTGGTGAATTGACGTCCCTGATGAAAATCTATAAACTACTGTAAAATAGGTACAGTTCATTGTAAATTTAAAGGCTGATAAATTAGAAGAGGAATGATAATCATACTCTGTTGCAGTGGGATTGAATTAAATTGCAAATCGTAATTGGCTCCTTGGTGTTAAGGGAGGTTATCAGTATTCTTAGGAGGTCAGAGGGGGAAAAAGCCAGTTTCTAGTTGATTTTTGCTTTCAGCTTAAAGTCAAGACGTCCCAGAATCCATGAAATAGAAGTTAGCAAATAATATTAAGAAAACTACTAAAGACCTCCTCCCACCCTTCCATCTTAATACCCATAACAGGGACATCCATCTTATACAGCACCTTCTGCATATCCAGGTAGAAACAGCAGATTGTAGCACATAATACTCTTTACATTTAAGTAGCAGCTGCCCTCCAGAAAAAAACAGATAACCTTTATCAACTTTCAAGCAGTCCTGAATTGATCCTTACCAGCACTTAGAGACACACAGCTTCATTCTTACAGCCTAACACGTTTTGAAGTTTCACTCTTTCTGACCTCATGTTCTCTGACAATAATTTACAACTAACCTCTTTTACTTCCAGCATTTGCAAGACAAACCACACTGCTGACAGATGCAGTGTCCAAACAGAGGTAGGCATGTCAGGGAACTATTGGGTGTGGAAAACCATGCAAGAAAAAGCCTGCCATGGGAAAGTATGTTCTCAAACCAGTAGTGGAACACACCAGCATAGTAGTTTACCACAAGGTGAGTGTTCCACGGAACCTTAGGGATGGACAACGCCTGGAAATATGTGTGTATTTCTAACCAAGGAAAGCACAGACCAAAACTGCGTCACAGCACCCCCAAACTCTCCCCCAAAGTCAGTAATGCGTTTTACTGCCAGGAATAGAGTAGCTACAAAAGAAAGCTATGGAGCAAGAATGCAATGACAATATCTGGTTTTACATTCCTGTGCACTTTAATGCTGAACACAGAACATTAATGGGGCAACACAGTCTATCCTACCTTCAGTCCAACGAGTCTACTCCTCCACCCTCTAAAGGCGTTTGGCACGCCTGTTGAAAACCAATCATCATCAGAAGTTACCAACCACTCTGGGGTCTTGAAATTCTGATGTTGAGTTTGTGACATTGGGCCTCATTATGAGCATGGCGGTAGCCGTGCCTGTATGGCAGGCACGGCTACCGCCATGCTCGCTAATGGCACCGCCTCCCGTGATTGGGCAATAATGGTCCATTACGAGACCGCGGGTGGCGGTAATGCCGGTCTCCTGATCCCCATTCAGATCCATAGGGCAGAATGGGGGTGGGGAGCATGGTTGCAATGGCACCGTTGATAACGGTGCCGCTGCAATCATGAGTTCTGCTTGCGGGTTCCTGACAGCCCGCCAGGTTTTACCGTTCCTGCCACTATTATAATGTTGCATTGGGCTGACCACAAATGAGCCATGATTGAGGTGTGACTGTATAATTCACTGCACATGTACTGAGCAGCCACCTATACTTAATTTGTCATGTTCTTCAGATTTTGGATTACGTATAGATACCACACATCGTTCTGTAACACTCTGATCTGCCTGCAACCCACATAGTGCATTTGTAACATCAGGCAATAATGGTTTCCTTAATCATATCTAATTTTGCTACTTGAAATGTATACAAGTATCTCACTTTGGAATTAGGTACAAATCTGTCTCCCATTTCTGAAAGGCCACCATTTCATGAGTCACGATTCATACATATTCATGATTTTGCCTAAATCCTACATTATGAATTATTTCAGTCTGATATATCAATTCTGGGGTGATATATGGAATACTCAAGAGAAAACCAATCTCCATCTGTTCTACATCTATATACAGGAGAATTGGCTTCCCATTTCAAATGCAATTTTTTCCTGCATTTTCTCAAATTCTCTTTGAGTTATCGGTGCTATCATTTAACGGGTGGTATCAGATGAAGCAAAATACAATGGAATGGGACCCTGAATCAACTGGGTTACCCCATCTTGCACCTCCAGCACAAATTTAGTGAGTGTCACCTCCACTGGATTCCCAAAATCCAGAATATCCTCTAATACCCAATCTTGCTTAACCATCACATTTATGTTATGCTCTAACAGCATTGATTGATAAGTCAGGGTTACAGTAGTTTGATTCATGTACTGACTCAGTTCCTTCTGTTCCACACTAACCTAATCCAGTCTTTGTTGTATCATTTTCAAATTGTGTGCTAATTCTCAGGACTTGTCTCCCAATGTGTTTATTGACAACTTGTTTGTTGTTGACACAATTGTCACCACAATAGCCCAAATTATTGTAACAATGATAGTTGCAATTAAAAAACTTGCCATTCTGCATTCCCTTTTTCTCTTAATATTTGATGTGTCTCTTTCATCGCTCTTTGAGCCCCTTCCCTCTGTTACTCACCGGACAGAAAGTAGTCAAGACAGGAGACCAGCACTGTATGAACTGGGTAGGTGATTGAAGATCTCCACCTGAGCCTCCTCTCTATGAGGGAAAAAGTTATTTTCCATTATATGAATCTCTGCTGTATGTTGCACCAGGCAGACATACCGATCACCCAAAAGAGCAGGGAGACAGCACCGCCACAGACCCAGCTGAAAGAAAAGACAAACGGCAAGTAACTGAATCAACAGGTACCACCATCAAGCATCACCAAGCAAAGCAAGAACCCAAACAACCCTCTCCCTTGTTTTCAATGGGACACACACTGGAATCTTCTTGAACATGCAGAAAGGGAATTATAGACTATTCTGGCTATTAGGATAAGGTATAAGAAAGAGAAAATGAATATGTCTTACCCTTGGGTGGTTAAAGGAAGCTTGTATAATCCAAGATAGGACACAACAAAGGTATAAAACAACAAACAGGGATTTTAGTGAGGAAGCTATATCCGGGCAGCACGAGGGGCGCACTAGATACGGTTAGGTGCACTATCAGCAATGCGTCCTTGCGTGCACTTGAAGAATATCAGGTAGTCCAGGTATGTGCACTATCAGCACAGCGTCCCTGTGTGCACTTGTGGAACTGAGAGGTATGGAGTCCCAAATGGGGAAGAGAGTGTGAGGCAGACACACAGAGTTGTCAGATACCAGTACCAGATGGAGAGTATGACAGAGTCTAATCTTCAGTACCCACAAACTCAATGATCGATAAGGAAGCACTCAGGAATGATTGGACGGTAAGCAGGCAAGGATTGGTACACGTGCGAGCAGATGATTGAACGAGGCCAGCAACAAAGAATGTCCATGGACAGACAATGAGTTTGGTACACATGGGGGGCAAAGGAACATGCAATGAGTTTGGTACACAGGCGGGCAAAGGATACAATGGAATCAGCAGCAAAGGCAGTCCGTGAACAAGTAAGAGGTTCGGTACACGGGTGGGCCCTGACACAGGCGGGCACAAGAACGTAGAGAATGCACAAGAAGTCCTTTAAGCAAAACAAGGTCTGGTACATGGTAGATCTTCAGGAAACAAACGGGCACGGAAGATGGAAATCGTGATGCTGGCTTGAATTTATAAACAGAAGCAGCGTTCCCCCAGCTGCTGCTGGTTAAATCAATGAGGACGCAGAGCTATGCGAAAGCGAGGCTCACGTGACCATGTCATTGCACTAGGACTAGACATCGTGATCATGTTTCATGGGAAATGTAGGTGGAGCAGATCTGGATAGTGCTGCATTAGCCAGTCTCCACGGCAACCGCCACTGTGAGAAAAAGGGTCCTGCAAAATGCTGCACTCAGCGGCGGAGCGCAATGGCTTTATTGGAAAGCGCTTTTGAGGGAGACCATCTGCCCTGGTGGGGATAGGAAGAAAGAGGGGTAGTGAACTGGAGTCGAGGTGTGACACCCTCTGTATTTAAGCCCATTGTCTTACTTGAGCAGATTTCATTCCTGAAAATTGCAATTCTTTTCCAAAACCCTATCTGGATGCACACTAGCATAAATGTTTTGATGCAAGTGCAGTATATTTGTTAATATGAATCTGGGGGTATTCTCCACCACAATTCCTGATGCTGGCCCGGCTCGATTATAACTTGTCCTTTTGCCAGTGTGGCACATGCCCATGTCACCAGACACCTAATAACTAACACATATTTGAGGAAATCAATTTGGTCCTTGGTTCTCTTCGTTGTGTTGTCATCTGGAATTTCCCTTCTGCATCCGCCAGTCTCTTTATGCTTTCTGAACTCTTCCTCTTTTAGTCCCGGGAACTCCTCTGTGTACTCTGGATTCCAAAGAACCTTTTTGAAAGAAAACAAGTTGACAATTTTGAAAACAGAGGAGAGAGACAAATAGGTCAAACACCAATTAGCAATATCTTTTTTTAAAGTGTTTCCTTTCTTTTTAATTCCCTTCTTATTTCCTGTTTTCATTATTAATTTATTTGTAAATTTTCAATACCTCAACCTTTTATTCACTCCTTCAGGTACACCAAATACCCATAATTATCTTTTACGATGAATCCTTTTCCTCACTCTTCTAAGCCCATTGCAGACCATTGGGAACCAATTTACTCTCGTAGTTCATGGTGCACCCTTGTTTCTGATGTAACCATTGCGCCTCTCAATCCTTATTGCTCACTCCTATGTGTTGTATTCTTTGCACCTCATGTTTTGGGTGGAACGTTTTTATTTGGTTCACGTGGAAAAAATGTTCAACAGCCAGATCCCCTTCCTTTATCAATATTCTATACAGCACAGATGAAACCTTGTACACAATTTTGAATTGGACATCCCAGGACACCATGAACTTAGCATTCTTACTTATTCCTTTTGCAGAATTGAATTGGTACACCTGGACACCTAGTTCATACTCCCTAACAGATGACATCCTGTCATACTATGATTTGGCACCCTCACCTGCTCTTTCTAAATTCCTTTGCGCAAATTCAAATGTGTGTGTCAAATGCTTTCACAACTCTTCCACATACTCCTAAATTGTGGATGTATTTAACAAGACTTGCTCATTGGTGTCATGAACCGTCGCCTATGTCCTTTTTGGACTTCGTGGTCCCTGACACATAGGGGATTGAATGCAGTAATCCTTCCAACATGGCCGCCGGACACGGAACGCTGTTTGCCAGTCCTTGTGCTCCACGCTCTGCGTTCTACTAAACAGACACGCCCCCACGGCTATGCGCGTCTCTACGCTACCGCTGCTGTAGTTGGACGTGTGTTGCCGGTGTTCGCTCGGGGCTTTCATCTGCATCCTGTTTCCCGGTTCCTTGAATCCCCCTTCCTTCCCTCCTTTCCTCAAAACTTACCTTCGAACTTCCTAGATTTTCACCTGCGCTCGGGTCACGGCGTTCCGTGTCTCCGAGCTCGATCTTTGCTCTGTCCTGGTCTCCGTCCTGGACCTCTGAACGTATCCTGGAGTTGGATTGTCATCCTCGCGCTGGAATCCGAAGACCGGCGCACGGGTCTATACAAATCCCAGACCGTGCGAAAGAAGTCACCAAAGAAGGTCTCAAGCAAACAACAAAAACAGGTGAGAAGGGGAGAGACTTGTGACAATTGGTCCTGTAGAGAAAATTTTGGGGAAATACCATCTTCTTACCTGTGATTACCTCATGTGGACTATTTGTAGAATTTGATGATGTAGCCCTAATTGTAGCCCTAATTGCCATGAGCACTGAAGGGATTCACAAATCCCAACTAGACTCTGCTTCAGAGCAAACCGTTTAAGTATGTCTATTATCAATATTTTGCATCTTCCACACCACCACTGGAGGGTGACTACATCTTGGTCATTACTGCACTGGTAAAATGGCTTCTACGGTCTGATTCTATTCTCTGAGGCAAACAAAGCTAGAAAATATGTGTTTCCCTAAAAACATAGCTGCACTCTGTCTACTACCATCAGGTGCAGGAATAAATTCCAACCCTTTTGACATCAGGCATGTAACAGTTAGCATGCACGTGTTTCCTCGTGATGATGTTTGGACTGTGCCAATGAAATCGATTTGAAAATCTGACAGGGGAAGTGTCAACCCTCTCTTCATTAATGGTGCTCTATGTGTTGGGGAGGCAGGCAACAATTTTGCACACCCCAAATACCATCGGCTATATATTTCCACATCTTGGGACTTATGCGGCCAATAAACATACTCTTTTAATATTTACAATGTTTTCTGAAAACCTCTATGACCTGCTGCTGTTGCATCATGGTGCTGATGTAACATAGCCCCTGAAATAACACGGCGACCACTCATTGGAAATTACTTGAAATGGATATTCTGACCAACACAGTTTGTCTTGCTGCTGAAACTGTTTTTTATTCCTCATCATCACCCTCAATTCTTCTCTTCCCTTGCAGTCCCCCTCTGCTAAGGGGTTATTTTCTGCATCTGACAAATGATTTTACAACATACCTATGATTGGGTCTTCTTTTTGTGCTTCAATCAAATCCTCATTGGGCGTGTCAAAGCTCCACTGAACTTACTGGTTGATTACATGTCCATTGAGATTTGGAGCACATCAACACACCTACTTGGATCTCACCAAGCATCTGTTCAATGTGAAACATTTCTCCCATTACCGCCCCAGTTTTTGCCAACTGATCAGCCTCATCTTTCCCTTCCTATTCGTATTCTGGTGTTTTGTTGTGCCCCCTTATTTTCCTCCAATGAATTTTCATCTTATTCTCTGAAACAATATTATCAAGGACCTCATTCAGCTTCCCATGCTTAAGTTTTATGTTTGTTACGAGGGACCATCCCTCTCAGCTTTCATCCCACAAGTAATTCACAAAACTATTCTGTGCATAGTCAGAGTCAGTAACCAACACTATTTCTCTTAATTTGGTTTCTACTTCTGTGGATATTGCTTTGTAAATTGCAGCCAACTCTCATACCTGACTAATCATGAGACATATCCTCATGCTCACTGATGGGATGCCTTCACATTTGACTAATACATTCCTGATTCCTGCCATCAATTCCTTTTCAGGGTCATTACTCACATGCTATGCACACCCATGCCACATACAGTCAGAATATTTCTACATTTTTCTTTATGAAACTCTTTGAGTGGTGATTGTTCAAACTCAATCAAATCCATTTCTAATTCAGTATTATCTGTAGAACCTTCAAATGCACAGTCATATAAATCTGCCAGCCCCCGAGCCGCTGGATTTCTTTTATTTGGCCCTTATTTTACTTCCACAGGGAATCCCTGCAATGCCAATGTCCATGATGTAATTGTCGATTGGTTTACATTTCCTGATTTGATCATTTTACTTTGCAAAAATTGCAGGGGTTGATGAGCAGTTTCAACAATCACCCGCTCTCCTTGAATAATGGGTTGGAAATTTTGCAGTGCCCAAACAGTTGTCAATAGTGCTTCTTTAGATTAATTACATTTAGTTTTCACTTGCAACAGTGCTTTGCTGGCATATGAAATGGTCTTGTGATTTTAATAATCGTTTGATACAAGACAACTTACATACATAGGTCTGTGAACCCTATTTATAGGAAGAAGTCCTGATTCTTGTTTGGATAGGCCAACATGGACCCTTACTAAACAATCCTTCAAATTGGCTACTGCCTCAATATGTTCCTGTCCTCATTTGCAGAGCACACCATGTTTCAGTACTTTAGTCAATGGTTGTGTGATTTCTGCATAGTCTTCAATTCAGTGAATTTTCTGTTGTAAGTTGTCATCCCTATCCAGGTCTTCAAACCCTTCTGATTTGTAGGATCCTTCAACTTTTGAATGGCTTCTTCCTTTTTCTTCTGTGGGTTCAATCCCTGGTCCTTGACTTCATGTCCCAAGAAATGCACCCATTTGCAATACCACTGCACCTTCTAAAATGATAACTTTGCCCCAGCCTTTTGCAATTTGCTGAGTACCTGTCTTATTCCACTGAAATGGCTTTTTTATGTCCTCATTCTTGATCAGGATATCATCCACATAGACCACAGTTACTCTCTCAGCTACGTCCAGAAATGCCTTATTAAGAATAATTCCAAACTCACTCCCACTATTGATAAAGACAAAGGTGGTTCTTTTTCATGCATACTGTTTCCGTTGAAAGGCAAATGCAAATCGGGTTTGTATGTGATTTGCTAGCTGCACAAACCGATAGTCAGCTGTCAGATCTACAGTTGTAAAGAACTTTGAACCTTTCATTTGTGTAAGGCCTTGGTCAATGAGCGGGAGGAGCCACCTTGACACAGGTATCCTCTTGTTAATTCCTCTCATGTGCATAACCACCACTGACCTTTTGGGCTTCAACATGCCTATTATAGCAGTGTTTGAGGTAGAGTTAATAGGTCTAATGATTCCTCTGAACTCCAAGTTTATTTATTTATTTATTTTTTTTGCTTCTATCAATTCAAGGATTTTGCAAAAGCGAGACAAACAAATCTGTCAAAGTTTCTTTTCTATTCTTTCTTCCCAAGCTTGATTTGACTTGAAGTTTGAAATTTGAGCTTTGCAGTTACCCTCTTGGACTTAGAAGTCTGAGTAGATTGCACATTCAACTTGGACCTGTCAGTGAACTGGGATTTGCACTATCTGTCCCCTCTGATTTGTGTAAACAAGACTCTAGGGCGTTCTTTAGTATTTTGGCAGTTGCTAGAGCCCAAGTTGTCCTCGATCCACTCATCAATCGATTCCACCAGACTTTTTCTTCATACAAGGAATTTGGGTCGATCAGCGGTCTCAAGTAAGCTCTTCTCCACTTTATTGTTTCGGGGCAATGCAAAAGAAGATGTTTTATTGTTTCTGGCTCACGCTCCGTTCCACACAGTCGACAGAGGTTTGTTTGAGATTGACCTCTAATGGCCCTTATTTCGTTTGTCGGCAGTAAGTTAAGGCGAGAGCGCAAGAAGATGGATCTTAACAACTTGTCTGGAAATCTCTTCAGAACTTCATTCGGTGAATGCAGTTTTTTTGGTTCAAAGTTCACGTGAAGGAGAAGTTTATTCTTTCCTGCCAATGTTAGGGTATCAATCCAATCCAGTTGGTCCATCTTACGTTTTATTCTCATGGGGTTTTGAATTAGGTCTTTTTCGGTACATCCGTTATTGGCCAGAGATGCTCGCTGTTTGGCTGCCCAGCTGGAGATGGCCTTGCACCTTCCTTCAGAGATTTCGGAGTTGATTATTTTGTATAGCGGAGGAGAGACCAGCATTATTATTTTTCTAAAAAGCGCCATTTCTCCAGCTTCAATTGTTGCTTTTAAGGAGAGAGTTCCCAATTCTCTTCTGATGATCGAAATACCTGTTGAATTCGGGAGTTGAAGGACTTTGTGCCAGAAATAGTCTTCCACTTTAGGCCAGATCGTCAGAGGAATCGCTGGCATTGCCTCGCAACCATACGTCAAACTCGGTATTACTTTGCCCTTGTAGAATTTGATAACAGGGAGAAGTGAGAACCGCCCGTATTTACGATCGATTATTCTTGCCTGTGTGGTTAGTTTTCGGGTCTTGTCCCATAGGTGCTGTTGCATTGAAGCTTCTGTTTTTGAATTGTCCAGCCACACCCCCAAGTATTTGAAGAATTTTACCACTTCAACAGGCAAATTTTCGATGTGCCATTTGAAGGATTTTAGGTTTGTCTTTGATGACTGGCCTAATATCAAGATTTTTGTTTTTTCATTGTTCATTTCTAAGTTGTTATTCGATATGTAATTGGCCAAGTTGTCAAGTTGCCTTTGAAGACCAATTTCGGTTTGATCCAGGAGGATGATATCATCGGCGTATAATAGGCGAGTCACAGGTGTAGTTCCAATTTTCGGAGGAAAAGATCTTATTGCTTCCGAATTGTCTTTAAGGTCGCCCAAAAAAGAAATGAATAGGGCTGGGGCCAATGGACAGCCCTGTTTCACGCCTCTAAGGGTCAAGATTTCTTCAGAAAGTCTTCCTGCTTGGTCCAGCTTGACCCTGATCGATGTCTTATCATGGAAAGCCTTTATTGGGTCAAGAATGTTAGATGGGCACTTCCATTTGTTTAATTTTGACCAAAGCAGATTTCTGTCGATTTGATCGAAGGCTTGGCTTAGATCTATAAAGGCTACATATACCTTTCCAAGTCTTTGCATGGATCTCGCTTTCATAGTACTCAGCGCCATGATATTCGCTGTGGTCCCCGAATTTTTCATAAACCCTGTTGAAATAGGTTTGGAAGCTCCTTAGAAGAAATGATCCATAGAGTTTCCCGATTGTGACCAAGAGTGCTATTGGACGATAGTTTCTCGGGGCAGTGCTGTCTCCTTTTTTGTAAATTGGAGCAATCACTGCAGTGCACCAAGAATTTGGAATCGATCTTGTAGTGCTGCAGTTTTTGAATATCTACTCTATGAAGTTTGCCCATTCCTTTGGATGGTTTTTCAGATCGATATTGGTTATTCCATCTGGCCCTGGATCTCTGGACGATTTCAGACGCTTAATTGCTAATATGATGTCGTCTTTGCCCGAAAAATCTTCCACGCAATTTGGCCTGCATCCGTCTTTGGATCATCTGTGATTAGGCTAGGGATTTGGAAAATTTTGGCGAAGTGTGATTTCCATTCTTCTTCTGGAACGTTGTTTAAACCTTTTGCGGTTGCTCCTTCTTCGAAGCTTCTTATTAGTTGCCAGAAAGCTCCCGAATTTTTGTTGGCCAATTTTCTAAGCATGTCTTCAGAATCCTGTTGATATAGAAAAATTCTACGGAAGCGTAGCCAAGATTTGTACTTTTTTTGTTCCTTCAGGTAGAGATTTCTAGGTTCTTCTGAGATAGATTGTGCTGCCAGTTTCTTTAGCTTCCTCAGGATAGAACGTTTTGATACTAATTCCTTATCATAAGTGTGCAGTGGTTGTTGAATGAACTTTTGGATTGGCCTTCTGGGAATCATGAAGGGGATCAACAGGGGCTGATAGTCAGTAGATTTTAAAGACTCGTTGTTTCCCCGTAGGCAATGGCTTTTGTAGTTTCTGGACAGTTCCTCTATTCGGTTGGCGGTGAGTCTTAGGCGATTTGCTTGGGTGTTTGATTCAATTTCTTCTGGCATTGTCATTTTGCCTTCGCCTCCCGTAGGCCATACGATTTGTAGAATATTGTGATCACTCACCTCAGCCCTTAAAACCTCAAAAGATGTAATTTGTTGAAGTATCTCCTCTGAGACATATATATAGTCTATCACCCCTTCCTGGGCGCCCCTTTCCCAGGTTGGGACATAGACCGTCTGCGGGAGTGAGTGGTCGATGTTGCGAAGGTTTCTTGAAGCCATAAGTGATTCCCTTTTCTCTCCACGAGATTCCACCTGGCTTATCGGACGCGATGAAGTGCTTCTTGAGGGATCAATCGGGCATTTGGCATTTAGATCTCCACTTAGAATTATTAGTGGGCTGTTTTGGGTCGTTATTATATTGTCTATCTCTCCTTCAATGGATTCAATGAAAAGCCTGTCCGAAATGGCTTGAGGGTTCCAGGAGACTGTAATAACAGTAATCGCAAGGGAGGTTAAGGTTTGACTCTTCCTGTCTAGTTGAACCCACTTTATTGAGACTGCTGGATAGGATTGAGTTGCCGCCAGCTTCTTCTGAATTGAGAGGCCTGAGCCAGATCTAACTGCCACAAGAAGCCCAGATGATGGACGGCCCAGGCGACTTTTCTTGGCCGGGGAAGTTACAACTGTAAAGCCATCAATGGTCGGGGGGGGTGATAAGCCATGTCTCTTGAAGAGTGATAATGTCAAAAACTCTGAGGTTTATTGCTCCAGGTTTAGTAAGGTGGTTAAAACCCCTGGTATTCCAAGACATCATTTTGAGTGATCGTGGCTGAAGGTCGTGTAACAGTCTTTGTTCTTTTAAGCTTGCCTCTACTTTGTTGAAATCCGCCTTGATGGTAGACGGAATTTGTTGCTATTTCTTTGTTTGCCCAAAGGACGTTTTCGGGTGCCATGCCAGTAGATGTTTGATTGGTACAAAAGTTGATAGGTTGATTTTGAATGCTGGTGAATTCGCGACTCTATCAGACAATTTTTTCCCCAACCTTTTTTCCGGGGATGACAAAGTCCTTTTCTTGGTGTGCACTCGGTCTTCTTGTCTTTCTCTGGCTCTATGTGAGTCTCTTTCTATGGATTTCCTAATAGTTGAGACTCGATTTTTTGTCTTTTATCTGTTGTCCAATCGATGAGGTGAGTATCTTCTTTGGGTCGATGACCAGTTCCGGTCATTAAACTCAGTTTTAGACCTGTAATGAATTTTTTCCTGTTGTTGCAAGGAGTTTTTGATCTCTGAATACGTTCCGGATTGCCCTCTTTTTATCTCAGAAATCAAGTACCCCTTTCTCAGGAGATCTTCCATGCCTTCTTTAGAGAGTCTGTCTTTGGCTTCTGCACTTGCGTGTAAGAATGCCTTTGCTTTTTTGTCTTTATGGTAGGGCTCTACCAGTAGCAGATCATTTGTTTTAAGGTCTTCGAAGTTTTTGACATGTTTCAGAATTTTCAGAACTGTACCCTTATTTAGGGTAATCCTTTTGAGGTTTGCCGGGATCTGTTCTAGTTTGAAGACTGTTGCAAGAGCCAGTCTTTGTTGTTTTACCATGTTTTGGTTTTGAATGCCGGATTTAGGGTGATAGTCTTCTTTCGGCTAAGTGGGGAAACTAGGTTTGTTTTGCTGAATGGGACCTTCCTTTCGACTGTTTTCCTTGTCTTTTGGTGATTTTAGATCTGCATAGTTTCTTTTGATTGCCGCCGATTTTTTTCATGTGGCGTCTGGTCCTCTAGGATATCTTTGATTTGAACTGAGGCCCCCCCTTTATTCGCTCAATGAACATCCTTCATTTTTTAGACGTTGGAGAAGTTGCATTGTTGTGGCTTTTGGGTGATCTTGCCCCGTCTTGCTTCTCAGTATAAGATGAAGTTTCACTTGCAGGAGACGAATAGGTGGAAATGTTCATCATCGTTTCGTCTCGTAGGAAGTCGACAACTGTGGCAGGAGAATGAGTCTGTAAGGCTTCTGAGGGGCTCCTGACAAAATGGCATGTCTGGATTGGAGATTTTATGGAACTTGTGTCCGTATTTGGTTTTGGGACTAACTCTCTGCATTCCCCTTGAGGGGCGTGAATAGACCCCCGTGCGGGACAAGCAGAGGGTTGAGACGTAGAACCTGCTGTCGTAGATTTGATGTTAGATGTTTTGCTTACTTTCTTTGAATTGACAAGGACAGTGGAGGTGGTATTTGTCGTCGATTTCGATGGATAATTTGGGAATTGCAATTGTGGTGGCTTTGAAGCCATTTCTCTCAGGCAAGGTTTGGGTGTTTTCTTTGTCACGCCTTCAAATAGGAAGTGTCTTGGTGGATCGATTTTGTCTTTTGGTTTTTGGTTATTTGGAAGCTTTTTCCCAAAATTGAAGCAGATTTATTTGCAGGTTGTTTGTCGACTGACTGTGTCTGCGTACTCATTTCTGTTACTTTTCCAACAATTTGGTCAGTTTGTGATGCGCTGTCTCTTGAGTCTTTTATTACAATAGGCTGCGATGAGGAAGTTGAGTTTGTTAAGTTGGGACACTTGGGGTCACTTATGATTTTGTCACATAGTACACTGTCGACTTTTTTTTTTGCAGTGATGTAGCCTTCGAAAAAGGTCATTTTGGTATGAGTCATGGCGATCAGTGTGGTCTGATCCTTTAAAGTATCGTTTATTGCTTCATATAACTTTCTGAATGGGGCGAGCGCAATAGTCAATGCTGACATCAATGTTGTCAGGTCTCGCTTCCTCGGTGAAGTCTCCTTTGGTCCTTCCTCTGTTTGACCAAACCCTGTGCTCTTCCTTCGAAGTGGAGTATGAGCACGACCAGGTTGGATAGAAGGAGATGTTTTAGATAAGGGTTCCAGGGACTTTGATTCAAGTGAGACAGTTGGAAAGGACTGCTGGCAATTTGCTTTAATCGGAGACGGGGGATGAAGTGATGGTTGCTTCTCAGTAAGCGGCCTTTTCGCTCCTTCCTTTGTGACCTTGTCTGTTGGCTGCATTTCTTTGGTTTGAGGAGTAGATGGAGGGCGCTGAGACTCATTTGTACTGCTTATCACTGGGTTCTCTCGGAAGGGAGAAGACAGATTCGCTGGAGACCGGTTGGCTGGTACAGGTCTCCAACTTTCCAATGGTCCTGTTTGGTCTCCTCCAGTGCTGCAAGACCGTGGGCAATCTACCTGGTTGCTTTTATTACCGTCAGAATCTGTTGTCCTCTCTTTTGGTGTATAAGGAAACTTGGATGCTTTTGGGCCTCCGGACTCATCAAGTGTTGCATCCAACATTTCTGCGTCTGTCAGTTCGAGCAGAACGTTATATTTTCGTTTGCCTTGACTGGCAAAATACGCTTTTAATGAATTGAATATTGCAGCGTTAGCCAGCATCTTTTCTGATGATTTTTTTTTGTTATTTTTGTTTTTTTGCTGCAGGGTATTACCCGATGGTTTTTTCTTTTTGTTCTGATTTTTTTGTTTGTGCTTTGCAGAGTAAGTGGTTTTTGCTGTTATTTTTGAGAAATTAAATTTTAACTGCTGATCTATGGGAGAAGTTTCATTTGAGTCTAGTGAGCGAGGATTCCGTAGGTCGCAATTGGGCTCTCTGTATTCTCCCTCCTTTGGTGCTGACTTGCCCTTGGCTCCACCCCCTTGAGGAAGTGGAGCCTCACTTTCGTCCGTGATTGTTATCACACGGGCCTCCTTCTGTTCTGATGACGCCTCCGTCATCCGATCCCCTTCGGGCTCACTCTCACTCGTTTCGGCGGCACTTGGCGTCCACTCCGGCATCGGCGGCGTGTCCAGGACGCAGCCTGGGAAACTCTCGTTGGTGCGCCGCGGACCTCCCAGCGCCTTCCCCGCCATCAGAGATCCCGACCTCGAGGTAAGTTCGGGGTCTGTGTGTAAGGCAGTTTGGTTTAAGCCCTCCTGGGCTATGTCAGGCAATCGGAGTTGAGGAGCCGCAAGAAATTCCCTCGCAGCCCGCCCTTCGGTCGGATGCACTGGGAACTTTAAAACATGCGGTTTTCCCTGCTCCGTTGTCGGTTTTCCTGATTTTACTGCCATAGAACCAAATTGACGTGCTTCATCCCCGCAGATGTCTTCTTGGTTCGGGGCATTTGGACTTAGCCCCTGGGTTGTTATAGATGGCACAAATGTTCTTTGTAAATCCTCCTTGCAAGATACAGGATTTTTTAGAGGTGTGGCAAGATCAAAAAGTTTTGAGGAAGTGTCGCTTAGAAGTCTCGGTTTTTGTGGATTCTTTGATCTTGATAAGGGGCGCACAACCGATGGACACAGAGGGTCTAAGCGAAGAGGAGCTGTCCTTACGTTCTGGCTTGAATTCTGGCTCGAACTTCTCATCCACCGAGCCTCCTCGTCATCTCCTCCTGGTGGTGGCGAGATTAAATTGTCAGTTCGCCTTGGTTCCATGATGGTTTGGGGGGCTCCTGCCACCTCCTGCACACGGACTGCCACAGACTGCAACTCAGCAGCCAACTCCGCGGCCACTCAGCGGTTTGGAGGGGTTTTATGTCCAACCCTCAAGTGCAGAAAAAACTGTAGTAAGACTGTAGAGTAGACTGCCACAGACTGCAACTCAGCAGCCAACTCCGCGGCAGCTCTGCGGTTTGGAGGGGTTTTTATGTCCAACCCTCAAGTGCAGAAAAAACTGTAGAAAGACTGTAGAGTAGACTGCCACAGACTGCAACTCAGCGGCCAACTCCGCGGCCGCTCCGCGGTTTGGAGGGGTTTTTATGTCCAACCCTCAAGTGCAGAAAAAACTGTAGAAAGACTGTAGAGTAGACTGCCACAGACTGCAACTCAGCAGCCAACTCCGCGGCCGCTCCGCGGTTTGGAGGGGTTTTTATGTCCAACCCTCAAGTGCAGAAAAAACTGTAGAAAGACTGTAGAGTAGACTGCCACAGACTGCAACTCAGCAGCCAACTCCACGTTTTTGATTATTTCTGTCAAAGAGCCTACAAAGGCCAAGTGTATCCTATATTGTGGCACAAAGACAGGTTCCCTACCAAAACCCTCTAGCAGTGTAGCCACATTCAGATCAGTATGCCCACAATCATATGCATCTATAAAAAACACATCCTTGAATTAGAAAGATATTTTTCTCAACTGGTTGTTTTCCAACTCATTTTGCACGCATCCACAGTTTGGAATTGTTCCTCTACCATCTTAGAAAATTCTGGAAAATCCTCCAGAGGAGGAATCTCTGTGCTTCCTTCTAATTGTGTAGCAGTATCTCTTTCGACAGATACCACTATTAAGTGCTGTGGCACCTTAGCCTCCACCCCAATTTTCAGTTTTTCTTCTGTCTCATTTTCCTCCATCTGAAATAGAATACAATCATCCTGGTGATGACAAATCTCATATTTTGGTTCATAAGGATGTACTGACTGAATTCTGAATATCCCTTTTGGCTCTGAGACTAAAGACTCAGGCAGTTCACTGTATGAAGTGACATGGCTTTCAGGACTATTCCCAATAGCTGGGTTGTTCAAATTTGCAGTTTAATATGATTTTTGCATTGCCACCCCTAATGCTGTAACTTTCTGCAAGCAAATCTCCTGACATCTTTGGTTATCCACTAGTGTCCATATGGGACCATCCTCAACTTTTACCAATGGTGTGTATTCACACTCTAGCCCCTGTTGTCTCATGGCTTCATTGATACACAAAATGCATCAAGACTCCATAATCTTATGTCCCCTTCTGGATTTCAACTATATTGTAAACTGCCTTGTTAATACAGGAATGTTAACATTTTTTTTTTTACTTGACGCTCAACTGCAAATGACATTATTTGTGCACAATCATATGCTTGGCTTTTATTCTCAAATTTCAGTGGCATCCCACCAAGTCTGCATCAAACCTTTTGATTTAAAAAACCTAAAGCCATACTCATTCTGTGCATGATAATGATATAATTTCCCAGACATAATGTGGCCTTAGTTCCACTCACAACCCATATAGTGTGATGGATGCTTTTAGATCCTGTTTTTATTTTCAACATGCATCTCCCCACAATTCTATGTCCCAAATCAGGACTGTCTAATCCGGAATTGTGCTGGTTTTATATTGTAAACTTTGGCAATTCTTTTCTGTCAACTATTTGATTCAACACCTTCTCATTAATGAAACTCCTCTCCTGTTCAAGGGCCAATACTGCCTTAATAATTTCCAGCTTCCCATCCATGTACACTGGTATCCATGGCTGACCTTCATTCATATGGAGCTCTGCAATGGTTGAAATATATTTTTCCTGATCCGACACTGAAGCGTCACACAGTTTAAAATCTTCCTCACTAATATAGAATCATAATGTTTCTTCATCCACTAGTGTTTGCCAGTTTTCCTTGCGATCTAGATGTATCTCAAAGGACTGCTTTTCTTTTCCCAATTGGATTAAATCCTGGCTAATGAGAATGGCAGTGACACTAGGTACACACCCATTTGGAAGATATACCTCTACTGCTCTCCCTGACCTGGCAATGGTGTGGCATTCATTTGCACTACTAACCTGCCTCACCACTTATTGGGGCTTCAGAGGATCTTTGGCCAAAGACCACAGAACACCATTTATCCTATCAATTAAAAGCAACAGCTGCTTTAAACAATTTGTGCCTCATAGGAATGGTGTCTCCTCAATCGACGTGACCACCATTTCTTAGGTTATTTTTATGATTCCCTACTTTGATGTTGACTTTTAGCATCCTCCTCCCTAAAAATATGACACTTAGAACTGATAAAGTACAAAAGGTAACACGTAGGAACTTTAACAAAATTACATTGCAAGACCTGCAGACATCCATCAATTAATTGGTGATTTCTATCTCTAGCCAAGATTCAACTGTCTCATTGGCATCCAGCCGATGCTCGATCAATTAGCAACTTTGAAAGTAAAGAAAGTTAGGGAAAGAGAAAACAACCAAAAATGGTTCACCTCACACTTGGCCTCTTTGAAGCAGGAAAAGAGGAAAGTGCAGCATCTATGGATACAAACCCAATCCCAAGATGTTAAAGAAAAATGGAATGTTATCGAGAAAAACTATTGGACGGAAATTCTTCTGCAAACAAAGGCTTCTATGATTCCCAAATCTCCAATTCTGTAAACAACACCAAACATAATTTGAGATTATGAAGACATTGTTAAAACCCAAAGCACAGATAAAGTTTGTTCCAAACAAACAAGAATGCGAGGCAGTGCAAAAAGCCTTCACTGATAAAGTATATAAAGCACAATGTAGCAATATTGGTACTAAAGAGACTAATGCCAATCTAACGTCTCAGAATCCCACCTCTCAGTGTGAAACCAATGAAAACCCTTTATTTTAATTTGAGACTATTTGTTTGAATTCTCTCATAAAGATCCTTAAAGAAAAGCGCCCTACTTCTTGCCAAACAGATATTCTTCCTGCTAAAATTGTCTTAGATCACCCAGACATTTTTGTGCCTTTCATAACATGTTTTATAAATGCTTGTTTTTCTGACAATGATGTGCCTGACTCCCTAAAAAGTGTCACAGTTACTCCTCTATTGAAAAAGGCTAACCTGGATCTGCCAATACACTCCAACCTTAGACCTATCACCAATGTTCCACTCATGTTGAAACTAGTAGATAAAGTTTCTGCTATTCAGTTCCAAAAGCATTTGGAGGAGTCAAATATACTCAATCAAAGTCAATCAGGTTTTAGAAGTGTTCATGGGACAGAAACTGCAATGTTCGACCTACGAACAGAAATGTTAAATATTATTGATGAAAGTAGGTCAGGGCTGCTGATGCTTTTGGACCTTTCAGCAGCCTTCGATCTTGTAGATCATTCTAAACATCTACAGCAAATTCAGAATGTAGGCAATTGCTCCACTAACACAGTAAAATGGTTCCAGGCATTAGTAAAAGAACAACTAAGATTGTTTGGGAAAATGCCTCTTCACACTCAGAACCTGTCACTTGTGGAGTTCCTCCGGGAGCATACCTATCCCAGGCCTTTTTAATATTTTTTGTCATGCACTATGTGATCTCTTGGATTCCACTGGGCTAAATTTTACCAACTATGCTGACAACACTCAGCTTGTTTTCGAGCTGAGTGAAGACCACAGCATAGACTCTGACCTTGTTATGACTGTTTATGACAGAATAGGAATTTGGATGACTGGAAATGGCATGTGTCTCAATAGTGAGACTGAGCTTCTTATCTTTGGCTCATCTCAAGCGAGAGAAAAACTAGGAACCACCTATGCCAACTTGTCTATTGATCAGCATCTCATAAAAACAGTTAGTAAGGTGAACTCATTAGGTGTTATAATTGAGGCATCTCTTAATGCTGATGCGCAAGTTACCAATATTGCGAAAAGTGTACAATACTCCCTAAGGTTATTGCACTTGATTAAGCCCTACATTTCAGACATAATTGCAATACATTGGTCATAGCCTTAATTTTGCCAAGGTTGGACTATTGCAATGCCTTATTTGGTGGAACAAGTAAATCTTGTGTAAAAAAGCTGCAATGATGCAGTTAGAGTTATAAATAAGGTTCCCAAATATCAGCACATATCATTTTACAGAAGGGAATTGCACTGGCTTCTGGTGGAAGCCAGGATAGAGATTAAAATCAATACATTGACTCATAAGTGTTTGTTTGGTGATGCTCCTATATACTTGAAACCATGCATTACTGTCTAGAATTCGGTCAGTTCTACCAGATCTAGAGACTGTAAGAGATTGATTTGTTCTAGATCTAAACGAACCAAAGGGAAAGAGAGGTCCTACCCTGTGAGGGCTGCTGTAGCTTGGATCAAATTACAGATAAACCTCTGCAGCAAAGAAAATCTTCCAGCTTTCAAAAAAGCATTGAAAACACTTCTTTTATTTTCTTAAGTGTCCTAATGCACCATTTATTCCCTTCTCCATTCTAATCTCTTCCTTTCGATCTGCCCACTTTGTGCGCTGATGCCTGCGTGCTGCGGTGCGTAAGAAACAGACAATAACAATAATAATAGCACCTTCCACCGGTATATGTTTACCATTGAAATTATGCCTAGGGCCTTCGATCTAACTTAAATTCAACATGTTCTGTCGTGGTCAACCTTCATTTATGCTATGCAGAATTTTCCTTGACATTACAGTAGCCTATGCACCTGTATCCCCCATCGCAAATACATTGCACTGCTCTTCAACTATGATAGGGACATAGCATCTATCCTCACATTCCACAAGTATACATAGAAAATGTGAGTTGTTTCTGATCTCGGGACTGATTTTCCTCAAGCTTGCCTGGCTTCTTGCTAAACAAACGGACATATGGAATGACACCTTACCCCCTTTTCGACCATCTCATTATCAACTTTCTGTCCTTCTTTGTTTATTTTTCTGTCCTGTGGTTCCATCTGAACCTTCGATAGAAACTGGCCTCCCTGTATAATGGGCTTGCTTGAGTTCTCACCCACTCCCTTAGCTGTTTTCTCCACACTGTTTTGATTGTCATCACTTACTCTGGTGCACAACTGCTTTGTGTTTTCATTAGCATACGTTTTCATGTGGCAGCATATCAATATTTTATGTTTGGAACTCACCTATTATTTGTACTTTACCTGTAAACTGCAGCTGCTTGAACCTCTGTAGCAATAGATATACTTCTTTGTGACTCACTTTCAAGTGTCCTTTGAGCAGATTTGATCTCTGTGGAAATCTGAACATTATCAGATTCATTGGGTAATGAAACTTTGTCACTGTTTTTTAGTTTTTTGTACATCCTAACCTCACTAGTCATTTAATTTAGTTCTGGTGTGTTCAGTGCACCCACTTGTAAACTGAATTAACCAAGCCATTAAACAAGTGATGGCTCTGTTTCACATCACCCATTAATTGTTCATGTATAAGCTCCCCATTCGATTAATTTGCAACATGTTTCTGTTTAATCTGCCTTCTTTCTGCTGTTCTTTGGGTCTATCACATACATATTCCTTTTACCTTTCCTGGTCTTCACGCACCACAATGGAGTCAATACTTTGATTTATCACTAGGATAAACCACACTCCTTTCTTGTGTGTGTTTTTTTTCATATGTCATCACCACATTTTCTCCCAAATCTAAGTACTGTGCAGCTCTGTGTGTTTAGACAATGGTGAGGCATTTGCGCTTGCAGTGTGGGACGGTTTCCTGAGTAGTCATTTGCTGGTTCCTTGGGAAATGTCATTCTTATGCTCTTCATTCTGACTTCGCCTGTTACTGAGTTTATGGTCCAGTGCACAGCCTTCCTATTTTGTCAGCCAGCATTTTCATTTGTGCTTCTAGGCTCTGAAACATCTCTTGATCCTTACAATCATCTCTCTCTCTCTATTTAGGGCATTTACTGATTGGATTCAAATTGCCCTGGCCTATTTTGGTTACTTTCAGGTGATTGAATTCTGTTAGTATTTCCCCAGAACTCCTGTGACAGAGGAGGTGACGATCTTGGTGTTATTCCTTGTCCATAACATTCATGCGCTGTAGTCTGAGCATAGGAACATAGGCTATATATTGTATATTATGTCTCTCATTTGGCTGAAACTGTTCCCTACTTTGAGCACCTGCTTCAATAAATGTATCTACATATCTATATGTCTTGGTTCCAGTTGATTGCTGTTCCAATATGTAATTGGCCCAAGGTTAAATCTACTCTGTGCTCCAAGTGCCTGGTATGGCCCAGGCAGTGAATGATTTGGGGCGCTATTTGACTCTGCCACACTGTACCGAATTGCCAAGTAACCAGGGACTGATGTACGTATCGCATTGTGTCACTTTTTATTTGGCCTGTCTCCAGTGCCATATTTACCCATTATCTAATTTCTGAAACAGCAGGAAACTTTATGTAATCTTTTGCTTTTTGCTTTGACTCCTTGCATTTATTTTCAGTGTGAGAAATGAACTCCCAAATAATGGCTTGTTCCAGGTTGCAATTTATACTTTTTTCACTTGAGAATTCACAGGCGAGCTAGCCTATTATCTCTTTGTGAAGGCCATGAAAGAATGTGCTTTTGAACTCAAATGATCTAACATCACAACTCACATCAAACCTTATGAATGCCCTTTTTTCAACGTTTGTAAGAATTGTCTAGGTGACCCATCTCGGCCTTCAGATAATGCAAAGGCCACCCTTTTGGCCTCTTGCACAGATTTATTTGGCAAAAAGAATCTCCTCGCCTCCTGCTGATAATCATCTAATACTAACATGTTTTGCTCACTGAGACTATGCAGAAAACCAGTATGTGCTTGGTCAGTTGTTAAATGGAAGAAACAGATATAATGTTCCTTTGGGATCTTTACTGTCTGGTATATTTGCATGGCCTCTTCTACATGTTCTTTTATTGATACAATTGAATCCTTTTCAAATGGCTTTACCAGTCCTTTAAGTGATTTCATAATCTAAAGTGGGTAAAAAAAATCTTAATTTTCTTGTGTATTATCATAATTATGTATGCTTTCTATCACCTGCTGGATTGAGTTCGCCTCTCTCCCTGTAGTGAAAAGAGCCCTCTATTTCTCGCATGGTTTGATTCTCCCTCCTCACATTATCTCCCTCTTCAGATACTGGAAGCTGGCTAGTTCTTAGCAAGCGTGTCTTGCCAGGCCCATTTCCCAGACTGTGGATTGGCTCAGATCCACTAAGTGACATATTTTGCAACTCGCAATGCCGTCAACACAAAACTTGCCTTCTTAAATCTGATGTTCTGCTGCCTTCAGTCTCTAAGCTGTGTATGTAATGTCTGCATCTCATCATGAAATGTATTAATTTTGGACTATTATTTTCACAGTTTTATGATTAAACTGTACATTTCTGTGACCTGTCCTTTGTAATGGGAGATTGTTTTCAGACTTGTATTGCCCTCTGACATTAAAAAAGCAATCTCATTTCCTTAGCACTGTATATCTTGAGACCATTGCATGTTGAATTTACTCAATTATGCCATCTCTTTTATGTCAAAATCCCCACCCATTCTAATCTGAGTTAATTCCCTTTTTAAATGATCTATCTGTTCTTAATCTTACTGTGCCTGCATTCTCTTAACTTCCAATTCAGTTTCTAATATTTCACAACACTGTGGGGCTGCCCTTAAATGCGACAATTGATCTAGCTTGCAACTGTGAAACCGGTAGCTGGCCCTCATCTGACGTACTCTCTAACTGAATCACTCTTTCATGCAATTCTGTCAATACACTTTGACGTTTCAGCATAGATTGTCCATATTTTTCCTGATTTCTAACACTATGTGCAGGATAAACCAATGTTTTGACCTAATCGGATAAGACTGTCTTTTTGAGACTTTTTCTCATTAGAATCAGTCTGGTCAGGCATGTGTGTAACACTTTACGCTAATGAAATAATCTTTCTAGGGTCTTTGTTCCTATGTCAGCTAATGAGCGCTCTCACCACACATTCAAAATATCTGAAGTCCATGTACTCAGAGCAAAGATTTTGGCTTCTGAATACTCGCACAAGTCTGCAAAGTTAATCTCGAACATGTTACCCACTGTTCCCATAAAGCAGTGTGTCAACTTAAAATACACTTAATTCACAACACTATTGACAAACACGATAACACATGTGCCCAGGACAGCACACTAGTGTCAAAAAATGATGCTGCAACTCCAACTAATGCACTTATCTAAAATGTTTCCGGCCAATACATCTAATATATAGGACTAAGGCAGTCATGATTCTTCATTTATGCCACTTTTTTAAACCACATGATCTTAGATAGACATTTACAGACTTAGCACTGTGCCACCCAATCATGAGGCCCATTTATCTCCACATGGAAGGAATAGGACAGACTCTAGACACAATGCAACACCACCACACGCTTTCTCAGTTCTGCACTGTTATATTCAAACTTATTGATTGATTTGATTGATTGATTGTTTATTTATTATGTGCTTATACACAAGTGTTTCAAAGCACAAACCATGCATTGGAAGGGAAGACATAGGGAAGACAAACAATCTTACTAGGCATGGTACATTCAGATCATGCAGCTGAACAGAACAGGAAGTGCGTCGGCGGGGGGCAAAAGGGACCAAGTGTGCCCAGTTCCATCAGAACATGGGTTAAGTGCAGAGAGATACCACTCTCATGGGTCATAATCGAGGTGCTGTTGTGCTGCTGCAAGTGAAAGGCCCGGGGGAAAATGCAGGAGACTGGCAAGGAAAGGTTGGGACCTGCGAGACTCTGAAGGTACACAAGGCTGCCAGTCAGTGAAACTGTGCAGAAGTAGAGGAGAGAGAGCAGGAGAGCAGAAAGAGATGGTTAGCAGGGGAGAGGGAGAGTGAAGGAGGAGGCAAAGAGGAAAGTCTTGAGGAGTTTCTTGAACTTAAGGAGATCCAGCTCAAGACGGATAGAGGCCAGAAGGCTGTTCCTGAACGAGGCACCTGCAGTGGATGAGGATCTCACCCCAAGTCTCTGCTTGCAGAAGTGGCTCACCGATAGTCGGAGGAAGAGGAGTGGAGGGCTCAGGAAGGAGAGTATTTAGGAAGAGAACACTGCAGATACAGTGGGCCCGAGCCCCAGAAAGCCTTGTGGACAATGCAAAGGGTATTGAACTTAATCCTTGCAGCCACAGAGAGCCAGTGAAGGGAGTTCAGGGCCAAAGAGATGTGGTCCCTGGGCTTGAGGCAAAGGATAAGTCGTGCAGTTCTGTTCTGGATTAGTTGAAGAGGACAGAGGGTAGAAGAGGTCTGGCTGAGAAAGAGACTGTTGCAGTCGTCCAGCCTCATCAGAAAGAACAGATAGACAATCAAACCAGTTCATATTTGATAAACAAGGAACCATTTGAAGTAAGCATCTGCATTAGGCACATGTGAAAATAAAGGAAAATGCACTGCTTATCACTACGCACTTTGCATTGAGTCAAGATAGCAATTAAAATATATATGATTTGTAACCTGGGACATCCAACTGGCACTCTTTTGCTATGAAATCAATGCAATAGTAATGCAGTTTCAGCTCTCAGTTACTCCCTTACCCTTACCTAATGTTGGATTGGTAACAAGACTATGAGATTCTGAGATTAGGAGATGATGACACCCTCTGCATGAATGAAGAACCCCCAAGCTAATACTGTGGATTCTGGCCACTTTGTTAATCATTTGCTACCAAAAATACTAACACCTTGCCAATTAGAATACCCTGAAGAAGGGGGGCCTAGCTGATTGTTGACCTATTTATACTTACTTAGCTCTCTGCTTTTCGGGATGATTGCCTGGCCCTTGACTTGCCAGGCCCTTATTGAAGCCTGCCAGGAGCTCCCTCGGCAGCTACACTGTTCCACATCCCAACCAAGCAACCTCACCAGAGACAGCTACATAGAACAGGCCCCTCCTTTCAGCCAGCCAGCAGCAGCACATCTTTGAAACCAGGAAGCTCTAAGACAACCCCTCTTTCCCCGTGTCTCCCTCTTTTAAAACTCTCAGTGAAAACCGCCTCATATTCTATGCCCCTGTACATTTTCATTACCATTTCCCAGCCTCTTCTGTGGTGTCACCTGGTGTCACCTGTCACACCACATGCCTGAACCTTCCAGCACACATACTGCCCCCTCTGATTCCGCTCATGTCATTTTCTAGCCCCTGGTATAAACAACCTTTGGACAGTATTCTGCATAACACAACCTCCTAATAATGTTGCATTTTGCATTTTATCCTTACTTCCACTCTTGCTGCTCTGCACAATGTACGTTTATTTTCAAGGCCCATCCCTCTGTTACCTGCACACTCAACCTTGCGAAGCACCAATTTTCAGCTTTCAATTTGGCATTATTTTCTGAAACTGACAATGTTAGTGTACCTGCCGCTATGCTAGTACTTTTGCAGCCTGTGGCCTAACATATCTAGCCCACTATCTTTAATAACACTAAGTGCTACCCCCCTTGTTAACTCCAACACTAAGTGTTAGTATCAATGCTGACTAACTACGCACAGTTACTTCACAAATCCTTTAACTCATAACCTCTCCTGCAGGACTGTTAAGCCAGACCCCTTCTTGTAAAAAGTGAAAAAAAACTCACAATGACTGCAGGTTCTACAGATTATTGGGGATAATTCACTTTCCAAATGATCTCAGTAAGGGTTAAACAAAGATTATTGATGGACTCTACAGTAGGTGTAACCGACTGGAACAAGATAGCCATCCACGAGTGAATACGATCCCCCTGCCCCTTAGTCTGGGGTGAGGGGACTAGTGGTAGGTTACATTTTCATATTTATGCTAAATCTGCCTCACCTGCGAGACCCAAAGCACTTTTTGCTGGAATGGTGGATTATATATTTCTATGTGTTTTAGTGAGTGGGAACCCTTTTCCCCATTCACCTTTTCTAATACTCTTTCCAAGGAAATCATTTATGTGACCATCCACACTTTATTTTTGTAATCATACATTTTATTATTATATCACACAGCACTTTCTGTGCAGTGTTACTGGGGAGCCCCGTGGGCTTCCCATTTTATTTTCTCTTGGGTGCCTTGAGTGAACGAATGTACCCAAGTGTAGAAGGATACTTGTTCTCCGTTCTGCAATTGCCATTGTGAGATCAGCAAACCCCACCTTATGTGGAGTGATGAGGGGTTACATAGTATCCCCTTTCAGTCTGGTTCTGTAATATTTCTGTTACAGTCCTTTATTTACCTTGCAGAACACATGTTCTCAAGGGTAGACAGAGAGATTTTGAACCTCTCTACATTATATATTATGAGATCACAACACCCCACCTTACGTGGAGTGTTGAGGGGATCCACTGTTAACACCTTTCTCACTGCTCCTATTACAGTGACACACATAATTCATGACTGGTGGCAGTGGACCAGTTCTACCGACTTTTTTGTTATTTTTTCTCACAGGCTGTCAACCCAGCCATGGTAATGCACAAAATGTTCACCATTCATCTAGAATGGTGGTTGTATTCTTTTTTTGCCATTTTTCATGTGTGTATACTTTCTTGGTCCTTCTTCTGCTGTCCTAGGAGGGGGAGGCCTGGTTTGATTTTTGTCTTCAGCTGGAATCCTTTCTGAAGCCCACCAAGGCTCCTGGGTGTCTGTGAAGATAGAAAACAAGGGAGAAGTCTGAAACTTCTCAGGCCTTCATCCTCTGGCATGCCTGCCTGTAACCAGTTCCAAGTGGGAGGCTGGCTGTCCCAAAAGAAGAGAAGATGGCTGTATGGGTTTCCAGTGACTGCAGATGCCTGCTCTGTAACTGCTACCTCCGCTGACCACTTCCTACATGCAACAGAGAAGTCCCGAAGATGATGACTCCAACCCTTACAGTGGTGGGCCCAATTGTACTTAAGAAGACCTGTATTTCACGCCATCCCACGATGAGCTATGACCTTCCTGGGCTACAAACCACCAATACCCTGAGACCTCCAGGCTGAATGCTGTGCAATGTCTTTTTGTGAATGTATCTTGCTGAAACATTGGTGGAGTCCTGCGGGACCTCCAGAAGCAAGACTGCACTCCTTGAAGTCATTTCACTAGAGTGCTGGACCGAGATAGAGAGGCAAACCGATTAGATGACAAGCGCTCTTCATCTGGTACCTATAAAAGGTGCCAAATGCACAGATCCATGTGAAGCACCAAAGAATCCTCTGCTGGTAGGCTTTTATATCAACTGTTGCTGCAGTTTGCCACCCAGGGCCCTTTCTTTCTTCAACACAACCAAGAATCCAGGGACCGGTTTCTGTGCTGGGGCATCATGGAGGTGTCCATCTGCAAGCTCTTCTTCACTACTGAGGTACTGTGTGGTTTGAGGTAATACTTACCTACATTTTCATGTCAATCTTGTGTAGATAGGGTGGTGTTTCGTGTAGATGGGAGTTTGCCCATACTTTTTGCCCAGGCATAATGCTGGAACACATCTAGGGAGCCTTCTAGGAAGTACCAACTCTAAAGTCTGTTGCTTACTTGTTACATGAGAAATCCTCTAGAACTTTGACTTTCTTACAGTTTATGCCTGTTCCTTTTCTGCCTACAGTTGACCCTTGGACCATCAGGTTAGCCCATCTGCCTCTCAGAACACTCATTGCCTAGATTAGGGAAAGACTGCTAAAGTAAAAGGTCAAGTAAAGAAAATATCACGTGTTGCAACGTACTTACTTGCTATGTGTTGGTGCTGTAACAGTACATTCCTAAAATAGAATATGCTACAAGTGTTACAAAGTTATTACTTACCTGTGAATTGGTTGATGCCATTCTGAAAAGTATTACACAGTTATTTATTTACCTTTAAACTGTGTTCTATTATTATATACAGTAATGTTATTAGTATAACTGTATTAGTGCTTGATACAGAATATGTGTAACACTTTACTATGTACAGGGACTGCTTACCTTGAGTTGCATGCTGCCATTCTAAAAGTATAATGTGGTTTTGCTCACCTTGAATTGCACATTTCTATTTGAAATGTGGTTTATACTTTGGTTTACTTACCTTAAGTATAGTGTTGGTTTTTATAGTGTTTATGAGATATAATATTACTTACCTTTCCAAAGAATTATCTTTGCCTGTGCATACATGAAATAAAACATTATTTCGTTTACAATACATCAGTGTATAAGTGTTTCTTTGGACCATATGTATGCTACAAGTTCTTTGTACAATCCTGCAGCCCTGTGTCCCTCCTAAGATAAGCCTGGCTGCTCTGTCATAGCTACCACTACCTTGAGTACTCCAGGCCTATAAGTTGGAGTCTCTGTATTGCCCAAGGCATAGTCTTATGAAGTTTTACTTAGGTGGACCTTAGAAAACGCAAATCATCAGCCAGCCTAGAGATAGATGCATATCCTTATTAAATGTATTGCATGCCTAAACACATAAAAATACAAATTGAAAGTGATCACTTAACACATACTTTAGATTATATACTCAAGAAACACTGTACAATTTTTCACACATCATTTGAAGAAGTTGTGAGATGAAATCCCAACAAAAGGAAATCTCACTGGTCAGAGGGCTCAAACTCATTGACCACAGCATTTTCATTTCTTCTTCTACTGTGGGAGAACTGATAGTAGTAAGAAAATGGAAATCACTGGAAACACTGCAGCTTTCAGATTGCTGGAGGAAGTGGAAAAAGGGGACAAACGGAAAGCGCTATCAACATCAGCACTTTAAATGGATGACGTAAAAGAAAGAAGGGGATCAAGGATGACTTACAGGCTTTAAAAGCTTTAAGTACAGAGTAGACGCACACAATATAGATGTGATTACCTTCCTGTCTTTCCTTACTCCTACGTTTCTAGTGCATCCCACACGTTGTGTTAATACCCACAAACTCTTTCTCTATCAAGCTCTCAACCCCCCCTCTCCCACCTCCCCCAACACACACACACACAAAGGCACGCACACCCATCTTCCTCAGTATTCCCACATATTTTTTCATAATGGATGCCTTGTCACAAAGGCACTTTAGAAACAGTTGCGCAATGCTATGTGCTTGTGCAAAAAGAAAACGAACGTAATGTTGCCACTATGGCAAATTAGTACCAGAGATAAAGTGCACACCTGCGCTTTATGTTTTCCTGTAGCTTGTTGACGTTTTGGGATGCCTCTATTTCTAACGTCTGCAATTCAAACATGTGAAGGTGTCATATCATGCTACTATGCCAAGGTGCGTAAAAGGGAATATCCCAAATTGGTACGAGGACAAATAATAGTTTTTCTGTCCGCATTTAGCAAGGAGAAGCAACAGCAGCATTTCAAAGAGCGAGCCCTTATCACAAAGCAACTAGATTACTGTAGAAAAACAAGAACATGTTTTGCGGATTAATAAAACGTCCGTCTAATAGCTCCTGCGGCTGTTCTTTGGCTGCAGTAGTTTGGGGCCCGGTGGGCGTCGTTTTTATACGAAATGATCCATCATCGCCGCGCCGACGTCTGCCTGTGTGCTTCTGAAATGGCCCCTTATGTCTCAAGACTTTCTTGCAGACCTGAAACCCAAAACCTGTCATGCGCACAAGACGGATGACATGGCCCGCTGATAGATGCGATACTTAAGCAAGGGGATTACAGTGCTTTAGAAAATGTCACTCCTTGGACAGATAAAAGCGAAGCGTTTTACATTTGATCAGGGGAAACAGGATCCCCCTGAACCCTAGCCTGGTAGTAGGATTTATACCAAATCTGACACTCCTCTTCCCACAGGCCGTAAACATCTTCATGCACCAGGAGGTCATATAGATGACAACTTCTGAAATTGGGCTTCGCTTGGGCCTGCCTTAGCTCAGGCTGGTGGGCCATTAAAGGCCATGCCCGCCCTCCTGGCAAGGCATGAAAGCCATAATCACAATTGTTTGCGTTTATGGAAGTGAAGTGTTAAAATGGTGGAAAGAAATTCTATCAAGAGTGAAAGTAATAACTCACTGCTCCATGAAGTCTGATCCTCAAACACGGGTCATTACGAGTTGTTTGGTATTCCTGCAGTAAATCTGCTGAATACCACCCAACAGAATTACCATTACCGTCACTTGGTATGGCGGGGTAACCACCGGATTACAAGTGGCAGTGGTGGAGTAAATCCTCATTTTGTTCAGAGTCCAGTGGACTCTATGGGGCTTTGTCGGCGGAATTACTGTGGCGGTAATTCCGCCATGGTAATTCAGATGAAAATAGGTGGTAAATAAGCAGATTTACCTCCAGCTGATAGCTGGAGGTGAATCCTCCAACTATCTCCCAATCTCATTGTTCAGCAGTGCGCCGATGCAGCGATATATATTAATACTGCTGCATTTAACCCAGATTAACCCGCCGGATTACAAGTGGCCGAGTAAATCTGCATTTTGTTCAGAGTCCATTGGACTCTATGGTGCTTTGTTGGTGGAATTACTGTGGCGGTAATTCCGCCGTTCTAATTCTACTGAAAATGGGTGGAAAGTCAGCGGATTTACGTCCAGCTCATGGCTGGAGGTGAATCTTGCAACCATCTGCCAACCTCATAGTTGGGCGGTGCGCCAATGCAGCAATATATGTTAATACTGCTGCATTTAACCGGCACTTCACAACTTGTAATGATAGAATTGCAAATGTGTCTATCAGCCTCTGGGATATAGTCCACTAACGGGTTCAGAGTGACATGTGTGTGAAGCTCGACATGACATCAAGAGGATCCCACAGATGAAAAGAACCTCGTTGTTTATAGGTGCACTTGTACAATTGTATCTTGAATTATGGAGTGTATGGACCCTTTCACCTCCTTTTTTCATCCACTTTTATGGCCCTATATTCCTGCAGGCTTAGAGGGGTGGCATGAGCGATGCATCAAAGGGTGGGGAAAAATAATTCCTGCATTTTCACTACCCGCACCCACCTGCATCTAGTGACACCCTCCTTCACTCTAGACCCAGGAGGCAAGGAAAATACATATTCCACTGATTGACCTCCATGGTGTCAGGACAATGTCGCATTTAGAAACATCATCATATGCAAATGGTTCATATATAATCCATTCACACATTAAGGAGCTGTCAAGCAAACAATAACTAACATAAACAGTTCCTCAAACAAGCAATCAAGCTTGCAATAACATAATCCAGAGGAGGCAGAAAAACATTAAACATAAAAACAGAGCACTACCTCACTAAACTTTCTACTCAGTGAACTATGAAATAATGCAGACCTGAGGGGAACAGGCACCCCTCAGGGATATTATGCACACACGGAGGCCATTGTTTCCCACTCATCCACTGAGGGGCGGCAGTCCCTGGAAGAAGGCTGCCGAGACGGAATGCTTGTGTGTGAATGATCACAGGAAATGTAATGTTTCTCCTTTACATCAGTCCAAAAGTTACCAAAATGGGATGCAGGCCTGAATAACACACTTTCCAGATGGCAAAGTGAAATAACATTATATGGACAGCGCTGTTTTTCATATCTTACTGAATAGTTCATCAACGCTGCATCCAAGAATGTGGGAGCTTTGGAAGTTCCTGAAAATAAACAGTTGGAGGGTTTGTGCTGTGTCAATCAGCAGGTGTGCAAGATATGGCCATATCTCAAACACCATGAGGGGACGAAGCACTCTGGAGAAGCTGATATCAGAAGAATGTCTATATAATCACACGTACAAATTAAGTAGACATTTAAAACATAAAATCTCGAATATTTGTGAATTGGTGTTCTTATATTCCTCCCACTTCTAATGCTTGCATACCAGATGTTATAATTACCCAGTTGAATAGAACACACTTTATTAAACTCAGAAGGATGAAGGGCTGAGTTGGCCCTGCCATCAGATTCGAACTTGTGAAGGACGGACTGGCGCCTTGTCTGATGCCAGCACCTCATTCATGAGTTCACCATCTGAAAGGTTCTTGTCTGTCCTCATAACACAGTTCTTTCTGATCCAGTAATATTGTGTGGACAGTACATGTTTCTGAGGCCTGCCCTCTGTGAATGTTTCCTCTAATTAGCATACTACGCATTAGGACTGCGTGTCTTAAAATCTGATTTTATTTTTTTTAAATCATGAAAACTACTGACAGAGGTTTAACCCAATGAAATGCTTATCATATTTGGAATACAGGCCTAATATGAGTTCATAGGAGCGGCAAGAAGTGGCAGTAGTCCTTTTACTACTACTGTTTTTAGTGGTAATGGAATTACTGCCACATTTACAACACATCTGAATTCCGAGTTTGGAAGTAAAGTGGAAGATTGCCCTCCAACAAAATGCTGGTGGTGAATCCTCCAGTTTACTGCCACAAATTGGTAGTTTTACCACAATGGAATTACTGCTCGCTGTACATCTGCCGAAATACCCATGGAGTCCTATGGACTACAAACATGGCAGTTTCACTGCCTTGCCACCCCTGGAAATCCCATGGTAAATCAACAGGACCAAATATAGGTAATAGTAACAGGTTTGGCGTTAATTCCACTGATTTACTAACTAGTTACCTCCAAACTCATAATTATGCCATGCAATTTATTTGTGTGTTCGAATTACTTTAGTTATTGTTTACTTGCTCCCACTGGGACTATTTTACTATATGACTATCAAAGGTACTTCAAAATATTCTACATATGTTTCCAAGTTTCTCCTGTTTTTTGAAAATGTAACAAACTAAACAGTAGAGTATATTTTTTCATGCTAGCATCAAAACAATCTAACAACTAATACATATTAGCACACAGGCCGGCGGCGCATCCAATCGGGTTCCACGGATCGTGGACTGAAACCTCTAATCCCACCTTTGCTCGAGCCTAAAACTTGGGCTGCTGGTCCGTTACCACCGTAAAAGCTCTTGGAACCGGGGGGATAACGCTATAATATTTCTGTTCAACGCTAATATGTGAAAAGAAAGACTACATATGGAAAATATGAAAATACTTGCAATCTGGTGGGCAGGGCAAAGGCATAAAGTACAACCACACTAAAATGATATATTAGAATGTTATTTGAACATTTACCCTGAACTATTACGATTCCAACTCACACAGACTGAAATGTAAAATGGTCAAAATGAATGCCTGTTTGTCCAAAAGCACTGCTTCAATTAATTCTATGTGGCTTCTTTCAAGACAATCGACCCTGGCGGTAGCCGTGCCTGTATTACAGGCACAGCTGCCGCTGGAGTGTTTTTTGTTCTGGCGCCCTGGAATGGGCAATTGCTGGGGTATCACAACCCCGTCGGACCCGGTAATTGCCCATTCCAGGGCGCCAGAAAAAATTCTTTCCCATTCCCACATAGGGATCAATGGGAAGGGGGAAGCCGGATGCATTGGCACCATCCATGAATGGTGCTGGTGCATCCGACGTGTTGTGCTCGCGGGTGCCTTTGTGCCCACCAGGGGAGTCTCGTAATGAGGCCCATTGGGTGCAGTGGCTCAACTGCAATGCTGTGGGAGGCTCAGCATTGTATCTGGTACTTTGATACTCCTTTTGGCATTTTCAGTGGCTGCATTGTTTTTTGGCCAGACACCAGCAGAAGATGGAAGGCGTTTTTTGGGGGTCTCCCAGGCATGAATGGTGTGTTTGGAAAGGCGAGGGACTAGTGTGGTTATGGGAGTTGCTCTGGTCACCCACATATGAATAATTAATTCTGTATAAAGGGGCTGGACATAGAGAAAGGACTGTGGAAGACAGAAACAGCCAGGACATCTTTTCATGATCCCACAGATTAAGTTAAACTCGAGACAATTTGTGATAGGTCAGTGCCGGGTTCAATTAAATACTTGCCTATTGAGAACCAGGTTTCGGCATGAGAAGGGAGGAGCAGAATTGACAGGGGAAAGCTGTTCTGTAGCACTGTTCACAAAACGAGCGAGACTGGATATTCTGAGTTTGGGTCTGGGAAAAACAGTTCAAGAAAAATGGCTGTCAGAAGTTAGTCATAGAACTCTTGATTATGTTCGTTGCTGACATGCCAGAGGGATATTAATATAAATTGATGGCAGATTATTTGGAAGAACACAACCAAGTGATTCTGTGATATTCCTTTCTTTGTTTATTGGTTTTCTTCTGTTTTTTAATTGTAGGTTGCTTCATTATGGTGGTGGCTGAGAACAGGGTCTACATCATGGTATACATTCAAAAGTGACTTAATGTGAACAAAATGTAAAGTTTCCTTGAACCTTTTGCATTTCTATTGAACGATGTGATTGTGCAATGGGTCTTATTATTTTGTATGGTGGCTCAGCAAAAATTGGTAGTAACAGATTTACTTACAGCAACAGGGCCTAAGTTCACTCCATTTGTCTAGCCCAGAAGACTAGAGAGCATTCATTGATGTTTCTTGCATTAATTCAACTTTGTTACTCAAGGGTCACCAAGTTAAACAAAATTCAATTGTTGTTTAAGAAGTAAAACATATTCTTTAATCAACCAATAATTGAGGCAATTGGCCAGTATAACAAAGCATTTTGGACATTGAAGTCCTTCATCGGGGTAAGTTCTTCATTAAACCAAAGTCAATGCAAGGAAATTAGGACAATAGGACCCCAGACCCAAATTGAAAACAGCAGCACAAATTGCATAGCAACAAATGATAATGATCCATGAAAAATAGGATCAATGTGAAAGTACAATTAAACAGTGCGGCACCACGTAGATTTTTGACAATTAAAGTAAAAGCATGTCAACAAATTGTATTCAAACCCACCCATTGGTGTGCATGTTGAAATTCATGAGACAGAAACACATGGCAAGTGGGTAGCACAATGCCCATCATTGCAGTATTACCATAAATCAAAATGAAGGACATGGTAGAATAAAAGTCCTTCGGCACAGCAGATCGTTATGCCCATCATCGTTGAGCAATATGTAGTTGATGTAATAATGCGTAGGAGAGTGTAAATAGAAAAGTAATAGAAAATAGATAATAAAAAGAGAAAAAGAAAAAGAAAAAAGGAGAGAAAGTCAGTAAAACAACATAATTCCATTATGCACCAATTGTTCTCATGTTCCTTACACAAGTCTAAACTATATAGCCATCAGTTCCCTGGGCCACCACAGTGAGACCACAAACCAAATAAAACCAAATTCCTAATGCCTAGTGCCTTCCTAGGTGAGACTCCCAATACAACCAACCCCATATCCAAAAACGGTCATAATGAGCCATGAAAGTGCGCTGCAGTCACGCTGTCTAAAGCCTCTTGATATGACTGGAATAGAGCTTAACGTACACCAAAAGATAAAAATCCAAAAGATAAAAAGCCATCCTGCCATCCTGGCAATATGAACCCTCAAACACGTTTATCTCCTATATGTTGTATAAACCTAACACTCATAGGTTTCATCCTAGCGATCCTTACTGCAAGAGATGAATACAATTACAATTCTTGAAATAAGTGAAATCCACAAAAGCTATCTCTCTGTTTTTGATTCATGACAAGTGCATTGTGAAATGGCCATTCGTTGTGGTGCAATGTCAGTAAGGTGCATGGCAGGTTGTTGAGGCATTGTTAAAGTGCCAATGTTGCTTCACCCCTGAGAATCAGGGCATAACAATTTCGATACAGCGAATAGGGCTGATGGTGAGTATGCTGTTTTTTCAAGTGCACATTAAGGGGTGAAGACAAGGGAGAACAGACAGAATGATCTTTAGGCAGGGCAGTATGCAGATCATGCAAGTGTGGGTAGGGTAAGTGAGGGCTAGGGGTCCAAGTGCAACCAGTCAGTAGAGACTAGTGAAGTGCGGAGAGAGAAGCTCCCAAGGATTTATTACAAGTGCAGGGCTCTGAGGCAAGTGCAGAAGCACTGGCAGGGACCTGTGAGACTCAGGCTGTCAGTCAGTAAGCTCAATGGAAAGGAGGGAGAGAAGGAAAAGCAGAGATCTAGGTTAGAAGGGCAGGGTGAGAAAGAAGGAAGAGGAGAAGAAGAGGGACTTGAGGAGTTTCCGGAACTCAAGAATACCAGGCTCAAGATGGAGGGTGGTAGAGAGGCTGACCCAGAGGGACCCAGAGGGCTGGCCAGCTGAGGAAAGGGACCTCCCTCCAAATCTCTGCCTGGAAAACCCACTCACTCGCAGAATGTTGGAGGTAGATAAGAGGAGGGCTTGGGAGGGACCGTATTTAGGAAGGCAACATCAAAGATACATAGGTCCCAGGCCCCTAGAAAGCCTTGTGGACAATGCAGAGCATTTTGAATTTGATCCTTGCAGCCACGGGAGCCAATGAATGAATTTCAGCACCAGAGAGATGCGGCCTTGGGCGTGTGGCTAAGGATAAGACTTGAAATTCTGTTCTGGATGAGTTGCAGAGGGCGCAGGGCAGAAGCAGGGAGGTTGAGGAAGAGGCTGTTGCAGTAGTTCACCCTAGAGAGAATCAGAGCTCTGGAGACAGTGATATGCTGAGGGAAAATGAGAAAAGCTAGAGTGCCTCTGAGGAGGTGTAGCTGATAGTTAGACTTTTTTGAGATGTCAGAAATGTGCGAGGAGAGCGTGGAGTCAAAGATGACCCCAAGGTTTTTAGCTAGCCAGAGTGAGAGGGGCAAAGCAGAAGCAGGGGTCTCAATGTAAACAATCTCAGTTTTACTGGCATTGACACAAAGGTCATTTGCAGCACACCATGACTGAACAGCAGACAGTCAGGTATGAGTGAGGAGGAGGAGGCGGCTGAGGGTAGCCTGAAGGATAGCTGTGTGTCATCCACATAACACTGGATATTAGAGGTGAAAGTGGCAAACACACATGCCAGGGTACCCATGTAGATGCTGAAGAACCACGGGGATGGGTTAGAACCCTGGGGAAAGCCGCGGCTTAGGTGGGTGATAGACAAGAGAAAGGCACCAAGTTCGACCTGGGACGGGCAATCAGAGAGAAAAGAGGTTAACCAAGCCCGAGCCTGACCTGTGATTCCCAGGGTGTAACAAAGACGTGAGATCAGGAATTTGTGGTTAACCATGTCTAAGGCGGAGGAGAGATCAAGGAGACTGAGGGCAGAGGGAGTGTTAGTTTCAAGATTTTAGAGCATGTCTTCACAGGTGTTCAGAAGAGAAGTTTCCATGCTTCTGGATGCCCTAAAGCCAGATTGATGGTCATGGAAATGATTGATTCCATGTGGAAGTTTAGCTGAGAGATAGCCAGTTTCTCCAGGAGTTTGCTCAGGAAAGGAGTGATAGAGATTGGTCGGGAGTTTGACGGAATGGAAGGGTCAGCAGAGGGATTCTTGAGCAGAGGGTGCGCAAGGGAGTGCTTGAGAGCAGTTGGGAAAACTCCAGTGGACAAGGAGAGGTTGCAAAGTCAGCCAAGGCTGGTGTGAGGGAGTCAATGTTGTCCATGATAGTTTGGAAGGGCAAGGGTTCACTTGCTTGGATGAGGCCTTCATAAACTGGACTTGCAAAAGGGATTGCACCCAAAACTACTTTGATCAGATGCACCTGGATTTATATATTCTGAAGCAACCGAAAATGACATCACACACCAGGATAACAGTGTCCTGTTGTGTAAAGGGAATTGGATGAAAATGGGTGTAGAAAAGAGACAGCCAGGGTCTCAAGAACTAACCAGGATCAGTGAAGTAAATATAGATGTTATGAAGCATTTGAGACAAGCAGAAGCTGACCTAGTAAAGGCAGTGCAACATAGAGATACTCAAGAGAGAGAACTCATTATTTTAAATGTACAGCATCAGGAGAATGTGCGTATAACACAAGAAACTCTGAGCGAATATGAAATCCTTCAGGAAAAGGTTCAGACAGTGAGAGATTGATTGGTGGCTCAGTGCATTGTGCCTGAAGCCAGACAAACATCAGTGTTAGAGTAAAAGGTTCAGCTCTCTGAATATAAGGAGGAAATCCTGGCAGGGAGAAGCACATGTGAGAAATTAAATAAAGAAATCCAAAAATATAAACAGGCATTGAGACACCCTGACCAACCGGGGTATGGGATCGGGCCCTATGACTAAGGAGAGAGTCCCCTTCCATCAAATACCTCATGCCAATTACCTACAAACTCCCAGGTACAGACTGGAAGTGACCTCATGCATATCCACCTACAGAGAACAGGGATACATGAGGCAGGTGAGCTCTTCTTTTTTTTGCCAATCCAATCAGGAAGGCCAGTCCTTATCTGACATTGATGGATATACATCTCTATAAAATAGAAGGGAAGCAGGATGGACCATGTGTCATGGGGGACCAAAATAGTCTTGTAAGTACTTCTGACCCTGAAAACCCATATGATGAGAAAATCAGAGTGTTAGATTTACAGAAACAATATTGCAAAGACACTGCCTAGCCTGCTTAGCAGAAAGAGAAAAGCAAAAGCTTCAGCCTAGGAGGAGAATTTCAAAAAGCTCAACACATTCAGGTGATTGTGTGGATTTCCCCAATTTACCTGAAAGGAGCGATAGTACCCATTGGCAACAGTCTGAAGAAGAGACTGTGTTCTATCCTGCTCCAAAAGGTGAAGACAGGGAAAGTGACCCTGAGAGCTCAGGGCAGCACAGGAGAAAAGAAGAGTCCAGAACCCATGATTCTGCTAATTATTCCCAATCTCATAGAGAAGGGACCGCTTAGGAGACAGGGACTGGAGTGCCAAACCAGCACTGATTCCGGGTGTGAATGGACTCAAAACAGAGAAATGGTTTTGTTAAAGATCCAATCAGGCAAATTAAAGCCATACAGATCTTCATGACCCCATACTGCAAGAACGTCAAGCATTCAGTGTGGGAACATTTGGAACTATATGAACAAATAATGTCATCATTTGAAATAAAGAAATTGCATGAAGTTTGTTGAATTGGCATTTTTCCCAGAGTACGCCAGTTTCTTTGCAGGACTGGAAGACTGGGAATATTACATATGGTGGACATTATGAAACATTTTTTGACCTACAGGAACCCACAAGACGCCTGCAAGGCGGAATATAATTTACAATATGGAGAATATCAGGCAACTATGGAGTTTGCACAAGAATTAAAATGTCCATTTGCGCAGACTTCCAGGTGGGTGAATACAAATAGCAGGGAATGTGTAACCACATAGTTCCATGCATTACCCAAATATATAATTACCCAATTAGTTTGCAATTTCCACGAGCACAGGACACTGGATTGGAACAGCGCAAGCCACCCAGATTTATGAGGTACATAAACCCACTGGCAATATAAAACAACCCTAAAACTACAAAACCAACTGCCAAACCTACCACTGCGAAGGTGGCAGAGGTGAAAACTATGACTACCTTGGACCTGGAGATGGGAGGGGCTGACAATACTCCTCCAGCCGATAAGCAGAATGTGAGGCAGAGGAGACCCTCTGCCCAGTCCCAGTTGAATGGTATCCAGGCAGGGTATCAGAGCAATGACCCCCTCTGACCATGCTACTTATGTGAGCCCTCTATATAAGGGTACAAAACCCATCCTGGGCTATGTCTACATTCCCTCACCACAAAAAAGAATGCTAAATCAGGTAAGCACTTACCCGGGACATTTCCCTCCAAATTTCACACCTCCTAACCTACATTTTTCAATCAGGTATCCTCAAAATCCTTACTTCCAAAACCATACTCCTCTTTCTTCCCAGTTACAGGACAATAGATCCCTGAATCAAGGAGAACGGAGAATCAGGACTGAAAACTGTTGTGGAAATGTCCAATACCCAAGCTATATCACTAGGAAGGACAGTTGCCCTTTTATGGCACAGTAGATGCATGAGCAAATACATGCCTGCAACCCAGAAAACAAGTGAAAACTTACACAGCTGAAGCAACAGGTCCATCAATAAACCGATGACTTGGGCTGCATGCTGAGAGCCCAGTCGTACTCTCAACCTAACCATGCTTTCCAGAATGCCCCAACACTTGGGTCTGAGGCCCCAGGGTACAAATGACTGAAGGAAAGTCCCAACAATCAACAGGTTCCTGAGGATGAAGCCCTGATTGAAGGCTGATGTCAAGCCTTTGAGGAAGCTTCTTTAGTTACCAGAAAAGAACCCCAGGAAATCTCTCAGCATGTTAGTGAATTTTCTACCCCCAGGAAGTTAGAACCCAAAGAACAGAGGGTAAGTAGAAGAGGTCAAGGAAAAACTGACTTTACGGTGAACGAAAAAAGATAATTCCCTTTGAAAGAGAAGAATCCCCAGAGGACTCAGGTAAGGACATTTTCTCATGTACCATGCTTGTTTACAAAGTGGATAGAATGTCTTCATGCCAAGAATTGTAAGGCGGATTGAGCTGCTGCACTAAAGATCAACCACATCTTCTCTCATTTTAGCCTCCCGAAAAGGATTGAGTCGGACCGAGGAGGTCATTTTACTGATGATGTAATGACCAAGATGTGGGAGATTACAGGGGTAAAAATAAAACTCCTCATTTTCTACCACCTGGTATAGGGCAGACGGGATGAGAGATATAATAATACAATTGTAAGCATACTGAGGAGGTTTGTGGCTGACTCTGGACCCAGTTGGGACATGCAATTACTGTTTTCTGATGGCTATTAGGTCTACACCATCTTCTGCAACTAAAATCACCCCATTTGAAATTATGACTGGATAAAATATAGTGCTACCTCAGCATCTGCTCTAAAGAATTCAGGAAATGATGCTGATTAATGTGTCCACTGATCATGAGTATATTAAGAACCTAAGGAAGCACCTCCAGCATGCTTTTTCTTATGGGAACCGCATCTTAGAAAAGTCAGCTGATTGGATGAAATTCTACTACAACTTGAAGATCACAGAAAAGGAGCTTGAGGTAGGTGACAAGGTTTACCTGTACAATTCCCAGAGAAACCACACCGAGGAACAGAAATCTCTTCTGTTTTATCTTCGTAGTTTTGAGATTGTGGAAAAAATATCCCCTGATGTCCATACGATCTGCATCCCAAAAGGAGAACAGGCGGAAAATAAATGGGTCCATATCCATCACTTAAAAAAGCTATCACATAGACTAGCTTTAAGATTGATTGAGGAGCCCACTGAAGTTAGAGGTGAGGAACCATCTGAGGAATTAAAGGTAAGATCAAATCCCCAGAGGGAAACTAGCATATATAACCAATGAGTAAATACATGAAAATGGTAATTTATGATTCATGATTGTCAAAGAATGTTGTCTGTGATTGAAAAATGTATGTCTTATTCTGAAATGTTATCCGGGAGAATAAGGTTCAAACAAAAATGATTAAAAATTCTTTTTACTCCTCTCTCAAGAAAATTAACTTAATTCCTTACGGCCCGGTAACCAGGAGAAGAGGAGTCCAGAAAGGGCCCAGGGAACCAGGAAAGAAAGGACAAGATGAGAGCCAGCTAGGAAGGTGGCCTCTTCCATACCGCAGGTACTCAAAAGAAGGAAAGCAAGAACATCTACAATGGGCTAGTCTCGATCAAAAAAATTAAGAAAAACTGATGAACAAAGGGAAAACCAAACAAAACTCAACTCTTCCCTGAGCTTTCCCAGTGGTGTTACCATGATACAATAGCAGGGGAGGGGTGATGTCTGTTGTGTAAATACAGCTCCAAAACCAAATGAACTACCCTGGCCATGTTAGTCCAAAAATTTGCAGAAATATCTAAGGCAGGATGTGACTGCCAAATGAAAAGGGCATCATTTCATTCTCAACTGCCACACATCAAAATGTTGTTGCCCCAAAACCAGAGGCCTACCTTTCACTACATAATGAACAATTAAAGGCACTTTTCATAAAAAGAAAGATGCCATAGAAAAATAGACATTGATTCATTCTGTAGCCTGGAAGGAAAGGGACACATGGGACATGAAATTTAAGTTGCCAGAAGTAAATTTAAGGAAACTGATGACTTATCAAAACAAACTACTGGAAAAAAGGTAGAAAAAAACATATTTTGTATTTCAAGACATTGGTGCAAGTCCCATGTAGAAAAGTCAGAATGGAAAAACACAATGTATTTGCTTTTCATAGTACCTGAGTGAAGAGCTGTGCTGAGCTCAGTGATTTTTATATAAAGCTCTGCTCTCCCCTTTAACTAACAATCTCTTTAATGCTCATAGAGCCAAAACAGGGAGGGAGCTTGTGCCAGACGAAAGTTCAATGAGGTGAACAGATGACCACTGTGAAAACATGAGACCCAGCTAATAGGAGTAAACTCTTAAAAGTACAGACAATTAAAACCTGATTCCTGGTGAACATCAAAGTCTGACTGACAACTGACATGGTACAGAGACTGCCACATGAGTAAGGATGCAGAGTAATACCCTATGCTCAAGGAAGATAAGGACCCACATGGGCATTTGCCCTATGAAAAGAATGTAAATGACATAAGGGCCGGCAGAATAAACAAAGAAGCAGATGGCCAAGTTTGAAGAAAAGATATGTAATGTGCCATTGAATTTAAAATCATGCATGTCATTATTTTACATAGGATTGTATGAAGGATCACAATTTGCCCACTATCTTAGGAACCATAACTCTCACAGAAGTATCTAATTGAAAAGATACCAAGCTTTCAATCTTGTTTCAAGAGTATTGATTGATCATGTGTAGAAAAATGTAAATTGTTAAAATAAAATAATATCTATTAGGGTGACAAGGGTCCAATTCGTAGCTCTTCTGTACTTTGTTATGTGGTAAGCTGTAAACCTGATCAAGTGAAGTAGATGAGAGTAAAATTATTATTCTAAACAAACAGCATCAGTGTGTGGATAAGAAAAAGCAGACAACTTTCTGACCCGAAGTGTGATTTACACATAGGATGATGGGTTTACAATGTAAGTGGATAAGGATGAACTCAACTCTCTATAGTTCCTTAAAAAGAAACTTTATTTTTATGGTAACATTTTTTAATCTATGTCATTATATGTAAAATATCACAATCTTTACATCTCAAAACATAATCATCTGTGATCAGTATACTGTTTCATTATACCTATGTGTGAGTCATTTGCTATAATGAACTGGGATGCTTTTACACCTCTCAAATAATTCCTAACAACTGCTCAAGTTTCATGGAATACCCGGTGTGTCCCAAAAGTTTATAGAAGGTTTAAATAAAGCCCCTCAGCATTCTGAGAGCTGAGATGTAAGAAGTTGCCCCAAATTAATGTAAGCTCTGCTTCTTTATATGGGGCTCTGAATTACTCTCTCATATGTTACTATTGTCATCGTTTCTGTGTTCCTGTTTATTATGATTGGTATACACGTTGGCCTTCATAGTCTCAGTATTTCTTGTTCTACAATGAGGAGTGATGAAGTCATGCATCTTTCATCTTTCATCTTTGGGATACACCTGTTAATGTTGTCCTGTTATGTACAATGCACAGTTGAGGTTTGATGGCATGGTGATCTCCACTAAGGAACTATCTCTGTCTCTGACCGTAAACTAATTCTGCATCAATAGAGATCTGTTTTTTCTCTACAACTGTCCAACTTGATTGATTGAATGAAGGTTGCATATAATGTTTGTACAATATATTTATGTTGACCCCATTTTGTAGTATAGTCAGTGGTTAGCTCTTAACAACCAAACGGAATTCAAACAATGGTTTAAGATCACTTATCCTCCTCATCCTGAATACAGTGGTGTGCAACAGATATACATGGTTGTTTTCCCCACTACTTCCTAACACTTAACCTAGAGAAGAAACAAACATCTTCAAGTTATAGAGAGCTATTGTGAGGAAGGGGTAATGCATACAATGTATAGACCTGGATGATGGATAAAGACAAATATCAGCTTCTTTCTGAACCATCACTTAAAATTTAGAACATTAAACAAAAAATGACACCAAGTTCCTACCTTAAAGTTTAATGATTAATGAGATAAGCAGTGTAAAGTACTGAAGTTTCTTCTTGAAATACTTTTGCATAATCACAATATATTACATCCCTAGTGTCAGCCATGTTGCCTAGCCATGATGTCCATATAATATGATAATATATGAAGGCCTATATAAACAAATTCATAATCCCCAATCTATGTGTACAAGACAGCTAAAAAAATATCTGTTTACAGAAGTTGTAGAATCGAGTTCCACACTTTAAAAAAAGGCTGCAAGGGTCACTGATAGAGAAAAGGAAACATGTTCCCAGGCCATGACTTCCTAAATACATGGAATCCATTTTGCAAATAGGAGCAGAATTGTCTTTATACAGCATGCCACTATTTACATTTTAGCTGCCTTGCTTAAATTGAACAGAACTTTTCACTCACTATTCAACAAAGCTGAGGGTTCTAAATCCCTAGAATTTCCGGTTTAGGGCATAAAGGGGCACTGACTGTGATGATTTTATCTACTGTATTTAAGATGTCCTTCCAATAAAACTGGAGTCTGTTACATCCCCTCCAAAAATGGAAAGCATATGCTTTTTTTCACCACTTTCTATCCTACACATTTCTGAGATACGTGGCTAATTTTGCACAATTGTACTGCTGAGATGCCAGTTATAAAGACTTCTATAAATGGTCTCTTTAAGGTACTTAGATCTGCTTAAATGATATATATGTACTTGCAGCTTCTTCTTCTTCTCTTCAGAAAATGAAGCTTGTCAGGTTCTCGTTATATATCCCCACGTCTGATGTTTCTCCACATCTGATCATTGTATACAGTTTAGTAAACAGATGCCTGGAGCTTTTATGATTGAGGACAATAGACTCAATGGGTGTGAGCGGTCTGCATGCCACTAGCCTGGTGTGGGGGTGGTACGCAGTGTCTAGGTATGAAAGCCTGTCTATCTCTGCCACCATACACTTTTCCAAAACATTGATGGAATATGCTCAATGTATTTTTACCCATTTCACCTACAAAAGGCAGGATATCGCTTAACTCATATGAAACATAATAGGGAAAAAACAAACATAATAAGGAAAAGGTGTTTTATAAGGTAGGCAGCCAGTCAATAAGTATCACTTATTCAGATAATACCACACATATCCACTTCTTACTGCATGGTGGTGTGAAATTGACCATGCACTTACATCTGTATATAAAACATTTAATTTGATCAAGCATTTAAAGTTAAAAAGCACAATAGATCCATGGTACAATTTGAAATCACACAATAACGCACTAGATGTGACATATCATTCTGGGAGTACTGGGAAAAAAGGTTGGTTTGCTCAGTAGACTGTGCTCTGCTGTGCAAAAAATGATTTTAGACAAATTCACAATCAGAATCGCATGAACACTTATATGCAATGTAACCACATTTACGATCAGAGAATTACTTGTTTTACTGACTTTTCTTGATTAACAGATTGTTGGTAAGGATGTTGGCCTTTGGCTTGCTATAAGGACCACATGTGTGAATGTGGTTTGACAAGTTTTGTTGGGGCTATGTGTGGTTTAAAGGATTGGTTATGAATGAAACAATTGATTAATTCATTTTGTTTGTAACTGTTCTAGGTGATGCGGCCCCTCTTCAAACATATTCTTGACAGTGTTAAAGGATGAATACAAGGAACACGGTAGGAAAAAAAAGAGTTATTGAGCAGGAGGGGACGAAATGGGCAAATTTTCTGGCCTGAAGAAGCCAAACCTAAAATGAGAAGGCATACCATTGAAACTAGCGGTGATACCAGAAAGAGAAACCTCAAATTAATAGGTGTAACGTCTCAGCTCAGATTTCCCGCCAGCGGTAATAGCGCACATTTTCAGTGGATTTCCCCCCAGCTAAGAGCTGGGGCGAAATCCGCCAAAGTCCTGATTTGGCGGACCCTTAAATCCGGCGGTATTAGCGCTACCGCCGGATTTAAAGGTTACTGCCAAAGTCATGATCAGGCTAAAAGTGTTGTCAGAGAAACCAGGGTCATACCTTAGTTTAGGATGATGATAAACAGAGAGACTTTTTTAGGTGGCTTGCAAGTCAAGGAAAACAGCATCCAACCAATGACCTAATCCCAGCTAAGTGACCTGCGCCTCCTTCCAGACCCCTCACCTTTATAGATCTCTGGTTACCTGACCAAGGATGCTTCAAGAAAATCTCGGACTGGGTCTTGTGGCATGTTTCTCACACATCATGACAATCAATAAGCCCATTCATTCATATCGTAAGACTGTCTATAACATTCATGAATGGAATTGACATTTACTGACGTATTTCCAGTTAAGCGTATTCAGGTGGAAGGTTGGGACCACTTTGAGGAAAATGTTTCTGATCTCGCCTACTCAGGTGACTTGTGCAGGTCCTCCAACCCCTGTGATGACTTCCGCTCTCTTACAGAAGTCCATTGTTTAGACAAGTACGGTCTGGTTTATTTTGCTAAGCTCAGACATGCACCTTTGCTTCAGTAGCCCCAGAGGGGATGGAGCCTGCTTTCCTTAGTCTTTTCGCATGCTTTCCTCAATGTGAAGGAGGGGTAACATTGTCTTTAGCCAAAGTGAGAAAGGGATGACTTAATAAAAGTCCACTAGAAAAAGAAAACTAGTAATGTGAGGTATGATATCATTGGGGCAAGTGGTTATCGCTACAGTTCATGTGGGTTTAACACTGAGCCTTCCCGAAACTGATCCCCTCTTAATTTCTTAATTTCTTCCATATGTTTATTAATTTATTTATTTACTAAACAAAATAATTCTCCAGTGTATTGGCCTACGATGCTTTGGAAGGTTACCTGTCCATACATCACACATATCTATCATTGTGCTATGTATGGTACCAGCATACACTCTGATTGGTCACACCAGCTTTTTAGCCAAAAAATCATTTTAAAAAACATGCATACCACTGTGTGATCCATCCACAGCAGTTTTTGGAGGATGCCGGTTGAGACCACACATATAACATTTGCACCAAGGTTATGTTATTGTTTGCACCAACATCTAGAATACCAGGTCTACTTTGTGTTTCAGAGTTTTTTAAAGGTCATGGGACGTACTTAGGGTCATCCACCCCCAGGTGTCGTCCACACCCAGATGAAAGCCATGGTGAGTTTAACATAAAGCATAAACTGCTTAGGTTTTCAAATTATAAGTGCTTGAAAGATGTACACATTTTTTGTAGAAAATATACAATTTAAGGTCTACGTAATAAACCGACCATGAGTCCCAATTATGTAAAATCAGCTATGTCTTCTCTCATTTTTAACAGTAGGTTTGGGAAATTGGATGTGTGTAGACTATAAACATAGTGGTGATAGAAACGCTCAAGTATTTTCTGTGTTCATGTGTGATTTTGGAAGGAGAGATGCCAGCGATGTCCCCCTGTTGGTCAGAAGGAACTGTAAGATTGAGCATCTCTAATTTGGTCATATTCATCTTAAAGCTAGAGACCAATTTAAAATTTCACAGGATTCACATCAAATAAGAAAGCAAGCTCAATAGTTCAGTGACTGTCAAGAAGATGTTGCCTTTGAACATATATATATACGTACGAGAGACATAACATGTGTCCTCAATTATCCACAGACAAATGTGCCATGTTTATCGTGAATTATTGAATGTTTAAATTATTTATTCCGAGAGACTGGGATGAGTGGGAATGAGGGCTCCCTATGACAATATCGATCTCCACAAAGGCTACCTCATACCAAGCATAGGCATCCCTAAACCCCATGATCTCCCCAATGTATCCAAAATCAATGGCATCCCTCCAGTCTTTGTCTTGCCTTTTCTGTGTTGGAACGATGGAACCATAAAGGCTGCAGCTTTATCTGCTAACTCTCTATGGAAATGTATGAATGATCCTCTCCTTTTGGTCTACCGACTGATTTCACTTGGGCTTATCCACCAATCTCGCACTCTCACACTCTCAGTCTCCCTCTCTCTATCTTTCTCTCTGTCTGTCTTCCAAACTTCCTTCCTCTCCCCACCCTCCCAAACAATTACTCCTACAACCACATTTCACTTTCTCACCACTCTCATGCACGATTACTCGTCACTTACACTCACTCTCACACCCCCTTAAAATGTGTATGTGCGTTTGTAGCAGGATTTGTGGGTCTGTGGGTTTGTGACTTGGTGAAACATTGTTCATTATACAATGCCACTCCGTTTCACCAATGTGCATCACATTTTGCATAGTTATCTGTTCAGACCATCTGGACAGTACTGGCTACAGGACATTTGGACACTCCACTGCATTCCTCAGATTTCAGCACAAGTCCTCATTTGTTGGTGGGTTTGTGGTTTGTCGAAGCATTGTTCCTTTATCAATTCCACACAGTTTCACCAATCTGCACCAAATCTTGCACACTTACCTGTTAGGACCCTCCAGACATTAATGTCTACATGACATTTGGACACCCCACCCCTTTCCCAGATTTCACCAACAGTTAAAATGTGTTTGTGTATTTGTGTCCTGCTGATGAACCATGTTCACCAGGAAGGGAAACAAATAATGTATGAGAGGCTAATGGACCTGAGAGGTGAAGGTAAAGGCAGTTAGCATTCCAGAAGTTTCCCAATGTTTGCTGCTTCAGGTGAAATTATTTTTCCAGAGGATTTTTGCAAGATGGTGCCTGCCAACAAAGCCGTAAACCATGTTCACCTGGCAGGGAAACAAACTATGTTGTTTCTAAACAAGCTTTACAATGGTGTAAGCCATGTTCCCCCGAGAAGGGAAACAGAAATGTTTGCTGCATCAAGTGAAATTACTTTTCCAGTGGATTTTTGCAAGATGGTGCCTACTGACGAAGCACTAAACCATGTTCACCGGGAAGGGAAACAAAACATTTACTTTCTCAACAGGTCCCGACATGAGGAACAAAACTTGAGGTCCACCTGGGACCTCATAAACTATGTTTCAAGATACTAGGATGCATGGTTTCTGAGATATTTGCACTGCAAAGCATCACAATGAACTGCACCACGCCATGGTGAGGCAAACAGCGACCTACAGGATAATTCATTTTCAACAATTGATGAGAGTGTTATCATGTCTGTCTAAAGAACCCATTCGAAGAACGGATACTTCTGCTAGTATTCACATGAAGTTCCTCTCTATCTTTCTCTCTTTCACTCTACTTTTACAATCCCTCTACACACTACTGTCTTCTAAACACACAACCTAACCTGCACTCTTGCAGGACACTTACACTGTCAATCTCCTCAGGACTCCACTCCACCCTCCACCTGGCCACTTGGTCTACCACTGCTCCACCTGACTGCTGCCAAACACCTCCCAATATCCAATGTTCTGGCTGGGCATTTATAGCTCTGGCTAATCTATCCCCAGAAGGCATTAAGAATGCTTTTAGCCATTCCCTTTTCAATTTCCATTTGCAGGTTGGCAGCCATGTGCACAGGCTGCTTATTTTCTTGTTACTTTCTCGATGAACTGGTGAGCTTTGTATCCAATTTGGTTTGTGGGGGATTTCTGTGTCTCCCCTGCTCTCCTTCAGTCACTTTTCACCCTCAGTTTATTTCCAGTTGCCCTACCTTTCCTCTAAGGTACAAATGGGGTTTGTAGTTTGAGTGTTGGGTGTCACATCTCTCTTATTCAGGAGGCCATTCAATTTCTGTTCATTTTGCTATCGACCCAGTTCTAGACTGGTACTTCTTGGTTGCGTCCAGGTAAATTCTGGAAGTTGCAGTTCTAAAAAATGACTAAAGAGACCTCTGGCCAGAAGAGATTCTGCATTCATTGTGGACGAGGCAGCTGTAGCAGCAGAACACTACAATACACACTCAGAGAGGTAGGAACGGCCCCCCAATTCCTGCAATTTGCCTCAGGGGTAGGCTCTGATATACCCCCTGGTAGGTTTCCTATCTCAGATCAGGAAGGATCCCAATTCCTGCTGACTGTGTCATGATCATGACACAGAAGTACCAGCACAGTTAATGCTTTTATACATTCATATCTTGTAATAAGGTTAGATTGTGATTCCAATAAATGCACAAAGAGAAAGGGAATTAATGGACATCCCTTGTTGTTTCCCCAAATTAACTCTAAATTACTTAAAGACTGTCCATCGATCAGATGCTCATAAAAAAGCTTTGACAATATTTGGGAATAAAGTTCAGAAGCTCAGAACAGATAGAGTTTTAAATAACAATGACCAGTCAACACAATGTAAGGCCTTTTCACTATACAAAGCAATCAAGACCACAGGGGCTCTCGAGTGATGGTGTGTTTTAATTAAGTAAAGAACTATACAGATGTTGTTGAATGTTTGGCAAACCTGTATAAAACCACATTGATCTGAATCTATAATTCGGGGCATACCTCCTCCCCTCCTAGTGTTGTATATTTTGATATATATTTTAGCACTGAGTTTACCAATGCAATTGTATCCCACAGACTAGTGGGCTCTTGCCTTTTTGGTAAAAATGGTAGTTTTCACCTCAGGCATAGAAGGGGTGAGGGTGCCTCCTCATATATAGGAATTCATTGGTACTGTTAACCTTTGAACTAGCTCAGACGCAAATGCTTTAAAGAAGGTAATTGCCAGGCTTTCTAGGCCCTGAAATGTGATGGATTTGGACACTTGAATTGCATAGAGCACTTCCAGTTTTGAAATAGGGGAGACAAATATCGCACTCTGGCATGGTGAAAGTATTTGGAACTGTGCCTTCTTTATGTATGTCCACGGAAGTTGTTCATCTCAGGTGTTGGACAAATAAATGGATGTGTAAAACCTTCTAAAACTGTTCATTTTTCAACATCACAGAGCCTGATCCACAAATATCTGATTTGATGAAAACCAGGTGGTGCCCTGAGAATCTCAGTTTGCCCTTGCTAACTCATCCCTTATTCACAAACTGTAAATCCTGAGCAAGGCTGGAGCTATCTGGAGTATATTTTAGATTCTCACATGTAAAGGTGGGCCACACACCTTTGCTCAGGGCATCTCAGAGATACTCCAGAAGTTTCAAATGTGCTGTATGTTCAGGCTTTGAAGAAAAACAGAAGAAAATAGTTTAACTAAATAAACATAAGAAGGATCAATCATACTCTATTAATCATACTCTAGTTTTAGATGCAAATACACTGTATTTTGCCATGTGTATTCTCACTTATGGTATCATATTTTGTGGCTTTGAAATGTTTGCCTACTCAGTTTGCTGTTATGTACTATTCTCTGCTTTCTTTATCTTCAGCTACTTTACATAAGTACATGAGTAGTAGTGTACTGCATTTATCTTTAAGTTCTATTGTAGTAGAAAACCTGAAGTGAGCCCCCTTTTAACCAATGTTTTGTAACTGCGATGAGGATAAAAGTCAATAAACTGTAGCCACAGGTATGGTAACAAATATTTTGCCTTATTTTATTGTATTTGTGTATTTATATATGATAAGAAGTCCTTAAAAGAACTGTGTTGGGGTACACTGAGTGTAGTATTTGAGCACATCTAGAGTACTGTTTTAATGTTATGAAGGAACTCTCCACTTCCTTCATCGGTTAGGTGTACAGAAATTGGCCTTGTAGAACTGTATGTTGTTATTCAAAATCCATAAATGGTTGTGGTCTCTCATGAATGTTGAAACTGCTTTATTCACATTTCTCTGGGATTTCTCAATGTTACCATTAAATCTGGTGGTCCATCTCCATTTTTGCCATTCAGTCAAATTGGAAAAGATAAAAATGGTGTGAGATAATAGTTCTATTCGTGTTCTCATGTCTTGTTTCATCATTAAAGTAAGGGACACACTTCATACATTCCCAAAATCATTGCCAACACAATACATTACTATGACGTATGGCTGTCTTGTACTTCTCAGACTTAATAATTTTGGAAAAACTTGGAACCAACCCATTCCCCGCAATTCAAACCCTTCAATAGTAAAATCTCTCAAACCTAGGTTCATGCTAATATTTCGTTTTTCACATAAAGCCAGCAACCAAAACAGCCAACTGTCTCTGTTTAACCACACCAGTCATTATATCTGCAGTCTTACTCTGTTTGCAGAAACATGATTCCTAGTTTGAATTTTCTAGTAGCTTGTATGTATGGAGAAGTTTTGATTGATTGATGGTAATGTTGTATTTAACCATGGCTATCCGGCAGCCACTCTGTGCATGGCGCTGTTACTCGTGGCTGAATGTGGGGCCCTGTGCAGTCGGGGAGGCGCGGTGGCGCGGTGGTTTCACACAAGAGCCCCGGTCAGGCAGCGAGAACCGGAAGGGAGTGCAGACAGGTCCCTCTCACTCTGTTTATAGTAATCCGGAGGAAGGTGACTAAGCTTTCTTGTAATCTGTGCACCAAGAGTGACAGAGGGTGACCTCTCGGCAAAAGCGCACAGGCTTGTGTAGACCCAACTGTAGAAAATGTTCAAATTGATGCCCATCGGGACATCCAGAGCAGCCCGGGCATCTGGTCCAACAACTGGATGGCCGGGCACGGAGAGCAGCCATCTGGTGGGGCAATGCATCCCAATGGGCCTGGACAGGAATAGCATTTGGCCTCCCCGCCTGACAAAGGACTGAGGGCCGGCAGGTGCCTAAGGGCATGACCCAGCACTGACGGTCATCCTCGAGCTCTGCCCCGGGCCGCGTTAGAGCTTTGCCCTCCACATTAGAGATTTAGCCGCTGGGGTTCTGCAGGGCCCCCGTCAGGCTTGGGGATGGCCAACGGGCACCCAAGGCCAGGTTGCAGCAGCCCCAGCCACCTCCCTGGAGCTCTGGCCTGGGCCACCTTAGAGCTTCTCCCACCACATTAGAGCTTTTCCATCCAGGGACCCCGCTGGGGCTCCCCGGGGCTGCCACCAGGCTTGCGGGTTTGGCCGACTGGTGCCCAAGGCTGGGTTGCATCAGCCCCGGCAACCTCCCTTCGCGATGCTCTGTATTAATTAAACAGTTGGATTCCCCTGCTCTGCACCAGTTCTAAAATGGACACGACAGACCGGCACCCTGTCTAGCTTCCCCACTTGGGAGTCAGCCGAGACCATCAGGGGTTTTAAGACAAACTAAAATTAAATCCAGGCACTCAGCCCTGGAAGCCTAAATCACAGACATATAGCTATCTATTTTTGAGGAGGCACCCCCTTCTCTGTCAAATATTTAAATAACTACTGCACAGAATAACCCCAAACCATAAAAATGCCTCTTTTAAATGCTTTGTGCCCAAGTTATTTTGGATCTGGTACAAATCCGTCCAGCAGTTTGGGCTGTGTGCGCTTTGGAAAAAATGTACCTTGTTTGTCTATAGGAAAATGAATGCGAAGTAGGCTGAAACTTTGGAAAAAAAATGCTGTTGTCTTCTTAATAACCTTCTTATTTTGTAATGTTTCTTTATGAAACTTTGCAGTCTGTGGGGCTCGCAAGTCCCTAATCACTTTCGAAATGCCAGTCAAATCTGTTACTCGAATCAAAAGTTATTAACAATAGAATTCTAAGGGGTTCCTAAGGGAGTCTGACTCACCTTAACTATAGGAAGTCTACATGAGCTCACACAATTTGTGCCAGGAGTGGAGGCTTGCTCCCAAAAGCATGCTTTTGTAAATTTGGTGTAAATACGTCCAGTAGATTTTTTTTTAAAATTGCCATAAAGGAGTTAAAAGAAAATGTGATATCTGGGTCTGGTCCGTGGACACACTACCCTATTTGGTCCATGGGCAGCCCCAAGGACAGATCAGGAAGCACCCACTGATTGGATGTTGAAAAGCATAAGGTGCATCATATCTTTTTTAATAGTCGCCATGTTTGATCCGCGGTCAGCTGCCTGTTGCCCGCAGATAGCGCAGTGAGGAAAGTGTTCGGTCAACACATTCAAAGTTATTTGGTGGTTAAAAGAGGGACTGGAAAGGGTGGAATGAAGATGATATAGAGCTATTTGTCAGGTGAAAAAAGTGGGTGTGGGTGCTGCCCAGTACGTGGACAGTACAGTAGTCCGCGGACAACACTATGAACAAACAGTTTGGAAAACGCATTTGGGGTTATTTGATACAGAGTTGTTTGTAGAGGAGAAAAGGGGATTTACAGATGCTGCTGAGTCTGTTGTCAATATTGCAGACATCATTTCAATTGCAGGGGGGTCAGGGCAAGTTTTGTTATTTTAAGGTGTATTATACATACCTGTTATATGGTTTAATTCTATTTCAGTGATTGTGGCCAGAGGCTAGATTCTTGGGGGCATGGCTGTGGCCAGGAATCTGGCCTCTGGCTACACATACTATAGTAATATGTGTATAGTAATTATAGGTACCGTGGGGGGAGTTTACAGTATTTGTAATATGGTATATGATATAATTGAAGTGTACATGGTCTTTATGATTGTAGTATAATTGAGGATAGTGCTTATGGAATATGTATTTGTTTGTACTTGATATGGTTACTTAGTTGCCTACAGTAATACAGCTGGAATCTCTGGTTCTTTTTCTGTGGATTAAAACAGCATCATTTATTAAGCAGGATAGTTTGAAAGCTTTAATCACATACAATTTTACACACACATTTACTTTTTTTGACCATCATAAACAGTACATTCTTCTATGTACAATGTTTGGTACAACATTAGTGTGTGCTACACTGTTGTAGTGTTGACATGAAATAATCAATGGGTTATTGGGAACAAATCCATAGAGGATAAACAAAATAATGGTGTGAGTGTAAGTGTTGTAGTATGTTTGTTTAAAGTGTGTTGTAATTAAGGGAATGTTAAAAGCAGTTAGATACCTCTTGGTGTATTCTAACTACATTAGACTTTACAAGAAGTGTTGTTGTATCAAGAACTGTGATTGCGTATTCGAAGTGTGTTGCAATGAGGGTATTTTTTTAAATAGTTAGATACCTATTGCTGTATTCTAACTATCTTGACTTTTAAAAGTACTATTGTAGTATTATGGATGTAGTTAGATACCTGTTGGCACATTCTAACTGTATATTTGCTACAGTTTTGTGAGTAAATTTGGGTTGAAGGAATATTAAGTAGGCAATTGTTAGATTTGCTGGTAACTTATGTTTTGGAGTAAAAGAGGTGTTGTTACATTCAAACCAATCACTTCTTTTTTGACATATGCAGTAAAATGACCTGAAGTGGTTGTTGCACCAGTGTGGTATATTATGCCTACTGTTGTGAAGTTTGTCTTGCCAAGAGATACTTGTCCATCTGTCAAGGTAGCGAGTTTACAGTTATTTTTGTTACGATCTGCATTGTACCTTAGAAAAATTAGTATGACATATTGGCTATGTGAGTCTGTCTATTTGTATGTTGGAATGATTGTCTAAATTGAAAAAAGGGCATAATATGCCATGATTTGCATTGTGTAGAAGCTGGTTAAATGGAATGGACTCACAATTCGGATTGGATACATATACACATTGTTCATTAGGGATGTGCTCTTTTGAAACATGGTTGCAGAGAATGCATGTATTGTTCCACATATATAAAATCTGGAAGATTACATTTCTAGGGATGCTTTTGGTTTCCAGTACTTGTAGTATGTACATTAGGAATTATTCTGGAACTGCATGTATGTTTATGGTAAATGTTACCATTCCTTTACAGGTGTCCAATTCTTGCTGTGTACCTGAGACACTGTAAGAGCTGTCAGGATCATTTGTGGCATTTCTATGAAGGACAAGCATTTGCAAACACACCTGGTCTGAGCCGTTTAAGTAAATGTTGAGAACAATTGGTGGCAACTGGAAGAGAAGATAGATTGTTACATCTGCATAGCAATTTACTCGAGTTGTGTTGCTAAATTTAAATGGACCAGAGAGTTGTACCTCTGCATCCATTGATGGGCCTGCAGTTATACTTTGAGAAGCAATATTTGTCTTTTTCGTCTTCTGATGGACGTGCAGTTGAGTTTGTACTACACAGTTTTGTGGTTGTATTATTTGATGGAGAAACAGTTAGTCATTGTTTCTTTAGCTGTATTGTTGGGAGATATGTTATAGATTCTGTTTGTATTAGTTTTCTTTTTAAAGGTTTTCTTTTTTGAGGTACAGGGTACATATCTAGATGAGGGTGTACAGTGCATTGACTTTGTTTGCATCAAAGCTAACTAGGAATAGACCATTGAATGTATGCAGACGTGAAAGTGCTATGTTAATCATACCTTCTTTAAGAATGTGCTGCCAATGTCAATCAATGTGTGATCTAGGATTAGACCTTGTGATTTGTGAATAGTGACAGCACATGCTAGAGATAGAGAGATTTGTTCTCTGTGTATGTACATCATTTTGAAGCGAAGGAAATGTACTATTGTGCAGCCAATTTTTTTTTAACTTCTGTACATTTGTCAGAGTGGATGTTGACACACTGAATGTTGCTCTCATGTGGATATGTTTGGAAGTCAACAAGTGTACCAATCACTCTATTGACTAAACCTTGTTCTATGTCAAGGTTACATGTTAGAATTACTATGCAGTGTACACACAGAGTTAATACTTATTTCTAATCCAGCTGTGTAGGAGATATATTTTTCTAAGCTATTTATTCATGCTGTTCTTATTGACACATAGAGAGTGTCATGCCATGCACTTCTAGTTTGTCTGTGGAGCTGATATGGAGTATGGGTTACGTTTCCAGTTTTAGCATTGTCTTGTTGAATTTACTACAGCTTGCAAGGGTTGACATTAAGAATAGTTCCATGACATCAGGAACAGATGTGTTTTGCCCATATAGCTCATGGATGTGTCTACTATTTAAGATGGATTTTCCATGTTTAGTAAGCAAACCAGGTCTAATGTGTTTTTAAATCTTAGCAGAGTTGAGGTCTGCAGATTGACGTAGGTTTTGAGTTACTTCTCTGTAGTGAAAATCTTGCCAGAAATTTAAATTTTCAATGCTCCCAAGTGTGTAACAGTACTGTTTGTGTGCTAATGCTTTGAAAATAGGTTGAACTTTTACTGGTGTTAACTGTAGGGGGCCTCCGAAAACAATAACATGCTTTCCTCCAAACAGTTCTTTGTCATTGACTTTTAGGACTTCTTGCACTCTGAGGTGAATTAAAGTTAACATGAGGTTGGAAACCATGCTTACTTTGTCAATCAGGAGCACTTTCATTTGTTTTCAGAATTCTGCGTACTTCAGTGGCAGCTTCTGCTGATAATTTATAGCATTCTTATTAGTTGTGGTGTTCTACTGGGAGGAGCAGTAGTCAATGTAAAGTTACAACTCCTATGAAGTAGGCAGCTAAACCTGTGGGGACTGTTAGAACAACAGCCTAAAGGTTGCTGTCTGTTAAGTTTTGTTAAAATGTGCTGATTATTTTAATTAAGAATGTTTTACCAGAACCAGCTTCGCCACTTACATACAGGAGCTGAGGTTTATAATGTTTACAGCTATAAGTTTTAGTTTCATGTTCAATTTCTTCAGTGACTTCGAGATAAATAGTGAGTTGTTCATCATTTAGCTGTGATTTCAACACTGACAAGACTTCTTCAGATTGTTTAGATTGATACATGATATGTTCTACCTCAATCAAGGCTTATTTCTGCTTCATTTAGAATGAGTGGTTCTCCAAGTGGTGCTTGGCTTCCTGTAAGCGAAGGTTGACTGCCCCCAGGAGTGTCTTTATCTAGTTGAGTTTCAATTTCTTCCTCTAGTTGGTGTTTATTGTCCAACATTTCTTTGAATTGTTTGAAATTGACAATTGTTATACTGCCTTAATTTGCTTTGAATGCAGCTTCAAGGGGACGCAGGAGCAAGAAGGTAAGTGGGTGGGGTTGGGAGGAGGGAGAGAAGGGAAAAAAAAGCTTCCCTGAGTCCTTAGCGTGGGGCGAAGGCAGCCTCTCAGCCGTGGGGAGGCTCGGGGCGGGGACGTCCCCCCGCGGAGGTCAAGGCGGCTGGAATCCCGGCTGAGAATTGAAGGATTCTTGGCCGGGTAAGGACCCGGCAAGAGCTAATCAGAATGCATGTTGCATTCTGCTTGACTCACGCCGGGTACTAATACAGAATAATGCACTCAGAGCTGCCCTAAACATACCCAGAAGAGAGCACATCTCAGCAACCAGAAAACACTGCAAATGGCTCTCCATTCAAGAAAAGATCAACTTCAAGACACTCTGTCTCACTTACAAAGCGATTAACCACCTAGCCCCACCCTATCTCACTGACAAATTCATACTGAGACCCTCTACTCGCACCACTAGATCCACCAATACTTCCTGCCTCGTAGTACCCAGATACAACCTCAAATGAGCAGGTTGTTCCAGCTTCCCGGTCATGGCCTCCCAACTATGGAACACACGCCCAGCAGATATCAAATATATCCAAGTATTTGCTAAATTCAGAAGTAGTGTTATCACCTGGCTATTTAATAAGCATTAACCTTATTCTGTCTCTTACATTTGCCTCCTTGACTACTCTGCGAATGGATGAAGGCACCCTCCCATCCATATATGCATAGGTAACCTCCCATGCATGGCTACTTTGTGTTCTAGACTGAACTCACGCTTGTAATAGGTATCATCTGAATTCCTGCATTATACTATGTAAGATATATACTTTCTGTCTGATTGCATTCAGGCCTGTACTATGTATTACCTGTATCCTTGCCTTTACCATGTATCATATGTACAATGTATCCAACTGTCAAATGTAACAGTCTTCTTACTCACTAGCGCCCAGATACCCCTGGGTCAGGTGCACTATACAAGTAAAATAAACAAACAAACAAACAAAAAAGAAAAATAGAAAAAACTAGAAGCACTTATTATGAAAGTTAGAAAACATTATTAAGTTCTGTAGAATATTTGTTAGTTTAGTACATAAAACAAAAGGTAAAAAAGAGAAAGGAAGGTTGTTTTAAGAGCCACCATTTCTTTATGAAAAATGCTTGGAAAATTTCCAGGTGTCCGCGGACTACCACACTGTCGGACGACTATGTAGGCTATGTAGGACACCTGAATATCTATTCACTGAAAAAAACGTTGTGAAAGGGATATTATGGTTAAGTTGCACTAATAAAAACCTATGAAATTCAATGAAAAACTTTGTTAAAGGAACGTTATGGTTACAAGTAAAACCAAAAAACCTTAGAAATTTACCAGTTCTGGTAAGCTAAGCAACTATAACTCGCGCCACCATCGTGCACTGCTAAGACTAACACCCACGACATCAAAGATGACATCACAAATGTCATTGATGACATCACTGATGACATCACATGTCTGTCTCCCTCTTTTTTCCTTTACTGACATATCTAGGCCACATGGTTTTCTTCAGTAACAGTCAGGAACTAGAAATTTTGTAAACGTACTATATTTGTAGACTTATCCTTCAAGTAAGTTCTTATAGTAATTCCCTTAGTGTCCAGTCATATCATATGAAACATATACATAGGGGAAGACACAAGCTTGAAAGACAGCAATCCTTTCTGTGCATGAAGATAATCAGCACTTTCTGATAGTTCTGTTGTTTTTTTATTACTGTACTTTCCATGTATATGCTCATATTTGCATACATTGTACTCACACTGCTTTCCTTAGGGTCCAGTCACATCCTGCGATACATATACATAGGGTAAATAGCAGCTTTCAAACAGTACGCAAAACACTAATAAGAAAACAGTTATCATTTCATTATTCAACATATCAACATTATGTCGTAAATCTCCCCCGTCTCACCTGAGATCGCTTCTTGCTCAGTTCCGCGGGAAGATTCTTCTTGCGGGCGGATCAGGTCTTGTATAGGCTCACACGAGTCTCGTCCGACTCCAGCGTGCGTTCAGAGTTCCAGGATACTCACGGGTACAGTATGTCCAGGAAGGAAGTAACGGTCGCTAATATGCAAGGATTCCAGGAGCAGTTTGGAAGGGAAGGGTGGAAGGAGAATAATTAGGGACCAGGAGCTAGGAAATAGAGAATTTGTCGAGCAGCAAACACACGTCTAGTCACTACCTGTTGATAGCGTTGGGACGCGTGGGCCCGCGGGGGCGTGGCATATTTATGGAACGTGCTGTGTTCGACGTAAGGCTGGTACGAGGCGAGTCATGTGACACAGCCATGTTGGGAGTAGTAATGAATACAACCCCACCGCGATAAGGACCAGGAAGTCCAGAAGGTGTGTGTTCTATGGGTCATGACAGCATGCCTCCTCCGAAAACCCAGTCCACCAGGTTTGCCCGGGTGTATGAGATGGAATCTTCTAAGCAAACGAGGGGTATTCAGGTTATAAACAGGTTCCCAGGTTCTTTCGCTAGGAAGGTATCCTTTCCACTCAACCAGGTATTGAAGTTGATCCCGTTTATACCTGGAATCGCATATTCTGGATACTTCATATTCCAGTTGATTGTCCACAATCACGGGACTGGGTCTGCAGGATTTCCGGGTGGATTGGATGTAGGGTTTTAATAGAGAAGTGTGAAAAACTGGGTGAATTTTCTTCCAGGAGTCTGGTATCTTGAGCCGGAACGAGACTGGATTGATGATTTCCTTTATGGAAAATTGCCCATAGTACCGGGGGCCTAATTTGTTTGGCCGTAGATGTCGTGGTAGTAGTTTCGAGGATAACCAGACTTGATCACCAATGGAATAAGAAGGTGCTGATCTTCTTTTGGAGTCCGCATAACGCTTAGTGCGTGTCTGGGCCTTTTCCAAATGTTCCTTGGCTTCCTTGTGTATGTTGATGAGCGTTTCTATCCAGGAGTCAACAGTAGGTACTGGTGTGGGATGTGGAAGTATAGAAGGTAAAATGGATGGGTGAAATCCTTGACTGCAATAGAAAGGGCAGGTCTTGACTGCTGAGTGATCGGAATTGTTGTAGGCAAACTCAGCCACAGGTATAAGGAGTGACCAATCATCCTGAACCTTGGTGACGAAACAACAAAGGTACTGTTCTAGGGTCTGATTTACACGTTCCGTGGCTCCGTTGGTTTGTGGGTGATAACCCGATAAGAGAGCACGTTGGATCCCCATAATGTGACAGAGATGTTTCCTGAACTGTGAGACATATTGAGGTCCTCGGTCCGATATGATCTTGGAAGGAAGTCCATGAAGACGGAAAATGTGTTCCCGGAAGATTCCAGCAAGTTCTGATGAGGATGGTAGTTTATACAGAGGTGTGAAATGAGCCATGTGGGTGGACAAGTCAATGGTGCCCATGATCGTTATATAGCCCCTGGAAGGTGGTAATTCCACAATAAAGTCTGTAGCAATGACTTCCCATGGTCTTGTCGGTACTGGAGGCTGCAATAGGAGGCCCACCGGTCTCTTGTTATCTTGCTTGTTTTGACTGCATCTAGAGCATGCTTGGATGTACAATCGTATGTCGGTCTTCATTTTAGGCCACCAAAATTGTCTTTGTATAAAATGGAGGGTATTGGTGATACCACAATGTCCGGAGTGGAAGGTATCGTAGCAGAGGTTTATTATCCTTTGTTGTAATTTCTGTGTGGGAATGACCAGGGCGTTATCTTTGAACAAATATCCGTCCTTGGATTCCAGATTCCACAGATTTTTCTTGGTAATGTCCTTCAAGAGCTCCAAGGATTGGGTTTGCATCCATATTTCTTCTAAAAGACTGACTGCTTGGGCTACAAATATCGTGTGGGGAAACATCTTGGGATAGGCCCGATATTCAGTAGTTTCATAGTCCGGACGCCGAGATAAGGCGTCAGCGATTATATTTTGTGTTCCAGGATCATGTCTGATATTGAACTGGTACTGGGCAAAGAAGAAGGCCCAACGGGCTTGACGACTATTCCTACACTCCAAGGATTGTAGAACTTGAAGGTTTCGATGGTCCGTACGAACCTGGACCGAATGTCTAGCTCCCAGAAGAAGATGTCACCACTCTGTGAAGGCTTGGCGGATGGCTAATAGTTCCTTTTCCAAAACAGAATAATGTGTCTCACTGGGGGTCAGAGTTCGTGAAAGACATGCGATGGGGTGTTCCAATTTGTCTTTGAATTCTTGTTTTAAGACTGCTCCTATGGCGTAGTTAGAGGCATTTGTCTCTACTAGGAACGACCGATTAATGTCGGGCTGAGCTAGGATGGGGGCTTGAGTAAATTCTGTTTTTAGACGTTGGAACGTCTTGTCTTGAGGTGCAGACCAGAGGAAGGGAGTGTCTTTCTTCAAGAGAGCGATGATCGATTGATCAATCTCAGAAAAGGTGGGTATACATTTCCGGTAAAATTTGGCAAGCCCCAGAAAGGATTGAACTTGTTTCACAGAAGTGGGAGTCGGCCAAGACACTATGGCCTTTACCTTCGACTGGTCCATACCAATTCCTTCTGGACTAAGGACAAATCCCAGGTAATGAACAGAAGTAACATGAAACAGGCATTTCTCATGTTTGGCCAGGAGTCTGTGTTCTCGTAGTCATTGTAAGACTGCCTTCACGTGTTCTTCATGCTTTAAAGTGCCTTTGGAATAAATTAAGATATCATCCAGGTAGACGATGACGAAGAGAAACAACATGTCAGAGAACACCCTATCCATGAACCGTTGGAAGACTGCGGGGGCATTGGCAAGTCCAGGGCATGACCAGGTATTCATAAGGTCCAAAGGCTGTTCTAAAGGCTGTCTTCCATTCGTCTCCTTCCTTAATACAAATCAAATGATAGGCACCTCTGAGATCCAGTTTTGTGAAGATTACATCTCCTCTTACTGCTTCCAGGATATCCGAGATCAAGGGTAAGGGCTAACGGTCCTTGAGGGTACATTGATTTAATCCACGGTAATCGAGACAAGGTCTCAGTTCCTTGGTGTCCTTCTTGGGAACAAAGAACAGCGATGCTCCGGCTGGGGATTCCGATGGTCTTATGGTGCCGTTTTCAAGGTTGGTATCCAAGTATTCTCGGAGGGCTTTTTTTTCTGGTTCGGATAGGATGAACATCCTCCTAAAGGGAATTACTGCTGAATGCTCTGTGTCTATGGCCCAGTCTTGGGGTCTGTGAGGGGGTAGAGCCTGTACTATGGTGTTTGAAAACACATCAGCATAATCCTGATAGGCCTTTGGGACCTGAATGATGTTGGAAACCATGAGTGTCTCTCGTTGATCTCTTGGAGTAGTATTGGACGACATCAAGGAAGGACTCGGGGACAAACAATGAGATAGACAATACTCTGAACCCAGAAATAAGGATCCTGCTGTCCAATTGATGTATGGATTGTGCTTCTGCAGCCAGGACATGCCCAGTACCATGGGGTAGTGGGCTGATTTGATGATATCAAACTTGATCAGTTCTTGGTGATGGTTTATTGAAAGTTGTATTTCCTTGGTCTGTAAGGATATGGGTCCAGAACTGAGGGGCCTACCATCAATCGCCTCCAGAGGTTGCATTATGCTCTGGGCCTCATATGGAATACGGTACTTAAAGACCCAATCTTGATCGATGAATACTCCTATAGCCCCACAATCCACCAGGGCCAGAATGGGGTAAGTCTCCTTCTTGGATAACGATAAGAAGGCTTGGAGAATCACTAGACTGTTCTGTCCAGGAGAGTTCAAGGATGGAATAGATGTGGAGCAAACATCTCTCTCCCGACACCTCGCTCCATCTAGGATCGAGAGCTGGCATTTCCCGAACGCCGTGGAGGGGCTAGAGGGCATTCTCTAACCAGATGTTTATCCGAGGCACAATACATGCACAAGCCTGTGTGGATCCTTCTCATCCTTTCTTGTGGTGAAATAGGTCCACGGAAGGCTTCTATTTGCATGGGTTCCGAGTCAATGTCAGGATTTGGAACAGGATCAGCTTTTACTGAAGCCTCAAGGGAACTCCTTTGGAAAGGCATCTTGGTCTTTCTTCTTTCAGCCTTTCTTTCCTGGATTCGGAAGTCTATTTGCATGGCTAGATCCATAAGAGCCTGGAATTAGCTAGGACGAGCCACTCTGGCTAATTCATCCTTTATATCCTTGTTTAGACCCCTACGGAAGAGAATAAAACTTGTTTCCGAGGACCAATCTGATTCCTTGGCCAATTGTTTGAATCTAGTAACATACGTTAGCATATCCTGGGATCCTTGCCGGAAATCAAGTAACCGTTCCTGGGCACTATAAACCTGTTCTGGGCGGTCGAACATGGTTTTGATTGCCTGTATAAATACATCATAATCATCCAGGAGGGCATCTCCTGAGTTGACTAGGGGAGTAGCCCAGGTAATGCATTCCCTGCTAGGTGCGAGATTATGAAGCCCACCTTTGCCCTGGAAGTTGAATAATAGTAGGGCTTAAAGGTAAAATGTACCAAGCAGGAATCCAGGAATCCACATAGGGATTTTGCAGAGCCATCATACTTGTCTACCACTCTACCCAGTAAAACACTCTCCTTGTTAGTGGAGCCGCGAGATAAGACAAGTTGCTTTAATGCAGCATTCTCCGCTTTTAAGTTTTGCACCTCAGTTGTTAGTTCTTGCATGCCACGCATGAGATCCTGGACTGCTTTCTCCATAACGGTATCAGTGTCAGTCATCTGGCGTCTCAAACTGTCGTAAATCTCCCCCCGTCTCACCTAAGATCGCTTCTTGCTCAGTTCCGTGGGAAGATTCTTCTTGTGGGCGGATCGGGTCTTGTATAGGCTCGCACGAGTCTCGTCCGACTCCAGCGTGCATTCAGAGTTCCAGGATACTTGCGGGTACAGTATGTCCAGGAAGGAAGTAACGGTCGCTAATATGCGAGGATTCCAGGAGTAGTTTGGAAGGGAAGGGTGGAAGGAGAAGAATTAGGGACCAGGAACTAGGAAATATAGAATTTGTCAAGCAGCAAACACACATCTAGTCACTACCTGTTGATATCGTTGAGAGGTGTGGGCCCGCGGAGGCGTGGCATATTTATGGAACGTGCTGTGTTCGACGTAAGGCCGGTGCGAGGCGAGTCATGTGACACGGCCATGTTGGGAGTAGTAATGAATACAAGCCCCGCCGCGATAAGAACCAGGAAGTCCAGAAGGGGTGTTCTATGGGTCATGACACATTATGAATATTGTACCTTCATCATATATGCTGCACACAATACCTATGTTTCTGCATGAGTAGCTTAGTATACTGGATAGAACTTCATAATAGAATGCTATTTATATCAATGCATTGCTTAAGGCACTAATTATGTCATGACATGTATTCCAATGATCCTTGAGAGTTTTTTCTCAACATTATAATAAGAATCCCTTGTACACACATTTCATGAAAAGTAAATACGCATGTGATGTCATCAATGATGTCATCAATGACATTTGTGATGTCATCTTTGATGTCGTGGGTGTTAGTCTTAGCAGTGCACGGTGGTGGCGCGAGTTATGGTTGCTTAGCTTACCATAACTGGCAAATTTCAAGGGTTTTTCGGTTTTACTTGGAACCACAATGTCGCTTTAACAAAGTTTTGTTACTGAATTTCATAGGTTTTTCGTAGTGCAACTTAACCATAGCGTCCCTTTAACAAAGTTTTTTTACTGAATTTCATAGGTTTTTAGTAGCGCAACTTAACCATAATGTCCCTTTAACAAAGTTTGTTTACTGAATTTCATAGGTTTTTAGTAGCACAACTTAACAATAATATCTCTGACTTTATGTACAAGTAACATAGAACATACTGAACCCCCTCTACTGAATTTGATGTCCGCGAACGCTTCTAATGTTTGCGGACATATGCGGACAACAGCACCACTACCCAAAAAGTCTGGGGGGTATGTTTAATTGTTATATCATGACATATGAACATTTTACAAATTCACAAACCAGCACACATACACATCATATGTAGTAATAAATGAGAAGTGTAACCCATATATATAACACATTAACCATTCATGTAAATACAATATGTTCAAAAATTGAATATACCAAAAGAAGAAAGATAGTCTTCCAACATGATTACCTCACAGAAACTCCACAACTAAGAACAACAGCAGATCTACAGACCAGTAAGAACACACCTTACCAGAAGCTAGTAAGTGTACTGCATTTTACTCATATATTTGTAAACTTTCTGTATTAGATACAAAAAAAGTGATATTATGTTTTTTTTCTCACAGAAATGTCTAGTACTCTGGAGTGGCTAGAGGAGCATTTCCCATGTGAAGAAATGTCTGAAGATAGTGAACCTAATGGTAGACATTTCACTATATAAACCAAATAATAAATATTATTTTATATACATTTAAAATATACATTTTTGTTTTGTACAGACCATACAAAAATTGAAAATACTAAAGAAAAAGAAGTATTGGATAAGACGCTTCAGCACATAGAAGAAAAAATGGACCTACTCATGCCAAAATTTAACAATTTAAAAAACTTTGTGGAGGTTCACTTGAAACAAACAACTACATACCATTGTCTCACATGTACCTGTCCCTCCTCACCATATCCCAGTCAATTATCCCCAAACCCTCTCTATGAACCAAAACGTTTTGATGAGACTTCCATCCCTTCTTCACCTCATATAAATCCTATTGAAACCCCAAATTCTCCTGTTTTTGTTTCAATTTCCGCCTCACCTTCTCTGTCATAAATTTAACATCCATATAAAATAAAGTAAAATTATTATATTGTGTCCTAATTAATTTCTTGTCTTTTTTAAAAAAGCAGTTCAGGTGTCCGCGGAGAGCGCGGGTGTCCGGAATGTCCGTAAAGAAATGAAAATGGGAGTGTCCTAAGGACACTGTGGGCCTCATTACACGGATGATGGTAAGGATTTACCGGTACCGGTAAAATACTGGTACCGGTAAATCCTTACCGCCTTACTACGAGGTCCCTTTGCGGGTTGGGGGACTTAACACCTGCTTTTTGCAGGCGTTAAAAACCAACCCGCAAAGGGAACCAGGGAGCTAATTACGGTACCACAATTTGCGGTACCGTAATTAGCGCCTTCCCCATTCCCATTATGCCCTATGGGGCGAAAATGGGAATGGGGAAGGGCAATGGTGGAAGGGGGAATTACCGCCCCGCCAACCTTGGAATGGGGCGGTAATTCCCCTTTCCGCCAAGGCGGTGCCGGTATTTTACCGGCATGAACCATGGCGCTAATAGCGCCATGGTTCTCCGCCATACGTGTAATGAGGCCCTATATCTGTCTGTAATATTCGCATGCAAGTTGAAACTGTTCTAAGAACAGAGCTGGTGTTCGGAATGTCTGCAATCAAACTACCACAAAGGGTGTCCTGAAATGTTCGTCAACAAACAAAATGGAGGTGTCCTGAGGATGCTAGACCTGTCTGTATTGTTCGTAGGCGAGTTGAAACTGTTCTAGGAACACAAGTGGTGTCCTGAAATGTTCGTAAATAATCAAAATGGGTGTGTCCTGAGGACGCTATGCCTGTCCGTATTGTTCGGAGGCAAGCTGAAACTGTCCTAAGAACAAACACTGTGTCCTGAAATGTTCGTAAATTAACAAAATGGGGGTCTCCTGAGATCTCTAGATCTGTCTGTCTGTTCGAACGCAAGTTGAAACTGTTGTAAGAACATAGGCAGTATCCTGAAATGTTCGTAAATAAACAAAATGGGGGTGTCCTGAGGATGCTATACCTGTCCATATTGTTCGGAGGCAAGCTGAAACTGGCCTAAGAACACACACAGTGCCTAAAATATTTGTAAATAAACAGAATCGGGGTGTCTTGAGGACGCTAGACCTGTTGGTGCTGTTCGTAAGCATGTTCAAACTGTTCGAAGAACACATCAAGGGTCTTGTGATGTTCTCAAATAAACAAAATGGGGTGTCCTGAGGATTCTATGCCTGTCTGTATTGTTCGCAAGCGAGTTTAAACTGTTCTAAGAACAAACACCTGTCCCTAATTGTTCGTTTCACTTATGACACACTTTTAATTAGTTTCAGGACCCGAACAGTGTCCGTAGAACACCAACGTGCATGAGCGAAACAGTTTCAGTGCATTTGATGTCCTGCGGACACCCGCTCCCTTCGCGGACATGTTCGCAAAGCTATCATACGACTGCACCCACGCTGAGCGTGTGTTCTGACTGCGAACACTGTTCGTGTCCCCGAGCAATTTAAAACTACCTTTTCAAGCAATCCACAATATTTTTCAATAATAACTCACCATAGCACAAGTCCCACATAGTAATCCTAAGTTTCTACATACTTTTTGGGACTTTATAAATCTTTTTTTGGTGTTCAATCTGTTTGTGGACAGTGCGCATGTCCGTGTACCATGCACAAGCACCCCTATAAAAGGCCACACCCTAGAGCTGATTCTCATTGTGTTTCTGGCTATTTTACAGAACCCAGTGCATTTTCCAGCCAACTTTCCAGATTTTAAACTGAAACCTGATGGCATCCATGGCTGCAGTACTGCCACCTGGTGCTACATCTGCCTGAGCACCACCCCCAACCCCTCCACCACCACCACCTCCCCAAGGGCCTGATGAGGGGAACAGGAGTGAGGATGCAGAGGAGGATGAAGAGGATGATGAGAATGAGGTAGAGGAACTCCCTACTACCAGCACTCGGCGTGAGTCTTGGGTGTGGTGGTTATTTACCATTCATGGTAATGTTCCTAAGGCGCATGCGAACCGAGTCACATGAAAAGAGTGCAAAATGGTACTCAGTCGTGGGAGGCCTGGTTCATACAGCTTTGGGACAACTACCATGAAGCGACACCTAAAGTAATTCCACACTTGGGCCATTCACAAGGTTGTACCTTGCGAGGAGCGTAGTAGGTTGACTTCCTCTACTTCATCCTCAGTTTCTGATCCTGTCACCACAAGGAACACTCCTGTGGGACAGCGTATTCCTCAAACTGCCTCACAGGCCATACGCAATACTGATGACCCTTACCTTTCGAGGGTCACAGTTGTGTGTATGTACTGCGACGCAGTACTCTGCAGGGGGGAGAGACTTTGAAGTGCTTTTGAGGCTCTGATCTCAGAGCACGAGAAGATATGCTCACTACCCAAGTAAAACCCACTCTACATCTTCCTCTCTCCACCCACCCTTTCTTATCCCCGTGGTTGCTGTCCCCCCTTACCCTCCTTTTCCCTCCTCTCCTAGTGTGTCGAGTATAAAAAATCCAAAAAAATATAAAACAACAAAAATAAAAAAGGCTCTTTTCAGAGCCACCTTTCACAGTTTAAAAATAGAAGTGAAAATAAATGAAGCAGGGCCCTGTGGATTTTTTAGAAGTCTGCGGACAGTCCGCAAACATATAAAATTTTGGGGTGCTGCCCTATCATAACAATTGCAGTTTTTTCTGAGAGGAAGTGGTGGCTCTGAAAAGAGCCTTTTGGTGGTTAGTTTGTGTTTGAAAAATTTGAAATGCTCAACACCTACTACAAAATGGATGCTGTAATTCCAAAAAAGGTTGCAATGCATTTTGTACATTTCTCAGAAAAATCTGATTGCCAGCATAAGTAAGATGGACTCCATCTCTGCGAAAAATGTATGTGCTACGAAACATAATATTTTCATTGTGAAAAGAGGGCATGCCAAAATCTCTTAGAAAGGCACAAACAGCCTTATTGGCATTGCGCCTTGCTTTCTCCATTTGGGGACCAAATGAAGAAGAACGAAGCCACATTTGTCTCTGCGCAATCCGTGAAAAAATTACTCGAGAATTTGGAAACATGTCCATGACCTTCCCAAGTCCTTCTTTCATTGCAAATTGCAAAGAAATTCAAGACACATGTCCTAAACTGTTCCCTCCACAATGTTTTACAATTATGTCTGGATGTTGATCTGTTTCCAAAGTAGCACAGAGAGCTAGCAAGTCCAACCACTTAATTCCACGTACTCCATGCCAGTGCACTTCCACATGTGGGAATCCAAGATCTACAGCTACCCCACAGCTTTCTGCATGCACCTTCAACCAATGTATCCACGAGTCTCCAAAAATCCAAACAATCTGTTTTCTGAAACACACAGCCATGGCTATCTGTTCTTCTCTCAGCAAAAAGAGTGTCTGAGAAACTCTCTCCTGGCACAACACACCCACTAAACATTACTGACCAATCCCTTGGTCTACTCATTCTCATTTGCATACCTCCCCACCCCAAAATCCCTGGATGTAACACGCAATGTCTGCGGACTACCGCCATGTCCGCGGACGTATCGTAACATGGACAGTCCTTCTACCATTTTCATTTCACTTTCTGTGCTATTCCCTCATTGGATATAGCTAAGAAGTCACACGACCATCCACCAATCACATCCAAGACCTCTACATCTAACTGCATCATCATAGATCAGCACTTCAAATGTACTGTTAATCTCTCTGAGTACAAGTGACATATAATTGGAAAGCACCTTCTACAAGAAATACTGTACAAGATTCCAAGATTGGTACTTGCAGCTGCATGCATATCCATATGCACGAACACAAACTACAGGTATGCATATTTTCTGTATAGTACATGCATAATTCTTATAGATTCATATAAACAGATTAACTGACTTTTAGCTTGTATACTCTATAAAATGAACTTACTGTAATTTTTTCCATCTCCTATAATCAACTGTCACTTCCAAACCTATCTGCTATTTAATTTCTTTTTACACACACATTTGCAAAGCATGTTGAACTAACATATTTAAAGTACAATATAAAGAGTTAACATACTCTAACAAAATTGCATGCACACAGTATGTTCAAATATCAAACAACAATACTTGTACAAAAACATGAACATTTATTTATTTATTTATTAATTTATATTTATATAGCGCGCAAGCAGCCCATGAGCATTGAGGCGCTGTTACTTGCAAGAGCTTAGTTACAGCAATAGTGGCATTCAGTGGTATATTATGAATTCCACAATGCATAGAACTGATATTTTGATTGGTACAGTTAGTCATTACAATACAGCTTATGCATTAAGAACATATGATATGTATTCAACTGGTGCAACGCATCTTATGTGAATAAGATAGTTTTCATGGTTTTGCGGAAAAAATCAATGTCTAAATTAAAAACAGTGCTATATACAAACAAAACTACTAATTTGTTGCCTTTACAATTGCAGTGAAGACCATTCTCCTGAAAAGAAGAGGCCGAATTTCAAGTACAAAGAACAACTAAGAAGAAACCTGCTCATTCCAGAAAAAAAGTTAGTTGAATACCACCATAATATTTGTACTATTACTCAAACACACTGTAAGGTTAATTCATGCTATTTCTGCCCCTAAAAACAGAGATTGTGCACCATTCTGTCCACAAGTCCCCATTTACAAGCAGAATGGCGTAAAAATTCCTATTTTTCTGCACACAAATGACCCAACTCAGCCCCTAGAATTTTGATATTATAGAACAAACAACTGTTTTAATTGTTTATCATTAGATTTACAATGTGTACTTCTCTACACCACTAGCTTACTTTCTACTGTCATCTGAACCCCAGTTTAGTAGCACATAAATTCAAGAATACACATCCCAACAAGTTGTAGTTGCCCAATGCATAATCACACACCATCACATACATCTTTATCATCTTACTCAGACACTCATGCACAAAGCACACATACATTGCAGAACACCCCAACCCATACCTTCTTTGTTTTTTTCAACAGACCCTAAAGAATGCCTACCAAAAATCAAGTCCGTAGAAAGCAACGCAGAAGCAGAGCAAATGAAAATAGAAGTGTCCAAAATAAGCATCCATCTCTAGCAGAATATGTAAACAAAGTTCAAACAAAACAGCTAATATAGTCATTTAGCGAAACAAAACAAGCTTCAAGTACAGAAACGTTGCCTCCTCTATCAAAATGTAAAACGAACTAGAAAACAATTAACAAAAATTCAGCTACCACTAGTGATAAAACTGCTCCTATAAATCGTGATATAGTGCAAAGTAAGCATACCAAAAAAAGTATTTTAGCAAAAATGTTCCGTTCCAGAGTCCTTCAAAATATTTTAAAAACAGGAGAGAAACCAGGCACAACCCTTAAAACCTATCATAGGAAATTAATCTTAGAAACGTTGATAGACAGTGCAATCCTTCTCAAAAGAAAATTATTTATTTTAATGTTAAACAAAATGAAACCACTAACAAAACTAATGACTAAATTACAAAAAAGACTTCTCAGTAAACGAAATGTCAAAAGAAATAACTTCGTAAGTATCTGTGGAGATGAGTGGAGTCACACTACAAGCACAGAAACATATTTTAATGAAGAAGCATACAAACATAAGCAAACAAATACAATTGCCATACATAGCAGTGGACGAGGTTATGAAAAAATACTGCTTAAAAAAATATCCCCAGAAAACTTTAATTTAGAAAAATTACCTCTCCATTCAACTGAATCAGAACATCTAGTATACGAATGGCCATGCACGTCAATGTGTAACATTCACTAAAAATCTTTCAAGTCTTTACGCCAATTCCTCAATCAATATGTGAAAGGCAAAGACAAAATCAAATTTCAACTACTGCAAAATATGGATACCTGTCCAGTGCGCAAGTACACAGGACTACAAGGACATTTATTGGCCTGCATTTCAGGACCTACTTGCAAAACCACCTTCCATTATATCAAAATGATATCAACACATCATTCAACTATAAGAAATCTAGTCTATAAACTGTATTATGCTAAAAGTCCTGCTTTAGCACTAGGCAATTTAAATAACATTCTTCTACATGGTACAGCAAAAGACCTACTTGAAGAAATCGACTATATCCAGAAAAAATATTTTGGAAGTGAAAGCCACTTACAGAATGAAATAGCTTTAAAGCAAATTAACAACAATTCTATGCATGGCAACCTTCTACTGCACACATACAAAAAAGAAATACTGAAATTTAAAAGTACATCTACTGAAGTACCAAACCATGTGTGTGTATGTTGCCCTAGAACTTTTTTTTATAAAAGTAAGACAAAAACTGTAGACCTAAAATGCAAAATAAAAGACAATGAAGATTCTAAATGGTTTGAATTAGCTCTCTACCTTATAGCAGAAAACAAATACGAAATAACTGACCCCATAATACTTTGCAGTTACTCCACTACAGAACTTGACAACAACCAAAACTCCTTCACGTGCTATCACAAATAATTTGGAATTATTTCCACTACCAAAACCCCTACAACAACTCAATTTATATGAGAGCATCATAATTCAAACAGTGCACCCCTTTCAAGCAATAATACGCCTTCAACCAAAAACAGCAAAATTACCTCCCTCTGAATTAGTGAAAGGTATTCGTGGAAAAGTAGTGTATTTAGCATTAGATCTAAAACAAAATGTGCACACTCTAGGAGTGCAACGTCCCATGGAGCAATCTTTAATTATCTTAGTAAATGGTGTACCTACAAAAGACAACAAAAATTTGGCAACAACTGGTAGATTTACATAAAGTTATACAACCCTTGCAATATCTAAAAGACAATAATTAATACTACAAAGAAATTAATATTGAAGAAAACTTGAAGGATACCACTGAAATAAGTCAAGAGATACAAGATGCTGGTCAATTTGAGCTGCTAGATCCTGCTACAATATCCAATACTTTACACCATTATACAATTCATCCATTGCACTCTAATGACACCGTAGAAGATGCACTAGAAACATACCAAATGCGTCAAACAAAAGGATCACCAATCAGCATATGGGAAAAAAGTATAGAAGGACGTGCTTTTCCTCTACTCTTTCCTACTGGCAAAGGAGGAAGGTACGATGATAGACCTATTCAAATAACAGCATCAGAATACCGCACATTACGAATGTATTCTGAAGATCCCAGATTTAGACAAAATGTGGAATACATATTCCACCTACTCTTTGAAAGTGAACTAGCAACTTTATGTTACAGAGTTGCACACACATTAAAATCAGAAACCCACTTTCAAAATATGTCAGCTACACAATTATTACAAAAAGTGCAACAAAAAGATGAGGTTTTACAATCAAATATTACAAATCTATTAGCAAACATGCATGGTACAAAAGAGTAGTGGTTTCACCGTCATGGAGATGTACTTTGTATGATAAGAAACCTTGGCTCATTAAGTTGTGCAGAATATGCATGGGAAGATTTACATGATTTCCTATGCATATCGAACAAAAACAAAACAAACATAGATATACTAACACCTGGAGAATGTTGTTCTCTAGATCCTGTTAATGTTTGAAGATATTTTCACCATCACTTCATTGCTATGCTACACTTTATTTGTAATAAAACTGTTCCTCCCCTCGGAGAAGTACAACACTTCTTTTGGAGAAAAGAATACCAAGCCAGAGGAGCACCACATATCCACATGCTTTTATGGATTAAAGATGCTCCTAAATTTGGTAAAGTCAATGACGCCACTGTGTTACAGTTTATTGAAGAATATGTCACGTGTGAAATTCCATCAGAAGCAACAAATAGTGATCTTCATGAACACATTTTACAATTTCAAAAACACAAATGTGGCAAATATTGTCGTCGCAAATACAAAATCAAAGGGAAATACTACACCAAATGCCGCTTTGGTTTCCCTAGACTGGTTACAAAAACAGGTCAAGTGAACAACTTCATGTCTTCAGTTAGACAAAGTGTTAAAGGTAAATCACCTAAAAATACATATTAAATAAAAAGAACAGAAGAAGACAAATATATCAATGATTACAATTCAATCATTGCCCACCTATGGAATGCAAACATAGATGTGCAGTACATTGTAGACAATTCCACTGCAGGTGCACTATATGTTACAGTATACTTAACCAAAGCAGAGAAAACACAGATCCAAGACCTCTGGAATGACCTGTCATCAGACAAAACACTGTCTCAGAAATTATACAGCTTGGGCATAAAAATGCTCTCCCATAGAGAATGTGGATCATATGAAGCAGCAGATTGTTTAACTGGTACTGCTTTGTATGGACAATCTGAAAATATAGTATGGCTAAGTCTTGGTCCTGCTAAATCTAGAAAAAGAGTTCTAAAATCATATGAAAATATAGACACAATAGCCAAACTTGATCCCAACAGCCAAGACATTTTAAAAAACAATTTACTGGACACATATTACCCAAACAGATGTACCACTTTGGAAACCATGTGTCTATACCAGATAGCCCAAAACTTCACATACATAATTAATATAAAACCCGATGAAACAAAAAGGTAAATGCAGAGTGACAAATTGTGAAGGCAGCTTAGTAAAACTCACCAAATCAAATTTAATTAATCATATCAAATTGTCATTAAAGACTCCTCAACATAAAGAACTATATTACATGTCCCTGCTACAATTCTTCAAACCATAGAGAAAAGAAGAAGAAATACTAGATAACTATGACTCCTATGAAGACGCTTTCAAAGCAAATGAAAGCACTATAACTGATGTAAACTTTACACAGTACAAAACAATGTTGCACAATGAACAGCAACATGAAGAAGAGCTCCAGGCCCAACTAGATAAGGACACTCCTGACAGTAGTCAACCTTCTGTAACAGGAAGCCAAGAACCACTGGGAGAGCCACTAATAACAAATGAGGTAGAATTATCTATGACAGAAGTAGAAAACACCATGTGTCAGTATGAAGATAAAGAAGACTTAACTATAATACAAACACAACTAAACAATGAGCATCGTAGCATTTTTGAAGAAGTAACAAAAGAAATTGCACATGGTGTACAACATGAAAACAAAGAATGCACCTGCCAAAATTACAAACCTATACTGCTGTACGTCAGTGGTGAAGCTAGTTCTGGCAAAACATTCTTAATCAAAATCATCAGTAAATACATTCAACAATTGACAAACAAAAAAGTGTCAGCTGTTGTCACTGCCCCCACAGGTTTAGCTGCCTACAACATAGGCGGTGTCACTTTCCACACCGATTACTACTCCTGCCAGTAGAACACCAAAACAAATTAGACTATTACAAACTTTCTACAGAAGCTGCAATGGAACTACACAGGGTATTAAAACAAATGAAAATGCTACTAATAGATGAAGTGAGCATGGTCTCCAACCTAATGTTGGCTTTGATTCACCTGAGATTACAAGAAGTATTCAAAACAAACTACGAAGAGCTCTTTGGAGGAAAACACATTATTGTTTTCGGAGATCTTCTTCAATTGACACCAGTGAAAGGTGAGCCTATTTTTAAAACCTTAGGACACAAACTCTGCCGTAAAACTGTTGGCAGCATTGGAAATGTCAACCTTTGGCAACATTTCCAATACAGAGAATTAACAGAAAACATGCGGCAATCTGCAGATCTCACTTATGCCAACATCTTAAAAAGTATTAGAGTTGGTATATTATCTCAAGGAGCACAAGCAATATTGAAAACCAGGCACATTCATGCACTTTATGACAATTAGCCCACAGAAATGTCCATTGTATGGCCTTAATGCAAACTCTTGCAAGCTGTTTCAAATTCAATGAAACAAGGTTAAAAAAAGAAATGCAACCAATAATTGAAATTAGTGCCACAGACAAACTAGACATATATGGTATGACACTACCCATGTGTGAACAAACCACAACGAGACTAAATAGTTTAGAAAATTCAATCTACAACACAGCTGGATTGGAAAAGATATTGAAATTATCCTTAAATTGCAGAGTAATGCTTAAACGTAAACTTGACGTGGATCAAGGACTAGTTAATGGAGCACTGGGTACAGTTGTTGGCTTTCAAACATACCCACATGACAACAACATTCAGTTTGTCAATATTCTCTTTGACAAACTTTCAGAAGTGAAAAGGATAGGATGCTCAACAGCTTTATTACTTCTCTTCAAAGACATGTATGTACGCAGAGAACAATTTTCTCTAACTCTTGCATACACAGTCACCATTCATAAATCACAAGGTCTTACCCTAGACAAAGCATTGATAGACATTGGTAACACAGTCTTTAAAGGAGGGATGAGCAACGTAGCACTATCACGCTTACGTACACTTGACGGTCTATTTCTAATCAACTTTGATACAAGTAAAGTAAACGCTGATATTCCTTGCATTTCAGAATACAATAGACTTTGTTCACTATACACCCCCATCTAAAAACATATCCTATTCCACAAAAAGTAAAATGTTCTAAAAGAAAACTAAATCAAACAGAAATGCAACAGGATGTCACTGCAAATCCTCTAAAGAGATTAAAAGAAACTAATACTTCATCAAGTACAACAATCAAAAAACAACCTATTAGGGAAAGTAAACCAGGTATTTCTTCAAAGAAGGAAGCCAAACTCCAAAAAAAGCACTCAGATACATAACTACCTGGTCCATTTAAACTTTGAAATGTAATTGGTGTAAGTTGCTACGCAAATGTAGAAATGAATATTTTATTTCAATTACCACCAATTGTTGACAACATTTACTTACACAGTACAGACCAATTGTGTTTGCAAATGTTAGTACTTCATAGAAAGGCAAGAAACAATCCTGACAACACGTATAGTGTTAATGGAATAAGACAACAATTGGACTACTGTGCTGGAATGGTGAAATTCACTATAAACTCACAGGAAGATCCACAAGAATTTCTAATGTACTTACTACAAGTACTGGAAAACAAAAACATACCTATAAATGAAATCTTCCAGATTTCATACATGTGGAAACATACATGCACTCTGTGCAACAATGTGACACAAGAACAAATCCCCAATGAGCGTTTGTGTATGTATCAATACATAATTGTGAATCCGTTCCATTTCAGCAACTTGTACAAAATGCAAACCATTGTAGATTATGTACTACTTGCAATTCGGATAATCACTCCACCTTACTAATACAAACACATAGTAAATACGTAATACTAATGCTCCTACATTACAATGCAGATGGTACCAAAAACAACTGCAAGCTGACTGGATTCACACATGGTCAAGTATCACTTGGTAAGAAAACCTTCACAACAATAGGTATAATCTACCACACAGGAGCCACAACCAATGCAGGTCACTATACTGCATATATAAAAAAAATGTGGATGGTTCGAATGTAATGCTAGTACCGTTACTCTAAAGCAGAGATTACCTGCAAATCTTACAAATGCTTATTTAATGTTCTTAAAACCAACATTTATTAACTAAACTGTACTTAAACATTAACTAAACTTCTATTAAAAAAACTATAAACTGTTACAATATGCCAACAGCTATATAACTGCCCCAAGATTCTACACCAACTAAACAGATAAATGAATACTACTAAATTATATCTAAAAATATATAATTAGAATACGCCAACTGGTATCTATCTGCCCCAAGATTCTACAACTACTAAACAGATAAATGAATACCACTAAATTATATCAAACAATAAACAGTTAGAATACGCCAACTGGTATCTAACTACCTCAAGATTTTCAATAACCAAACAGATAAATCAATACCACTACATTATAACAAAAAATAGACAGTTAGAATACGCCAACTGGTATCTAACTACCCCAACATTTTTCAATATCCAAACAGATAAATCACTACCACTTCATTATAACAAAAAATAAACTGTTAGAATACGTCAACAGGTATCTAACTGCTGCAAAAATCTGCAACAAGCCAATATATAGAGCATTAGCCAGAAACAACATGTGAACACTAAAAACAAACAAACAAATAGACTGTAGCATAACAAAAAAAGTTTTTTTTTTAATCCAACATGGATTTTTTTTCTCCCACAGACCCAATGATTTTAGCAACAAACACAGAAACTGAGCAAATTGCACAGTACTCTGGTTTGTAATCTACTAAATAAGAGGCTTATAACTTTATTGCTTATAAATTTGTTCTTGGATCCCAAAGTTATAAACCACTATGGGTGTGATATGCTGCAGTGGTTGTGGCCAGGGCATAGAGTCGGGTGCATGGCCATATGGCCATGCTCCCAAGACTCTATGCCCTGGCCACAACCACCACAGCATATCACACCCATAGAGTCAAACATTTTAACTATGCCATATTGGAACTTTTAATGTCCGCAGTTTCAACTTGCATACGAACAGTACGGACAGGCATAGCGTCCTCAGGACACCCCCATTTTGTTTATTTACAAACATCCCAGGACACATAATGTGTTCTAAGAACAATTCCATCTTGCCAGCGAACAATACGGACAGCGACCTCAGGACACCCCCATTTCGTCCATTGACGAACATTTCAGGACACTGCATGTGTTATAAGAACAGTTTCAACTTGCCTGCAAACAAAACGGACAGGCATACCGTCCTCAGGACACACCCATTTTGTTTATTTTTGAACATTTCAGGACACCGCGAGTGTTCTTAGAACAATTTCAGCTTGCTTGCGCACAATACATACAGGCGTAGTGTCCTCAGAACACCCCCATTTTGTTTATTTACAAACATCCCAGGACAATTCATGTGTTCTTAGAACAATTTGAACTTGCTTGCGAACAGTACGGACAGGCATACCGTCCTCAGGACACCCCCATTTTGTTTATTGACGAACATCCCAGGACACATGATGTGTTCTTAGAACAGATTCAACTTCCCTGCGAACAAAACGGACAGGCTTACCGTCCTCAGAACACACCCATTTTGTTTATTTTCGAACATTTCAGGACACCGCGAGTGTTCTTAGAACACTTTCAGTTTGCTTGCGAACAATACATACTGGCGTAGTGTCCTCAGAACACCCCCATTGTGTTTATTTAGAACATTTCAGAACATCTGCGTTGTCCGCGGACAAAGCAAACACAACGGGGGGTCTACCACCTAAATAAATACAACATTGATCCCATCTCTTACTCCCCCACCCTCCCCAAACACTTTTACACACCAACACACTCTACTAAATAGTATTTTTTCCACCAAGTTTCACCGCGCTGTCCGTGGACGACCGCAAATCCAAGATGGCGGGCGTTCCTGAAAATCTGACGCGCTTCACGCTCTTCACCATCCAATCAGCAAACACGTTGCAGTCCGTGGACATGACGCAAGCCGGTTGGCCATTCAGGACACTGTCCGCGGAGCGAACAGGGAAGTGTGTCCACGGACCGAACATAGATATCACACATTTTTTGTGACCTACTTTTTGGTCATTTAAAAAAAAACTCCTGGATGTATTTTCACCAAATATGCAGAAGCACGCTTTCGGGACCAAGCCGCTGCCCCTGGTCCAAATTTAGTGAAAATCGTCCAGCGGTTTGGCCTGTAGCCGTGAGCAAAGTTTTTTCTCCATTCAATCTATGGGAAAAAAGAAGTTTTGGGACCCCCCTATAACTTTGCCCCCCCTGGACCAAACCTCACCAAATTCTGCAAAAATATTCAGAGGGACCCATATACTTATTTTTCAAAGTTTGGTTAGGATTCATCTAGGGAGAGCGAAGTTATAAGCCACCCAAAAAGGGCTCTTCCTATGGAAACAGCAATTTAGCCCTAAATACACAGCCACTATCGTGGCTGTGTAATATGTATATATACATATATATATATATATATATATATATATATATATATATATATATATATATATATATATATGTTTTTTTTGTTTTACTAACTGAACTTCAAAGTATTGTGAATGTTTACCACAAAAATCCGATTACCCACATCAGTTAGATGGAATGCATATCTCTGAAACATGTTGGCCCTATGAAATGTAATGTTCTCATTATGAAACGATGTCATGCCAACATCTTGAACAAAAGCACACACAGCTTTACTGATATTGTGCCTTGCTTTCTCCATTTGTGGACCAAATGAACTTGAACGCATCCACATCTGTCTCTGGGCAATGCTTGAATTAGGGAACATTTCCTTCAACCTTCCCAATGTTTCCTTCACTGCAAACTGCAATGAAATTCCAGTCACGTTCTCTAAACTGTTCCCTCCACAATGAACAATAATAATGTCTGGATGTTTCAATTCAACCATATTTTCACATAATGGGAGACAGATCACCCTTTTCATGCAGGCCACTCCATACCAGAACACTTTAAATTCAGGGAATCCAAGATTTTCGGCTATTCGACAATGCTCAGCATCCACCTTCAACCAATGAACCCAAGAGTCCCCCAAAATCAAAACACTCTGCCTGATGAAAGACATTGCCATGACCATTTTCAATCCGCTCACAACTACTACTAACACAACTCCTGCTGCCCTCTCTTCCTGTACACCGCACCCAGGTAACCTGATTGTGTCAACCTCGAATGTCAAGTGACACCACGACTGTCCGTAGTCTCTGCAGTCCCTTTCCATGCCAAGCAACCTTAAAAGACCTGGATGTGGCATGTGCCATCCGCGGACTACGATGGTGTGCATGGATGTCACTGCCACTCTAAGGGTTGGGTGGGAAAAGTAAATAAATTTAAGTTATCTAATCTTCAGTCGTGGCTCTGAAAACAGCCTTTTTCTTTTTTTGGGGTTTGTTAACACCTTTTTTTTCCCCTTGTTCTGAATTTATGTACAGTAGTACTGTACACTCTACATCTTCATGTACAATATTCTTAAAGGAACTTTTTCAATGCCTTCCTAACATTGTAAAGGAAAATTGAATTTCCGAAATCTGTTAAGTGAACTCCATCTTGACAAAAGAAATCACACCTTCAGAACTTATATTGTCGTTCTCAAAAGATGACATTCCTGCAGCATATAAAAAAGCAGATACAGCTTTATTAACAAGCTGCCTTGATTCTTCAATGTGTGGCCTGAACAAGTTTGTTGGACATCTCCATGTTTGCCTCTGATTTATTTCTGAAATAAATATCTTATCAGCAGGAAACAGTTGCATTAGGCTTTTAAAGGAATCCTTCAGGGCAATCTGCAAAGACACTGGAGTCGCAAACTGCAAACTGTCCCCGCCACAATCACAATGTCTGGACATTTAATGTAACCCATACACTCACCAAATGAAAACAAGAGTGCCCAGTTTAAGCCACACACTGCATGCCACAAAACTTCCACTACTGCCAGTACAATATTTCTAGGGATGCCATGTTTTTAGCATACAACTTCAATGACTGAATTGGAGACTCCCCCAGAATCCACACAGTCTGCCTTCTCAAACACATAACCATTGTCAGTGCTCTCACAACTCCTGCAAACACAACTCCTGTAAACCACACCCAGCGAACCTGATTGGCTAATCCGCACAGTCCCCTTTCCATGACAGTCATCCACAAAATCCCTGGATGTGGTACATGCCACTCACAGACTACCACACTGTCCACAGAACTCATAGAACAGGGGCAGCCTTCTACCATGTCCACTTCCATGTTCTCAACACTCCCTCATTGGCTGCTTCCAAAGAGTTACACATCCATCCACCAATCGCATCCAAAACCTCTACACCTAACCCTGTCATCTCACTTCCACACTTCAGGTGTACACTTGAACTCTCAGAGTACATATCTCCTGCTAATGAAATGCATCGGCATCAGACACTGCTGTGCAATTGTTCAAGATTTCCATTTCCAGATTCAAGAAGATTTGCATCTAACAAAACATAGTACAGGCATGCATACATTTAAAAAAAATAATTCTTGAGACCTTTCACAAATATATATATATATATATATATATATACAAATAAAGTGTTCATGCTGCTTACCCTGTAATACATTTCTGAATAAGCATATTCTATTTTTCAACCATTCATCAGCTGCTCACATGAAGCAGCAAACAATTACAATGCTCTGCACTTTAAAATGTTTCTATTTACAATCATTGTGATGAAAGTAAAAAAAATGCATATGTGCATGTATAGCAGCACTCTGTCACTGTTTCATAAAATAAAGGAAAAGCAAATAAAATAGATTGTTAGGCCATTTGTAAGTGGCACTTATTTTCTGCCAGTTTAATATGCTGGCACCACATGCATACAGCCCAACATCATCAATTTCAATCTATAAGTGCGTATTAAGTCTTTATGTTTTCCTTTGTATTCTGTCACTCCAAGTTAACGTCGCCCATTATAAAACTCAAACTAGAAGTCCCAGAATGCAAAGAAAGCAGCACAACTTAACTTCTAGATTCAAAACAGTGACATACATATCTAATAAACATATAAAATGCAGTGTTTTTCAAAATATTTTTTAAGCATTTTGAAGAAAGTTCAAACATGTATATCTGCATTTACAGTAACACTGTTTCACTTTCTCATGAAACAAAGTAAAACCAGATAAAATAGGTATCTACTCCATTTGTAGTTGGCACTCAGTGTGTGCCAGTTTAATATATTGACAGTACATGTATTCTTCCTAATATATTCTAATCTTGAGCTGCTTATGCCGTCGTAATTTTTTCTCTGCATGCTGTGACTTGTACTCTAACATTCACAATGAGAAAAGTGGAACTTCAAGTCCCAGAATGCAAACACAAAATATAGGACTACATAAACACCTAAAGATTAGAATGAATCATGTTAGCAAGTCTACATATATTATTAACATATAAAACTTTCAAACACCAAATCCCACCGCACTCTCTACCTCTTCTGTCCCTTCCCATGCCCTTTGTACTGCCCTGGCTTCTCACTTCATCTCTAAAACACAGGACATTCTGTCCATCCTCTCAGCTTCTCCTGCTTCTCCCTTCAGTCTCGCCTCTTCTTCCGGCTTTCCTGTGGCCACCCCTTCCCTTCTCTGCCTTCCATCTCTTCTCCCCAGATGCGGTTTCTAGACAAGTCTGATCTATGGAAATCTCATCAAAACAGGTTCTTCCCTGTTCTTCCAAAACCATCAATGACCACATTGAAACCCTTGTTCCAGCCCTGGCTGACTTCTGCAATTGCAACATCTTCGAAAATAGTGCCTGTGCTTTTGCTGCTCTGCAGCTGACTTCTTTTCTGCACTGGAAAAGTGCTTTCAACTTTTTCAGCCTCATGTTGCTGATCCACATGCTGCAGACTCAAGGCCTCTCCGGCATGGCTGCCCCACCTGGCGACCGTGGCCTGAGCCTGCTCCCGCTCCCATTGGCTGGCTTTACCAAAATCAGCCCTTCACCATCACTGGGAGGATGGATCCGGCCCTTGTGTTGTAAGGCCTGTATCAAGGCTGTGACATAACATTTCTTTTCAAGCTGATCTCTGTGAGGTGGGAGAATTAGCTGCTTCGTACTTCAGTCCTGTGCTCACCTGGCCCTCCGCAACTTAGACCAGCTGCCTGGTAAGACCTTTTGTTCATTTTTGGGGCACCTTGGACCCACCTGTGTTCCTCGAGGCACTGTGCCTCCAAAATCGAAAATAGTGCCTGTGCATTTGCTGCTCTGCAGCTGACTTCTTTTCTGCATTGGAAAAGTGCTTTAAACGTGTTCAGCCTCTTGTCGCCGATGCACATGCTGCAGACTCAAGGCCTCTCCAGCATGGCTGCCCTGTTTGTGCCCCACCTGGGGACCATGTCCTGAGCCTGCTCTCACTCCCATTGACTGGCTTTACCAACATCAGACATCCACCATCACTGGGAGGTGGGAGCCGGCCCTTGTGTTGTAAGGCATGCAACAAGGCTGTGACATTCCATTTCTTTCCAAGCTGATCTCTGTGAGGTGGAAGGATTAGCTGCTTTGTTCTCCAGTCCTGTGCTCACGTGGCCCTCAGCAATTTACACCAGCTGCCTGGTAAGGCCCTTTGTTCATTTTTGGGGCGCTTTAGACCCACCTGTGTTCCTCGAGGCACCGTGCCTATAAAATCAAAAATAGTGCCTGTGGATTTGCTGCTTTGCAGCTGACTTCTTTTCTGCACTGGAAAAGTGCTTTTAACTTTTTCGGTCCCTTGTTGCTGATGCACATGCTGCAGAATCAAGGCCTCTCCAGCATGGCTGCCCTGTTTGTGCCCCACCTGGTGACCGTGGCCTGAGCCTGCTCGCGCTCCCATTGGCTGGCTTTACCAACATCAGCCATTCACCATCACCAGGAGGCGGGAGCCAGCCCTTATGTTCAAAGGCCCACTTCTAAGGCCCCTGTCAGCTTCCCTGTCTGCTTTACAAGCTGCAACATGAGATTTCTGCAACAGCCTCATTGAGGCTAGTACCCCTGGACTATTGGACTACCATGACTCTCTTACCATATTCTGTTAGGGTTAGTTCCCTCCTTGATTTACCAGTACTTCCTTCTCGGAGGGTACTCTCAACTATCCATGTTATGTACTCATTTGAAGCTGTATCTATCCTCACCTCTACCATCTGACTACCACTCTAAATTCCCTAACTACTGGTCCCCCATTTAACTTGAAAGTCAAACTTGGATTTATTTTTGCATTTACTTAAAAGTTAAGCTTTGGTGTATTTTTGCATTTAGCTTTTGCCATTGATTGTAACCTGCTAGCCTAGTGGCTGTTCAATACTGCTTTACTTGCTTACTCCTCCCTCTGCCTCCTCTCTTTCCACTCATGGCGTTTTCTGTTTCTCCCATTTATTCCAACTGCTTCTCTATCTACTATCCCTCCTTCTCACTAAGTCTGGAAAAAATAAATATAAAAAGGATATCTTGGCCTCCAATCCTCGTCTACCTATCGCTAATTCCTATACCGGTCCCTCTTCCAGACAGACCCTCACAACATCCTCTTTGTTGTTCCATCGCCGGATCTATGAACCCCCATATGATCTCTGTGCTTTGTCCTGCCTCCTCCTCTCCCATTTATACTGGCATTCGCTGGGATGTCCTCATGGCTTCTTTTGACTCCTCCAGAGTCATCCTTAATGTCTACCTAAATGGCACTGTCTTGGTCCAAGGTCCTCAGGCCAATCTCCTCCTCTTCGATAGGTGTTTCCCTTGCCTCATCAACTTCCCCTCATCTCCGGCTGTCCCCCCCTCTCATTACTTGGCTACCTTGCCCACTTTTAACTCCTCCTCTGCCACTCTTCAGGCTACCTCTACAACTCTGCAGGGTGTACCTCTGATTTGTACCTCTCCCCAGAAGATCTTTAAGACCGGCAACCTTCTTCATATTGCTACTCTAAACTCTCGCTCTGCTGTCAAACACTCCTCTGACATCTGCCACCTCCTTGAAGAACTGGACCTTGATGTCCTCGGTCTTACGGAGACATGGGCCACAGTCAGCTCTGTCACAAGCTTTAACACTCTACTCCCTGATGGCTACAAGATCCACTCCTAACCTAGATCCACTTGACCAGGAGGGGACATAGCCCTGATCTTTCCTGAGTGTATTCCTGCCACTATCATTCCCACTCAGATTTACTACTCTTTTGAATGTCTTGTATGCAGAATCTCAATCTCTGCTAACCACTCTCTTACTGTTGCTACTCTATACTGCCCACCCGGGCAAATCACCTCTTTTCTCTCTGAGTGGGCTTACCTCTTCTCCTCCCTCCTGGGCTCAACCACTCAACTCCTCCTCCTTGGTGACCTCAACATCCACGTCGATTCTCCATGCCCCTCATCTCTGCTCTTTCGCAACCTCTGCGATTCCCTCTCCCTCTCTACCCTCCCCTCTGGCCTGACGCACTCTGCAGGACACTCACTTGATGTCTTGATCTCCCCTGGCCTCCCCCTCTATATCCATCTGACCACTCCTCTCTTCTGGAGTGACCACTGCCTTCTCTCCTCCCATCTCTCACTCTCTTCCCCCAAGCCAACCCCACCCCAACACTGCCAATTACTTTCTCTGACATCCGACCTATGAGAGTTGGATGATCTTGTGGGGCAGGTCGACGTTCTTCTGATCATTCTGTCTGAGAGATAGGGGGTGCTGTATTGTTGAGACATTTGAAGGTGAGGGAGACAGTTTTAAAATGGATCCTGTCGCTGGTTTTTAGCCAGTGCTGGTGTCTTCTGGTTTTAGAGATGTGCTCTCTGCTGGATATGTTCAAAGCTGCTCTGAGGGCATTATTTTGTAACGTTTGCATTTTGTCTAGGATGTATTTATTAGCCCCTATGCATAGCACGTTGCAGTAGTCCAATTTGAACATTATTACTGCATTGGTCAGTGTGATACAGCTAGCTTTGGAGAGGAAGGGTCTGCAAGTCCTAATAAGATTGCACGTGTAGGCAGTTGAGGATGCCATGGCGATAAATTGTTTTATTTGTGATAATGTAGAGTCAAGGTAAAATCCTTTACCTCGAGTGTTTTTACTTTGGTTACTGCTTTGATTATGTTGCCGTCGATATTGAATGAGGTGTAGCTGGGGCTAAGTTGGTGTTCGAGCCCAGAATCAGGATCTCCATTTTATCGTAATTCAGGCAGAGGCCATGTGATGCCATCCATGCCTGAATGAGGAAGTATATCTTATTTACCAAGATCGTGTCCCCATAAAAATTGCCCGAAAGGGGTATCAGGATCTGGGTGTCGTCTGAATAGTTGGTGTAGGTGACACCCAGTCTGTCCAATTTGTCGAAGAGGGGCTTGGTAAAGATCTTATACATAGTAGGTGAGACACTGTGATGTACAAAGAAAAGCAGACCTACTAACCAACTTAACACTCTGGGGGTAATTCATAGAATTCAGCGCACAAGTGGCGCACGCAGCTGGTGCACCCTGCAGCAGCGCCAGTTACGCCCCCAAGAACGTCTCTCGTGCAAGGAAAAGCCATCAAAATCCACAATCCAGCGCAAAGGGCTGCACTAACCCTGTACCAGTATACAGGGCCGCCACACAGCACACGGGTGTGGGCGGGAAGTTCCACACCCGATCGGAGCGGGGTACTTGTAATTCGGGGGTGTGCGGGAAGTTTTACATGCGATAGGCCCTGTGCGAGTGGGGTGCGTGTATTCCTGGGGTGCACGGGAGGTTTCATACGCGATCGGAGCGGGGTACGTGTAAATCGGGGGTGCGCGGGAAGTTTCACACGCGATTGGCCCTGTGCAAGTGGGGTACGTTTATTCCTGGGGTGCGCGGGAGGTTTCACACGTGATCGGAGCAGGGTACGTGTAAATCAGGGGTGCGTGGGAAGTTTCACATGCAATTGGCCCTGTGCGAGTGGGGTACGTGTATAACTGGGGTGTGCAGGAAGTTACACATGCGATTGGCCCTGTGCGAGTGGGGTATGTGTATTCCTGGGGTGCGCGGGAAGTTTCACAAGCGATTGGCCCTGTGTGAGTGGGGTACGTGTATTACTGGGGTTCGCAGGAAGTTTCACACACGATTGGCCCCGTGCGAGTGGGGTACGTGTATTCCTGGGGTGCGCGGGAAATTTCACACGCGATAGGCCCTGTGCGAGTGGGGTGCGTGTATTCCTGGGGTTCGCGGGAGGTTTCACACGCGATCGGAGCGGGGTACGTGTAAATCGGGGGTACGTGGGAAGTTTCACATGCGATTGGCCCTGTTTGAGTGGGGTACGTGTCATTCGGGGGTGTGCGGGAAGTTTCACAGGCGATTGGCCCTGTGCGTGTGGGGTACGTGTATAACTGGGGTGCGCGGGAAGTATCACATGCGATTTTGCTGTCAGAGCGGGGTACGTGAATTTCAGGGGTGCGCGGGGAGTCCTACCTGTGAATTGGCAGTGTGGGTCCTCCCAGGTGTTCCCTCTACACCCTCCATGGCCCCTGCAGGCAGCCCACACCACAGGGGACTATCCTGCACCCCTGATCATGTCCCGCAGGCAGCCCATCCACCATGGGCATGCCCCCCAGCCAAGCCACATGTCACCTTGCACTACTGATCACCAACTCATGTCCCCCAGCACCCCTACGCCCCAGCAGTGAGGGTCATCTGCCAGCCGGCCCCCACTCATGTCCCACTCATGTCCCACTGCACCCCCAACCCCCAGCAGCCAGGAGCACCTGCCAGCAGGCCCCCACTCATGTCCCCCTGCACCCCAACCCCCCAGCAGTCAGGGTCACATGCCTGCAGGCCCCCACTCATGTCACACTCATGTCCCACTGCACCCCCACCCCCCAGCAGTCAGGGTCACCTGCCAGCAGGCCCCCACTCATGTCCCACTCATGTCCCACTGCACCCCCAACCCCTAGCAGTCAGGGGCACCTGCCAGGAGGCCCCCACTCATGTTCCCCAGCACCCCCACCCCGAGTCAGTGGCACCTGCCAGCAGGCCCCCACTCATGTCCCCCAGCACTCCCAACCCCCAGCAGTCAGGGGCACCTGCCAGCAGCCCCCCACTCATGTCCCACACATGTCCCCCAGCAACACACCCCCAGCAGTGAGGGTCACCTGCCAGCAGGCCCCCACTCATGTCCCACTCATGTCCCACTGCACCCCCACCCCCCAGCAGTCAGGGTCACTTGCCAGCAGGCCCCCACTCATGTCACACTCATGTCCCACTGCACCCCCACCCCCCAGCAGTCAGGGTCACCTGCCAGCAGGCCCCCACTCATGTCCCACTGCACCCCCACCCCCTAGCAGTCAGGGGCACCTGCCTGCAGGCCCCCACTCATGTCCCCCAGCACCCCCACCCCGAGTCAGGGGCACCTGCCAGCAGGCCCCCACTCATGTCCCCCAGCACCCCCACCCCCCAGCAGTCAGGGGCACCTGCCAGCAGCCCCCCACTCATGTCCCACACATGTCCCTCAGCACCATACCCCCAGCAGTGAGGGTCACCTGCCAGCAGGCCCCCACTCATGTCCCACTGCACCCCCACCCCCCCCAGCAGTCAGGGGCACCTGCCAGCAGGCCCCCACTCATGTCCCACTCATGTCCCACTGCACCCCCACCCCCAGCAGTCAGGGGAACCTGCCAGCAGGCCCCCACTCATGTCCCCCTGCACCCCCACCCCCCAGCAGTCAGGGTCACTTGCCAGCAGGCCCCCACTCATGTCCCACTCATGTCTCACTGCACCCCCACCCCCCAGCAGTCAGGGGCACCGGCCAGCAGGCCCCCACACATGTCCCCCAGCACCCCCACCCCCAGTCAGGGGCTCCTGCCAGCAGGCCCCCACTCATGTCCCCCAGCACCCCCACCCCCAAGCAGTCAGGGGCACCTGCCAGCAGGCCCCCACACATGTCCTCCAGCATCCCCACCCCCAGTCAGGGGCACCTGCCAGCAGGCCCCCACTCATGTCCCACACATGTCCCCCAGCACCCCCACCCCCCAGCAGTCAGGGGCACCTGCCAGCAGGCCCCCACTCATGTCCCACACATGTCCCCCAGCACCACATCCCCCAGCAGTGAGGGTCACCTGCCAGCAGGCCCCCACTCACGTCCCACACATGTCCCCCAGCACCCCCACCCCCCAGCAGTCAGGGTCACCTGCCAGCAGGCCCCCAGTCATGTCCCACTCATGTCCCACTGCACCCCCACCCCCCCAGCAGTCAGGGGCACCTGTCAGCAGGCCCCCACTCATGTCCCACTCATGTCCCACTGCACCCCCACCCCCAGCAGTCAGGGTCACCTGCCAGCAGGCCCCCACTCATGTCCCACTGCACCCCCACCCCCCAGCTGTCAGGGTCACTTGCCAGCAGGCCCCCACTCATGTCCCACTGCACCCCCACTCCCCAGCAGTGAGGGGCACCTGCCAGCAGGCCCCCACTCAGGTCCCACTCATGTCCCACTGTACCCCCACCCCCCAGCAGTCAGGGGCACCTGCCAGCAGGCCCCCGCTCATGTCCCACTCTTGTCCCACTGCACCCCCACCCCCCAGCAGTCAGGGGCACCTGCCAGCAGGCCCCCACTCATGTCCCCCTGCACCTCCACCCCCCAGCAGTCAGGGTCACCTGCCAGCAGGCCCCCACACATGTCCCCCAGCACCCCCACCCCCCATCAGTCAGGGGCACCTGTCAGCAGGCCCCCACTCATGTCCCCCTGCCCCCACGTCATGACGTTCCTCAATCATGGGCCTAATTGCCAGCCACATCACACCCCATGCCACCACAGCCCAAAGACCCAACCAGGTACTGCATCCACCCACATAGAAATGCCCATTACATGATACAACCCGAATGGCAAGTATGTAAATGAACACATGTCCGTCACACACACACAATGGGTGCAAGTGAATGTGAAAACCCACATCATGACATGCATGAAATCAATGAGAGAATACCACACAACGAAGTATGAAACAAAAATGTATTGAATCCAAAATCAATGTAATGAAAGGAAAACACACAATAATGTGAAGAAGAAATAAAACACAGCATGTCCAGAAAATATTCAAAAATATGAAATCAGAATCCAAAGAAATCCAAATGAAAATGTGTCCAAAGTCTCAGTCCAACAAAGCAAATCCAAGGGAAAAAAATAAGTGAAATCCATTGCTCCATGGTGAAATGAAAAAAATATATAAATAAATCCACTGTTCAACTATATACAAATCACCAATCCAGGGTTCATGGGCCCAACAAATGAAATGAAACCTACAAAAAAGACTACCTAATAAAGAACTATATTAAAAAACGTGGTGCATTGTCCAATCGCCCCAAAATAAACAAAAACAGAGAGGAAACCGAACACTATCTAACTATTTAGAATGGCAGCGGGCTACTCCGACGGCTCACTTACTGACGTCCCGGGCCAGGGCATCATCGAACTCCCGCTCAATGTCCTGGAGGCGGTCCTCTTCCATGGCTCCGAGGGTTTGCAGGGACGACAACATGTTCACCTCCAACTCCCTGCGAATTGCCTCGAGGCACTCGGCCCACCTCAGGGCCTTCTCTGCCCTGACCATTGTGAGCCGTGCCTCTTCCGCCTGCTGCCGCTCCGCATCTATGGCGTGGCCCAACCGCTGCCACACGGAAGACACTTGAAATCCGGGGTCCTCCTGCCCTATGGCCGATGCCTGCCCCTCCGATGTTGAATGCCCCCAGCCATCATTGCTCCCACCATGGTGGTTGCTGCTGCTGTGCCTGTGCTTGTGCATGCGCCCTGGCTCTTGCTGCCTGCACGTCCTCCTCCGGCTGGGGTGCAGTTGTCGTGGTGGCCACCCCTGCTGGACGTCCGACTCCCGACTGTGGCAGGGATGTGTCCTCCACCAGCCTGGCCGCTGGGTCCGGGGCAGCTCCACAGGGTACCCAGGTGACACATGTGTGGGAAGATGGCATGGAGGATGACTGGCACGTAGGGGGTTCAGGTGAGAAGGGGGTCGCAAGAAGGTCCAGCACATGGAGGAATCCAGCACCGGTGACCCGTCCCAGTAGGTCAACATAGTCAAAGAGGCATGCGAGACGACGTGCAGTCTCTCCACGAAAAGACTGCAGGTCACCTCGCATGCCCCGTTGACGAAACGCTATCTCACTCAGGACAGGCTCAACACGGTCCCGGATAGCCACGTCTGCAGGGAGAGGAAGGCCAGTCGTCGTGCGCTCATCCCCTCCCTGAAAACGGGTCTGGACGTAGGCATCCCTGCTGGTGCCAGATGATGCAGTGACAGGATCAGGGACAGGATTACACAAAGGCACCTCCGCAGCGGCCTGTGCTGCCTCCTTTCCCTGCCCCTGCACTGCACCACTAGCACCAGTGGAATCCCCACCTCCAGACCCTGTGTGTGTCCCTTCCTCGGCCTCCTCCTCCACCAAACCCCCCACCAACCTGGATGACTCTGTGCCATCTTCCTCCGTTGGACCCTGTGGGGTCTCAGCTGCCCCTTCTGCTGCCCATCTCTGACATCTGCCTCTTGGACCTACCCTCGGCAGCTGTGGCCTGGGACGCGGCACCAGACTCCTCACTCCCCGACGAGATGACAATCTGGGAGGGGAGCCGGGCCTTGCGTCTCCAGCTGGTGGTGCGATCCCTGCCGCTGTGCTCCACAGCAACCTCTCTGCCCTCTTCATCAGTTGACACTGCAGACAGGGAGAGATAAAACACAGACATCAGGGCACTGTACAATGGACTGATACACACCTGGCAGTTGCACATGAGTGGCAGTGTCAAACTTCAGACATGGCTTCACACTCCACGACACACATGTCATTTCAACTCACACACATGAGCATTTCCACAGCAATATTGCACCAGGCAGCAACATCCATACACATACAACAGCATGAACAGCCAAAGGTGAGCCTGACATCACATGAAACACAGGGAGTGCACTAGACACGCACACACGCCACCACACTTACATGCACATCTACATCTCCTCCAACTGTTGCAGTGATGCGATCGCCATACATGTCACATCTGGCATTCAGCCTTCTACATATCAGTGTCACGTGCATCCATGTTGCATCACAGTTGCACACTTGTCAAATACACACACATGCACACAGTGCCGATACATGCAGCAGGAACCACCATCCATGTGTGACACCACAACCATGCCAACGTACATACACAGAAATTCAAACATGTGTGCTACTACACCTTCATTTGCACAGCATGCTTACCAACACATACACCATCGATGTGTCTCACACCTAAGAGGACTCACATGTGGCAGCCTCACGCCCCTGTTCATACACATCCCTACATGGCCCTACGAAAACACATGTGCAACTTGCACACTACTAGCACACCACCACACGCACAGCGTCCAATCAGTATGCATGTACACTTACCGCTCGACTCCAGACGGGTCTGCCTCTCAAGGACCAGGATGTGGACCGCTGGGCATACGTGTTCCAGGACCCTCATCTGGTGGTTGGACAGGTGGCCCCAGCGCCCCTTGGCATCCGCTGCCTTCAAGAAGCGCCGGTCCTTGTTGAGGGTCCTGGACCTGAAGTCGTCCCAGCGCTTCTCGACATGGTCTAAGTCGCGGACTGCTACCCCTTCCGTGTTGATGGCAGTCACAATGTCCATCCAGATCCTGGTCCGTCCTTCATTGTCGGCACGTGAACTTCCAAAGAGGGCATCATACTGCCCCAGGACTTGCTCCACCAGGACACCAACTTCCCTGGCACTGAAGCTGGTGGCCCTCTGCCTCTCTGGCTGGGGGTTGCCAGTGGTGCCAGTTGGTGTTGTGCCTGACATGGCAACCCCAGAGGCAGGAGTGGGTAGGCAACTGGGTCCTGGGGCTGGGCTGTGGAGCAATGGTATCCCAGTCGGGAGTCTTCGCTTCCAGCAGGGATAGTCACAGCAACTGCACCCCTGGCTGACGTTCAGGCAGCAAATAGCAGGGCACGTGGGCAGCAGGCAGTCAGGCAGCAGCAGATGGCAGGTGGGAGCGTGCTCAGGGCTCTGGGGGGCAGTAATTCGGCCTTTTGGGCAGGAGCGTGGTCTTCCGTGTGTTGTTGCGTGGCCAGCTTGATACGGACTGATTTGGCACGTGAAAATCTTGCACAACAGCGTGTAATTCGAGGAAAGGCCCGTCACGCGTAAGCGCGTCAGCACACATACGCGGTTTCATTGGACCAAAGGCCCTTAGCGTGTAAGCGCTTCTGTGAAGTGACTCGCGCGGGCGTTTCCCTCGTGACGTGGCAGCGCACGTGGAAAAACTGCACGTCCGCGTGTGGATGCGTGTAATCCGAGGAAAGGGCCTACGCACATAAGTGACGTGACGCGTGCGGGCGTTTCCATCAACACGGGTGCATGTTCATCGTACACGTCCAAAAACTGCACGTCCGAGTGTCAGCTCGTGTAATTGGAGGAAAGGGCCTTAGCGCGTACACGCGTAAGTGACGCTGTACGTGTGGGACACTTTAAAAGGTATGTGTAGGACCCCATTCCCTTGTACGTGCTTTTCGTGGAGAGCGAGTGGGTGAATTATGTACTTCTTGTCGGTTCACACGCGATTACTTCACAACGTTTCAAGATCGTACAACCTGCTACCTCTGACAGCATTCTTTATTCTTTTTGGGCCTGTTTCCTCAAACAGTGTTCACTTCTTCTTTTGTCCTGTCTCCTCAGACAGCGTACAATTCTTCTTTTGGTGGGGGCGTTGCCAACGCGCACACGCGCGTCTTTTTCATGTTCTTTTTCCAGGCAGACGGTGAGTCGCGCACGTATTTACCAACTGTGCTTGCCCCGTGTGTCGTGTACCCCTTCACAGGTCATTGTAGGCTGCGTGTATTACGCATACTCTTATTTGTGTGTTTCTGGGTGCCACAGCATAGTCCGGGTTCATTTTTTCACGCACGTGGTCTACGAGGGGTTGCGTGCACGCTATTTTCTTATTTTGGGCTGCTTGTGCGTTGCGTGACCCGTCATCTTCCCACAGGGGTCACAGACAGCCTTGTTAGAGCACTAAGGTACGAATTTCATCTAGTACCCTACCCCTTTCACCCCCAATTGCCCAGGACAATAGTTTACAGCTACTCCCATACACACAACAACATCAGTGCCATGGTTGGGAGGCGACCAAGCGGTAAGGGAGGCAAAGGTGGCCGACCTTCAAAAGGTGGTCGTGGTGGGCATGGTAGGGGACGTGGCTGGGATTTTCAGGTTGCCCCTAGACCCCCATGTGTGGAGGACCAATCAGGGACACCCATGCCCCCCCCATGGTTGAGGGAAACGTGGCTAACACCATCCCAGCTCAGCCCTTGTTGGACCAGCCCATTGTGGCACCTGACCTGGATGACTCCCAGGCTGACTTCCAGGTCAGCAAGTCTAGGCCACGTGTGGCGGTGCAAGTTGGTGTCACCAAGCCACGTGGATCTGGGGCAGGTATGTCATCTGCTGCCCCAAGTAGGCAGGGTGGGGAGGCTGCATGGGCAGCTGCAGCTCCATCCACCCCAGCTCTGAGTCTCCCAGCCAGGACAGTGTCGGTCCAGGTCCATCAAACTGACGTTCCCCCTACCAACAACACTTCTGCCAATGCCTGCACCAAGGCCTATGGTCATTGTGCATTCGCACACTCCTACTACCTAGTCAACCGGTGCTTCTGCCCCTACTGACCAGAGCAGCGTAAGCCACTCAGGCTACACTCCACCTTTGAAAAAGAGGAAGAAGGGTGCTCTGGCACAACAGGCTGAGACCCCAGACACGGCTACACACTCCGGCACGTCAAGGAAGCCTAGCTTTAATGACCCGGAACTTGATGCACTTGTGAGCTATGTGTCGGCACATAACCATGAAATGTTGGTGACGGCAGGGTGCAAGACCACACCTGGTCAACGTAGGGCACACTGGCAGACCATCGCGGACCGCATAAGTGCCCTTGGATTTGTGAGGCGCACAGCTGATGATTGCTACAAGCGGTGGAATTACCTGAAACGCAGAGCAAAGAACAAGCTGGCCTCAAATTATGCCGCTACTCTGGTGACTGGCGGTAGGTCTCCACAAGAAGACAAAAAACTCACTGAACATGAGTCTGTTGCTGGAACCTTCATCACAGAGGAACAAATCCAAGGTGTGGGAGAACTACCTGATTACGACGCATTGTCTGGTGAGTGCCCATGCGTGTGTGTGTACTCCATGTGTATGTTGTTTGGGTGACGGGTTCTGATTGAGTGCCAGGTGAGGGTGTGTACTCCTGAGTGTTATGGGTCACCCATTTGCTTCCTCCCATACATTAACGTGCCTTGGATTTGGGTATGACTGTATCCCTTCTGCCCACAGTTGCCAACCTTGAACTGTCATCTTGCAACTACATTGGTCAGCTTTTGTAAGTGTTCATTCAGGCTTATTGTTTCCACTCTGCCATTTTTAGTACGCATTATTCTGCCCTATTGCAACATATGTGATATGCTTCGGTCATCGTTTACAGCCCACACTGGACCACTATTTTTACCTGGTTATGTTAATGATTACACCATTCAGGCCGATGGAGTATTGGGCTGCAGAAATTTTTTATTAGGGCCTGTTTGCATGTGGAAGATGACATATGTTTCCTGTAATGTTAAAGTGACCAACCATTGATCAGCCCACAATGATTGTGTTATTGGACACTGGATGTGTTTCAGTGTGTGGCACATGCATATTTTACAACACTATTCAGCATCAATCTTCCCATCTTGTCGATGTGACATGGATGTGTGGCAGTACTCATTCACTGACATATTTCTGTAGTTTTGTAATTTACTGTGGCTATGCTACATGCCATCTGTGTGGTGGCATGTGTCAAGTATGTGTATTGGACATGCCACTCACAGCCTGATGTGTGATGCCAGTGCTACCCAACATGCTGCAAATGTTTTGCATTTCCATCTTGTTCTCCCCAGTGTCTGCCTTTTTGACTCCACTTCCAACTCTTTGACAGTGCATGCATGGCAAGGTTATTGTCATGTGGGACATGTGTCAATCATGTAATGGATCTCTGGCTTGTCACGGCCTATGTGTGTGCTATGGTGCTCATGCCTGTTTCCATTTGTTGTCTTTCATGTTTTTGCAGGTGATGATGCACTTGGTGCTGTTGAGGTTGAGGAGATGGTGCAGACCCAGGAGGAATCTCAGGCACGTCCGGCCACCAGTGGGGGACGTGGTGTGGTGGTGGGTGAAAACCCAATGTTACTACAGACCATACTGTCCAGGGGTGCCTCTGGGTGCACCTCCCCAGACCTCTATTCAGGTGCTGAGTCGGATGATGAGACTTATTTACCATTGCAGGTAAGTGTTTCTGGCAGGGATTCTGTTCTGTCCAACCCACCTGCAGCAGAGGTATAACCCTCTATGGGGATGTCGGTGTTGGTAAGTCTGCCTTTGGCGGTTACGGATGCAGGGTCACACTCCACAGCATCTGATCCTGTTCCTGGGCCAGCAGATCAGAGGCGGAATGCAGTCCTGCAGCCTCAACAGTGCCAGCACAGCAAGGTGCAGATCGCCTTGCCCCAAACAGGTGTGGTGCCTGTCGATGCGGTGGGCGTGCGCCACCAGGCAATACTGTATGGGAAAACTCCATGTACGGTATGGCAACCCAACAGGCAGCATCAGTAGAAATGATGGCTCAGGCAATGGAGAGGGTGGCCACTTCCATTATACCCCCTGAAAGGCAGATGGAGCAACAACAGCAGGCAACAGACTCCATTTGCCAATCACACAGGGAAGACATGTTGGCGTCCAACAGGGACAGACGGGCAGCACTGGAGACTCTGCGCAAATCCATATCAATAGAGTCCCAGGGCCACAGAGAAGCCCTGAGGGTAGAACTCCATAACCTCAAGCAGAGTCTGCTTGAACTTGAGGCTTCCCGAAATGTTAGGGCAGAACAGCAGCTGGAGCAGCTCACACGTTTGCTCTCAGCTGAGCAGCATGCAACACATGAGGAGATCCGGGCATCACGCAAGGCCATGCGTGCAGAAATGCAGGCAACCCGTGACGTGCTGCATGGGGATCTCTGCACTTTTATCCTCCAGAATCAGACCTTCCAGACCTGCATGCTTGCTGCCATGGAGGACCATACCAGGGCTTAGCGTGGGCTGCCTCCCATAGTGCCACCACCTCCTGATGCAGCAGCAGAGGATGAGCAGAACAACAGCAGTTCTCCCACAATGGCATAGCCGTGCAGGCCATGAGCCCAAGGAGGTATTTTTTTTCCTGCAACATCCACGCAGGTGGGTGTTGGTGTGCACCCTGTCCTCGAATCTCCTAGGTGGCCTCCACCACACCCCCTGGCCCACACATGGCCATTTTTGATTTTTGATTTTTTTTTTTTACAGTGTGTTGCCTTGTGTGGCTCCCGTGGGCATCCACTGTATTCCGGCTGGGCACATGCAGGCTTGTCCTGAGTTTGGGTTAGATGCTTGGTTTCGTGAGACACACACCCCTCCTGCTTCCCATTTCCATGGGCTTGCAAAGGATGTGACCAAGTGACAGTGAATTACACAGTGGTGTTGGGCTCCCATGAGCTGTGTGGGCAGTCTGTAGTCAATACTGTGTAGACTTCCCTAGTGGATATTGTTGTTGTATTGTACACTGCATGGTGTATTGATATGTGCTTGAGCATCCATGTCTTCCTCCTAATCTGCAGGTTCCTTCCTCATGTCTTCACAAGGCCGTCTACTTTGCAGATGCAGTTCATGTTGTATGCAGTACACTGAGACATTTGGGTTGGAGCAACACTCTACAGTTGTAAGCGGTCGATGTGCTGGCGTATTCAGGCTGTAAGACTACCACTACTTTAACTTAGTACTGTCATGTTTTTGCATTTTTCCATGGTATGTTGCAGCATTGTGTTGGTGGTAAGTATTTGGTAATGTGTGCTGTTAGTTATACATTACTGGGAGCATATTGTGTGTGGGCAGTTTCCATTAGGGACAGTGTACTTTGTGACACTTGTGTCAAGTCTTGTGCATTGCTTTGTTTGCTTTCACATTGCATGACATGCCATGGTGTGTTTGTTGGTGGAGCTGGGGAGGGGTTGGGTGACATGGTGCTGTTCTCGTGTTTTATTTAGCAAGGGGGTAATGAATTTCACAGCATAGATGTATTGTTATGCTCACCTGACTCCCACGGAGGCGCTGGCCTGGTTCGCTCTGCTGTGACCTCTTCTAAGGTGATGCGCAGGGTTCGGAAGACGGACTGGACCGGGCCCCCAAATCTGGCTTGTCTGGCTCGCAGAAGTATCCTTCTTAGGGTCTGGAAGGACAAGCTCTCCATCCTGCTTCTGATGCAGGGGCGCGTTGGTATCCAGTTACTTCACTGGATTTTCGGATTGGTGAGAACCAAACTTGCTTGGCTTCCAGGTAAGTTTTTTTGATAAGAGGTTCCTCTTGTGTCCATGCATTAATGTACTAATGCTAGTGTCTTTTTCCCCATAGGGGCCGGGGTACGGAATGCCGGGGAACAGGCACCGACCCGAGATGAGAGGTGAAATCCTTGTAGAAATCATTTAAGTCTTTAATGAGCGTTTTTTGGTAATGTCTTTTCATTCGCTCATTAACACTGATGTCTCTTTTTCCCCTTAGGGGCCAGGGTCCGGAAATGCCAGGATGCGGCGTGGACCCGAAATGAAGAGGGAATGAATCAACAGGTAAGTCTTAACATGGAGATTTAGCTTTCAGTATTCCCTTCTCTCTCTCACCTTTTGTTCTGGTGTTTTTCTCCCTAGGCGCTGGGGCGTGACTGCGAATCCGGATGATCGCTGCTGAACATGGAGGCGCCCTGTAAAGGTGATTGGAATGCGGCGCTGCAGCGATCGACGCGATGAGCTTTTAAATTAAAGTCTTCCACTACAGGATTTTCGGCGAGATGTCTCCGGGATGTGGATTTAGCAGGTAAGGACTTTTCCTTCTTCTGTTCTCTTCTTCTCTTCCTTTGCAGGTGATGCTGGCAGGCGTGGCAGAAGTCAGGATGCAGGAGCAGACACGGTGAGCGTCCAGCTGCTAGATGCAGAACAACGCGAAGCACGTGTGGCTGTTCGGGTGGGGTTTAAATAGCCTTGGAAGAAGTTCCAGGTATGTATCCTTCCTCCAATCAGGTATGTATCCTTCCCCGACCACGCCTGGATGGTAAATTAGTCCCACAGGTAAAGTAGTCCCTTTCAGGCTTCAAGGAGGCCGGGATCCTGCAGCATGGTCTGCATCAGGTAAGTGCACCCAAGCATTCCCATAATGAGCCTGGTGCCTATGGCGCCAGGACTGATGTCTTTTATGAGCCTGGCGCCATAGGCGCCAGGACACTATCCAAAGGGCCCCTATATGGGGTTGATGGGTCCTTCCTTGGGGACTGGATGTCCGCTTCCGGGGACGCCGGGCTTAAACCGGCTCCCCGGGAGAGGGCATCATGACATGTATGTCTTTTGATGACACAGCATTGGTGGTGTTTGGGTAGGTAGGGATGCACACAATGTAACACTTCCAGGTAACCAATCTTAGGATGGTATGGTTGTGACAGTTGAGTGTCCCTTGTGTCATCATCATTGATTGTCAGCTGGTATGTGCCAGGGATGTGTGCACTCCACAGGGGTGTGATTTTAGGTGAAGTAATTAGCCACCAGCTTTGTACAGGCTGCCTTACCACGTGTCCTTTCCCCTCCCATGCGCAGCGGGCGTGCATGTGGTTGGGGATGTGGCGGCACCACCATGTCCACCAGCAGGCCCTGGCGTGTTGCAACATTGTGCAGGACACATGCTGCCACTATGATCCTGCACACTACTGGGGGAGCATATAACAGCTGCCCACCAGAGCGGTCAAGGGAGTGAAAGCGTGACTTGAGCACTCGGAATGTGCGCTCTACTATGCCCCGGGTTGCAATATGGGCTGTGTTGTATCTTACCTCGGGTGGCGTGGTGGGGTTCCGAATTGGCGTCATCATGTGGGTGCTCAGAGGGTAGGCACTGTCCCCTGGGGAGGTGGTGATGGGTATCATTAGTGGAGTTATGACATTACTCAGTATCGGACATGCATGCATGTGCAGTGGCATTTATACTCACCAAGTAGCCATGTATCGCCATGCTGCCCAGCTTCTAGGTCCCGGTTTAGGGTTGACATTCTGTAAATGAAACTGTCGTGGGTGGACCCTGGATAGTTGGCATATACTGAGGTGATGATTCCCTTGGCATCACATACTACCTGCACATTGATGGAATGCCAGTGCTTGTGGTTTCTATAGATGTGCTCAGATGCCCTGGGGGACGTAGAGCCACATGGGTGCAATCAATGGCACCTAGCACTTTGGGGAATTGTGCCACCCCATAGAAATCATGTACGGCAGCCTGCCTTTCTGCAGGTGTTCTGGGCAGGTATATATGCCTGTGGACTGATGGGCGTGCAGTCATGATGCCCAACACCTGGTGTAGGCAGCATGACTGCGTGGCCTGTGACACCCCCCCCCTATAGCACTTGTCCGCTGAAATGATCCAGTGGCCAAGAAGTGCAGTACATTGAGGACCTTCCCCAGGGGGCTGAGTGCTTGGGAGCACAGGGTGGGTGATGTGAGGTCATCCTCCCACTCACTCACCAGGTCGAGTATTATGTGAGGTGGAAACCTGTACCTCCCATACACCTGGTCATCAGGCATCCCAAAAAGGCTGGTTCTGGGTGTAAAAATTCTGGGCCTGACTATCCTCCTCCGCTTCCTGCGGTATCCCACGACCACTGCTGCTAGGAATGGTATATTCATCTTGGCGTCTGAGCTTGTTTGTTGTCTGCGCGCACTTTTATGCTGCGCGGGTCCACATACGCCTGCTTCCTGCTGGCATACGTGTTTCCGGATTAGCGCATCTTTTTTGGTGCACGCATTAGCCCTGTTCGATTCCATGAATACGCATTGTAGACATGCTTGTGGGCGTTTCTGCGCATTTGCCTCCTGTACTTCCCCCGTGATGCCCACATTTTCACGCGTTGTTCCCCATTCCGTGTGTTACGCCCCCTGTTCCGCCTACTTTTGTTGTGTGCGCTACGCTATGTGCGCTTTCACTGTGCGCTTAGCGCATGCTGTTTGGAGACGTGTGCGCCAGCGTGTGCCACGCAGAATTTTAGCGCACATCCAGGGATTAACACGCACACGGACTTCCATGAATCGCTTTGCGCGGGTTTCGCTGAGATTTTCTCACTTGCACTGCGATTCGCACGCTTTCGCACGCTTGCGCCGAAAATTTCAGCGCACATTAATTTCATGAATCGGCCTGTCTATTTACCAATGTTAACTTAGTCCCAGTAAAGCAATCCAAAACATGTAGGTTACAGAAAATTTTCCACTGAAGAGTTCTTCCCAATCTTATAAAAACAGCTGAAAAGTCATGATCTACCCTTAAAGCTCTACTTGACAGCGCTTTCTACTAAAGAGAACATTATTTGTACTGATTTTAAACAGAATGAAACCACTAACTAAATTAAACAATAAATTACAAAAACAACTTCTAATCATGGCCAGTGTCGATATACAAACCTTTTCAAACTTCTGTAATTGTGAATGGATTAACACAAGCAGCAAAGACCACATTTCAATGAAGAACAACGAAAAACAATTGCCATAGACAATAATGGTCGAGGGCATGAAATGGTGGAACACATCATTATGGCAAATAGAAAATGTATAGAAAAATGTCCCCAACAAACTTTGAACCAAATGCTCCTTACACCCAAAAAAACTGTCGAGTGTACAAATGAAAATGCAGCTCAATTTGCAATGTATGCCAACAATCCTTTAAATCTTTACGACAATTTCTCAATCACTATGTGAAACTAAAAGACAAAAGTAAAATGAAAACTTTACAAACCATAGACTCCTGTCCAGTGTGCAGCCACACTGGTCTGCGAGGACATTCATTAGCCTGCATTTTATGAACTGCTTGCAAAAGCTCTTTCCTCCACATCAAAAGGTTAGCTAAACACCATTCTTCTATACAGAATCTTATGCATCGACTATACTATGTAAAAAGTCCTGCTCTAGAACTGCAAAATTTAAATAACTTTCTCCTACATGGAACAGCCAAGGAACTGCTTCAAGAAATGAAGTACATCCAACGTAAATACTTTGATACCGACTTGCAAAATTCTGTACCTTCAGAAAACATTACCGAAAACCTCATTAACAACAATGTCCTAATAAAGACATACAAAAATCAAATAGCTATGTTTCAAAACACATCTGCTGAGATACCTGACCAAATATTTGTCTGTTGTCACAGAAGCTTTTATAAAAAAGAACACAAAAATAGTAGATCTAGACTACAAAATAAAAGACAATGTAGAAACCTGTGGTTCCAATTAGCTTTATATCTAACAGCAGAAACTAAATACAAAATAACTGACCCCTCAACAGTTTGCACGTACTACTACACAAAGTTTGACAATTACCAAATGACAAAAAAGCTATCACAAACAATGCACCCATTACAAGCTATGATATGCCTTCAACTGAAATCAGCCAAGTTACCTCCATCCGTTTTACTAAAGGGCCTCCATGGCAAAGTAGTATATTTTCCATTATAGCTAAAAGAAAATGTACAAACTCTAGGAGTACAAGGACCAATAGATCCTTCTTTGATTGTACTAGTTAATGGTTTGCCAACAAAAGACAAAAAAAGTTTCAACAACTAATCAACTTAAATAAAGATAGACACTCCCTACAATATCAAAAGAAACAATGAATATAACAAAGATATAAACATAGAGGATGTCACAACTTCAGCCTCCAGGCTCAGGAGTGGCACAAACCAACCAACCCCTCCACGGTCTGGGCGCCTGCAAGTTAAAACTTAGACAAGCCTCCAAGACCCTGGCAGGGAAAGAGGGTTAGGATCATGATGGTTTGATGGGTTCAGGTAGCAAGGGTAACCGGTGAGAGGATTAGGAGAGGGAGGTGGACAGGGAAGGAACATAGGATAACACAACAAGTATACGTTAAATCTTAGCATGCACAATTTCCCCCCTCACCATACAACAAGGCCTGAATAAGACTTATCTCTGGGGTGAGTGCTGGCCTCCTGCCTGCACACTGTCAGGTCTGGGGTCTGGAGGAGTATTAATGCTGCAAAGAGAGTAGGAGTTACTATCTGCATGTTTCTTCACTCACACATATGCACAGGTTCATGCAAAAAGGTTAGTTACACCCCTTTGAGTGCTCTTATAGGCCCTCCATCTGTCTTAGTGTTAATGCGCATGCAACTGTACTGCGCTGGACCCAACACATGTGGATCTATGGCTGCGCGTGACTCCGCATATTATTGCTTGCTGGTGGTGGAGGTTGCAGAATATGAGGCCTGCATGTGGCAGTTATGCGTGCTGTCAGTCACACGTGAAGGGTTGTGATTACTCTAGGAATCGCATGAAATTAGGTGCGATCCCTTCCTGAATCGTAGCACATGGCTAATTAGTATGTTAAATACATGCACTGCTCTCACGCTGCCGACCAACTACGATCTGTGCGTGGTTCAAGAGCTGTCTTCCGATAGCACTACAGCGCTATTGCTGCGGGCACGATGGACTTATCTTTTTGGGAGCAGCGGGACATGAAGACTATGGGCTGTGCCCCCTGCGTATGCCCCTCACTGCTTCCGGAGAACTCGCATGGTTCCTTTCGCCGCTGTTCAGCGTTGCGCACCTTCCCCCATGCTGTCTAAGTTCCCAGCAGTGTGCGCTACTTATCTTGAGCAGACGAGGGGTCTGGGTTAAGGACCTCTGGGGCGTGGCCCCTTGTGTGCTTCCCCTTACTCGGAGCTCCGGTGGACACGTCTTCCCTGGTCGAGCACCTGAGCACAAGCCCCGTTCCTTGATTGATCTTGAGCACACGCGCGCATGTGCCCCGCCCAACACAAGCTGGATTAAGTAGTTCTTGTCCCGGGTACACCTGGGAAATTAGTCTGTAGGCCATTTCTTCTATAGAAAGGATACAAAAGCCTTTTGTAAGGCAGGATTCTTTTTCTGCCTGCATGTTTCTATGTTCTACTGGCTGTCAATAGTCTATGGCCTCCAATAGGACTGGGGATTTAGGGCCTCAACACGAGTTGGGGCGGTAACGCCGGCAGTATTACCGCCGGTGCTATTAGCCCTACTGACAAACCCCCGGTGCTATTAGCGCCGGATCACAGGTTTGGCAGAGTGGTTAGTGCCCATTACCCATTGGGCCCATTTGGGAATTCCTCATTCCCCATTGGGCCCAATGAGGAAAATGTGCGCTATTACCGCTGATGGATTTCACGCCGGTGGTAATAGCACCGAAAAACGGCAATTTTGCCACAGATTTCCCCCCAGCTCAGAGCTCGGGGGAAATCCACCAAGGCCATGATCTGGCAGACCCTTAAATGCAGCGGTAATTGCATTACCGCCACATTTAAGGGTTACCTCCAAACTCGTGATGTGGCCCCCAGTGTTTCCAGTCCTGTTCCATTACAGTGGAACACTTAAGAGAAACCACCCAAATTATTCAAGACTCTGCCTAATTTTAATTTGTATATCCCATTACTGCAGCCAACATTTTAGACCAGTATACAATTCACCCACTACACTCCAAAGACACAATAGACAATGGGCCTCATTAGGACCCAGGCGGTAAGGGGTTTACGGCGGCGTAAACAGCGCCGACCCTTTCCGCCTGATTCCGAGGTCCCTTAGCGCCATGGAGGTTTTAACACCTGCTTTTAGCAGGTGTTAAAATCCATGGCGCTAAGGGACCTTGTTGTTAATTACGCCACCGTAATTTACGGTAGCGTAATTAACGCCTTCCCCACTCCCATTATGCCCTATGGGGCAAAAATGGGGAAGGGTAAATGGGTTAATGGGGACTTACCGCCCCACTCACTTCGGAATGGGGCGGTAAGTCCGCCAACCACCATGGTGTAAACGTAGTTTACGCCATGGTGGTAAAGGTACGACCCAGGCGGTAACTTACCGCCTGGGTCGTAATGAGGCCCAATGCATTAGAAACATATCAAATGCATCAAGCCAAAGGATCCCCAATGAGCATATTGAAAAGAAGTGTAGAAGAAGCACTTTCATTTTCTTAACTCTTTCACACAGAAAAAGAAGGAAGATATGATGAAAGATCAACGCAAATTAGTGCATTAGAATATCAGTCTTTAGGAATGTATTCTGAAGACCCCATATTCAGACAAAATGTTGATACATTTTCCACTTCCTATTCGAAAGTGAACTAGCAACTCTATGTTATGGAGCTGCACACACATTAAAAACAGGCTCTAACTTTTTAAACATATCCGCTATCCAACTGCTTCAAAAAATAAAAGACAAAGATAAAGTTTTGCACGCTGATATCACAAATCTTTTGGCAAAATGGTTCCGGCATCACACTGATGTATTTTGTATGCTAAGGAACCTAGGCCGACCCACATGGTTTGTTACTTTAAGTTGTGCAGAGTATGCATGGGATCACTTGCACGATTTCTTACGCAATGCAAACCAAAATAAAGATGGAATAGATATAAACACACCAGGAGAACTCTGTTCTCTTGACCATGTAAATGTATCAAGGTACTTTCGCCATCGCTTCATTTCCATGCTGCATTTTATCTGCAATAAAACTACCCTTGCGCTCAGAGAAGTACACCACTTCTTTTGGGGACAAAACTATAGGGGTCATTACGAGTATGGCGGTAACAATGGAGCAATTAGCTCCATGGCTGCCTCCCATACCCTGACTTTGACCGGTGTTGTGCAATGGGGACTTACCGATCTAGTCCGACCCTGGCGGGACCGGTAAGTCCCCATTGCCCAAACCATTCCCCATTCCCATTTGAGCCCCCATAGGGCTCAATGGGAATGGAGAGGGCGCAAATAATGGGCTCGCGAAAGGCAAGCCCGTTATTTGCGCCCTGGTCCCTTAGTGGGACTCGTAAGGGACTTGTGGTCCGACCACATGTCCCTTGCGGTTCCCATTAGGGGACCTCAGAAACGGGCGGTAGGGGATTACCGGCACCGGTCTCCTTACCGGTGCCCGGTATCCCCTACCGCCCGATTCGTAATGGCCGCCTATCAATCCAGAAGAGCACCACCCATTCACATGCTTTTGTGGATAAAAGATGCTCCTACATTTGGCCATGATAGTGACACCACTGTTTTACATTTTATTGAAAAATGCATTATCTGTACCATCCCTTCAGAAACCACAGATAGTGACCTACCTACACAAGTCTTATGCTGCCAAAAACATAAGTGTGTCAAATACTGTTGATGTAGATATAGTAACAAAGGCAATACTATACCAAATGTGGCTTAGGCCTCCTAGACCAGTTTGCAAAAAATGACAAGAAAATAGCCTGATGTCTTCTGTTAGACACAACATAAAATGCAAATCCCCTAAAAATACATACAACATTAAAAGGGACAAAGCATCCAAGTACATCAATGAGTACAATGCAACATTGCCCTCTTGTGTAATGCAAACATAGACATACCATACATTGCAGATAATTCAACTGCAGTTGAAAGATGTGTCACAACAAAGCTGAGAAAACAGAACTAAACATCTTTGGGGATGACATATCACCTTACAAATGACTATCACAAAAATGATACATCTTTGGTATAAAAATGCTCTCCCATAGAGAATGCGGGTGCTACGATGCTGCAGACTATTTTGCAGGTACAGCCTTATATGGCAAATCTGAACACATTTTCTGGCTGAACCTTGGTCCCAAAAAAGAGTACTAAAATCCCTACCAAGAGATAGAATACATAGGCACAAATGATCCCAACAACCAGGACATTTAAAAAAAAAAACAATTTAATTGACACCTACTAATCACACAGACGTACTGCTTTGGAAAACGTGCATGTACAACATTGCCCAAATCTACACCTACAAAACAATGTCACACCAAATGACACAACTGGGAACTATTCAGTCTCAACTTGAGAAGGAAACCTAGTGAAACTCACCATACCCAGTCTAATTAATCATATAAAGTTATGATGTAAATCTCCACAACATAGAGAACATTATTGCATGCACCTACTCCAACTGTTTAAACCTTGGAGTAAAGAAACATAATTATCAGGTCAGTATGACTCATTTGAAGCTGCATTCAAAGCAAATGAAAGCAGTATAACAAATTACAATTTCGAATAATACGGACACATTTTGGACAATGAACACCAACAAGAGGACGAAATTGAAGCTCAGCTAGACAAAGACACCCCTAAGGGAAGTCAACCTTCCCTTACAGGAAGCCAAGAAACACTTGGAGGACTACTCATTCTAAATAAAGCAGAAATAGACAAGACTGAGGCAGTAAATACCATGTATCAATATAAACAATCTGAGGAAGACTTATCAGTGCTGGAATGACAGTTACATGACAAACAACTCACCATTATCTAGAAATCCCTCAAGAAATTGAACATGGTTTTAAACATGAAATTACAACCTGCAGCTGTAAACATTTTAAACCTCTTCTCCTGTATGTAAGTGGTGAAGCTGGTTCTAGTAAAACATTCTTAATTAAAATAATCAGCAAATGTCTACAAAACTGAACAAACAAAACCTTTCAGCTGTAGTAACAGCCCCCAAAGGGCTGCCTACAACCTAGGAGTTGTAACTTTACACCAACTACTGTTCCTCCTGATAAAACAACACAACAGATCAGAATACTACAAATGATCAGCAGAATCTACTATTGAAGTATGCCTAATTATTAAATAATTTAAAGTGTTCCTGATAGATGAAGTAAGCATGGTTTCCAACCTCATATTGGCTTTAATTTCTCTGACAATGCAAGAAGTACTGAGAACCAACTATAAAGAAATGTTTGGAGGAAAATATGTTATTGTTTTCAGAGACCTCCTACAGTTAACACCAGTGACAGGCCAACCTATTTTCAAAACATTAGAACACAAACAATGACACAATCCCATCAGCAACATTGGAATTGTAAATCTCTGGTAACATTTTCACTACAGAGAACTAACTCAAAACTTGTGCCAGTCTGCAGACCTCACCTATGCTAACATTTTAAAAAGCATTAGAACTGGTCTGTTTACTAATGATGCAAAATCCATCTTAAATAGTACACAGATCCACAAGCTATATAGATGAAACACATCTGCTCCTAATGTCATGGAACAATTAACTCAACATGATCAAAAATGTATGTCCTTAATGCTAACCCTTGCAAGCTGTAGTCAATTCAATGAGACAATGTTAAAAAAAGAAATGCAACCCATACTGAATATCAGCTTCACAGACAACCTAGAAGTGCACGGAATGACACTTCCTATGTGTCAACAAGCAACAACATGACTAAACAGCTTAGAAAAATGTATCTCCAACACAGCTGGGTTGGAGCAAATATTGACTGTGTGTCTAAACTTCTGAGTAATTCTAAAACATAACCTTGATGTAGAACAAGGTTTAGTCAATGGAGGTACAGTTGTTTGCTTCCAAACATATCCAAATGACAACTACATTCAGTTTGTCAACATCCACTTTGACAAACTTGCAGAAGATAAAAACATTGTCCAGACAATAGCTTGTTTCCTTCTTTTCAAAGACCTATACGTATGCAGAGAGCATTGTATTATATATATTGCATATGCTGTCACTGTTCACAAGTCTAACTCTAGATCAAGCATTGATTGACATTGGCAGCACAGTCTTTAAAGAAGGTATGAGTAATGTAGCACTTTCACATCTGCATAAACTCAATGGTCTATTCCTAGTTAACTTTGATGCAAGAAACGTCAACACTGATTTTCTTCACATCCTGGAATACAATAGGCTATGGGCAATATACACACATCATCTAGATATGTACCCAGTACCTCAAAAAAGAAACCTTTTAAAAGACAAATAAAACAAACAGAAGCTATAGCAGATTTCCCAACAATACCTTTATAAAAAACACAATCAACTCGAGCATCAAACAATACAACCACAAAACTGTCTAGTACAAAATCAACTGCACATCCATCACAAAAGAAAGACAGACATCTCTCTTCTCCAGAAACATATGAAGGCCCATGAAACGATCCACAAACAGAACTCTCTGATCCATTTAAATTCAACAGCACAACTGGGGTAAATATTTATGATAATGTAATAATGAATCTTCTCTTTCAATTGCTACCAATTTTTCACTTCATTTACTTAAATGGCTCAGACCAGTTGTGTTTGCAAATGCTCGTCCTTCAAATAAATGCCACAAATAATCCTGACAACACTTACAGTGTCTCAGGTATAAGGCAAGAATTGGACTACTGTGGAGGAATGGTAAATTTACCATAAACACACAGGGAGATCGACAAGAATTCCTAATTTACTTTCTATAGATACGAGAAAGCAAAAGCATCCCTATAAATAAAATCTTCTAAATGTCATACACATGAAAGCATACATTCACGTTCTGAAACCACGTTTCACAAGACCACATCTCTAATGAACGATTTGTGTATGTATCCATGCCAAATTCTAAATCCATTCCATTTCACCAGATTCTGCGGAATGCCAATCATGGTATATTATGCCTTTTTTGCAATTCAGACAATCGTTCCAGCATACAAATAAACTCACATAGCCAATATGCCATACTAATGCTTTTAAGGTGCAATGCATATGGTACAAAAAATAACTGTAAGTTTACAGGCTTCACACACAGCCAAGTATCTCTTGGCAGGACAAACTTCACATCAGTAGGCATAATATACCACACTGGTGCAACAACATTCAGGTCATTTTACTGCATATGTCAAAAAAAGAAGTAGTTGGTTTGAATTTAACAATACCTCTGTTACCCCAAAGCATAGGTTACCAGCAAATTTAACAAATGCCTACTTAAAATTCCATCAACCCAAATTTAGTCACTAGACTATATATCAATTAACAGTTAGAATACACCAGCAGGTATCTAACTACATCCATAATACTACAATAGTACGTTTGAAAGTCAATCTAGTTAGAATACTCCAACAGGTATCTAACTACTTGAAAAATACCCTGCATTCCAAAACACTTCAAATACGTCATCTCAATTCTTATACGACAAAACGTCTTCTAACCTCTAATGTAGTTAGAATACGCCAACAGCTATCTAACTACTTCAAGCATTCCCTTAATCACAACATACTGCAAACAAACATACTATCACCCTTACACTCACGTAACTGTAATATTTTTTTTAATACTATAGAGATTTGTTTCCAATGACCCAATCATTCTTTAATGTCAAAACAACCGCAGTGTGTCAGACACTAATGTTGTATCACACATAGTACTTACAATGTACTGTTTATGTGGGTCTAAATAAAATGTATATGTAAAGTTGTACACAACTACAGCTATTAAATTATCCTGCTTAACATATTGTACTGTTTTGTCCCATAGACATTAATCCAGAGTTTCCCGCTTCATAATGCTATAAAACTAAGTAACCATAGCAATTATGATCAAATACATATTCTAATAGCAATATCCTCAATTGTACTACAATCATAAGTACCATATACAGTTTAATTACATCATTCCTCCATATTACAAACACTTTGTATTCCCACTACATTTCCTATAATTACTATACACATATTACTACTATGGTGATTCTGGCCATACTCCTACTACATGACCTATAATTACTATACACATATTACTACTGTGGTGGTTGTGGCCAGTGGACATATTCTTGGGCCCATGGCCTGCAGCCGTGCCCTCTAGAATCTGGCCACTGGCCTCAACCACCACAAAACAATTAACTATGTAAGAAGTACGTACCATACACTATCAAGTAATAAACCTCACCCTGAGCCCCCTAAAATTAAAATGATGTCTACAGACAACGAAATTAATCGCAGACTCAGCAGCATTTCCAAACCTTTGTTTCACCTATAAAAACAGCTCCACATTACCTCCATTCCACTTCCCTACCATTTCTATACCCTCTTTCAGCCCTCAAATAATGCCAAATGGCTTTTCCAAGCCACCCGTTCACAGCACTATGCGCAAACTGCTGTGGTGTCCGCAGACAGCTACGACACCTGGCCAACCTTTTTCCACCAACAAAAGTAGCCCCATATCATCTTTTTTCCACTTCCCCATGCTTGCCAGCCCCTCTTTGCACCATCAAATAACCCCAAATGTGTTTCCCAGACTTTACCCCACTGCGCTGTTCTAGTACTGTCCCCAGATCCAACATGCGCGGCGTTTCCAAAAATCTGATGCACAGCATGCTTTTTGCCATCCAATCAGCAGGCTTGTCAGATGTCTGAAAACACCATGCCGCCGCTGGGCCAATCAGATGCCCGTCCGCAGACCGAAAAGGGAAGTGAGTCCACCGACAGAACCCAGATATTCATTACTTACCTACTTTTTGACAATTATAAAAAGAACTTCTGGACAGATTTACACCAAATTTAAAAAAGCAGGCTTTCAGGACCAAGTCGCCGCTCCTGCTGCAAATCTGTTGAAAATTCATCCAGCTGTTTGGTCTGTAGGCATGAGCACAATTTATTTTTCCATTGCATCTATGGGAAAACCACAAATTTTGAAACCCCCCATATGACTTTGGCCCCCTTGACAAAACCCCACCAAACCTTGCAGAATCAATCTGACCGGGCCATATACCTTTTTTGCAAAGTTTTCTAAGAATTCGTCCAGGGGAGGCGAAGCTATAAACCGCCCAAAAAGTGCTCTTCTGATGGTTTGAGCAACGTAACCATAACTACAGGGCCACTACCGCAGGCCCTGTAATTATGATTACCAATAAATTACAAAGTTTCGCCATGTAGCGACTTTGTAAGTGCAAAAATGTAAAAGTGGAGAAAAAGTAATTGTGCATGAGAGGACTTCCCTCTCCCAATTTGGCATTGGTAAACTGAAGGGACCAATCACAGGAGGGGGGCTAGTCCTTGAATAAGGGGATGGAGAAAATTTGACCAATGAAAATGAATAACCAATAAGCTGGCATATGATAATTTCGACATTTTCGTGGGTGTGGTGGAAGATTCATAAGTGGATACGCAATGGGAATCAGGAACAGCTGACTAAAATCATCAGGGTGGAACCATTGAAAAAATGCTGTAGAATTAATATGGTCTGTGAGACAGGAATTGGCAGGCCAGGATACACAGACAAAGGCTGAGGGATATCCATGACTGAAGTGCCTGACCAGACACCAGTTTTTTCCAAGAGAGGGTCCAGAAATGCTAATGCCTTTCCTGACCACCAAATGTAGAAACATTCTATGTAAGTAATTTGTCCGCCAGAACCAAGTGATTTGGGGATTCATTTGAGTTAATACCTTCCCCTTAATTAGTGCAAACTGTCTAGACACATAGCATTTTATTAAACAGTAATTTAATTATTTCCATATAGCCAAATTACTTGGGGTGGTTTTGTTGAAATTCAAAATCAACAACATTGTTCCAATGTGAATAGAAATATAGTCTGTAAAGTAATTGGGTGCTGCTATTTATTTTTGCCAACCCCACAATTCCCGAAACGAGGAGTGCATTAAAAACGAAATTACGAACTGGTCACCATTCCTCAGAACTTGCCTTTAAGCTTAGGGGTCTAACATGATTAACTGAATAACTAGGTTTGTGTGCTGTGACCGAAAACGTGTCTTCCCAATTTTAAACAGAATAAAGGGTTCTATGTATAAATGTTGCTTTTTGTAGGTCGCCCAACCAAAAGACCGATTTTCTTTTCAGCTGATTTTGGGCAGCCGAAAAAAAGCAAAAAAAAACGAAATTCCCTTGCCACCAACCAGCCCCCACCATCCCCCCTATATGGCGTAATTCATTTAAAATTGGGGTGTTTTACCCGCCAAATCTCCTCCTTTAGTCCCTGCCTCCCTCCACACCAAAGACTCCCCCAACCCAAACATTACACAACCACACAACACACAAACAAACAAACACTTACCCGGTCTCCCTGGAGGGCGCTTCTGGGTCCTGGCATGGCTGTCAGCCCCTGCGCGCACCTGTGTGTTGCAGGGGTTTGGCAGTTAGATTTAGAGAGACCGCTCAGTGACCGCACAGAGTGGTCTTTCTAAATCAATTTTTGTTAAAATCAATTTTCAACAAAAGGTCTCTTGCCCAAATAAAGTCCCCGATTTGAAAAGCACACTTTGTACAGAAAGTGGGAAAGTGTTTCCTGAGGGAGGAGAGATTTTGCAATGCAGAGTGGGGATGAAAAGGGTTTCCAAAATTAAGGAAAAGTGTCTGTTCTGAACGTTTGTTGTGAAATAAGACTGTCAACTTTTGTAAGGGGACAATGCCAGTCAAAATTCACTTTATATGTTATGCAGTTAAACCATACTGTAATGCCTTGCTATGTGCACATTGAGATAACAATATAGATCGGTGCATGTGTGCAATTGTTGTTGCAAAGAAAATTGTTCCAATCTATTTAAATTAAATTTCATATAAAGAGAAGCAAGTGTGCCAAGCTCATGATCCGGTCGGTTTTCAAGGTGCAAAATGTGATTAGAAGTGAACCTCATGCAAGTCTATGGTGTAGTTAAATTATTTTTTTATGTGTTAAGGTGCTGGATCATTTTGGCATTCTGGGATTTTGCAGGTGATAAAAGTATTGAAATGTTAATTTGACCTGTATTCTATTAACTGAAGACTTAATAGCAAAAATGAACTCGTGGTGCAATCTCAGATCTTGTTTTAATGTTTGTCCCCTAAAGGTGAATGATTTGCATGTAATCTTGGTTTTGGTGTCACAGAGAAGTGGTGTCTCATGTAAAGCAGTGTACATATTAAATTGCCCATAATAATTAATACAAATATATTCTTTCTATTCATCTGCCTGGTTCTTGGCTTAGCATTGCTAGAGGGCGAGGGATTCAGAAGTTCTAGCTGAGTCGCACATAGTGCTAGATAGAATATCAAGGTCTATGTGTGTGGTGCCGTTGATTGGGGGGATACTCCCCATATTACCACGGATCTCATAAATAAATTTCACAATATGGAAAGGCAAAATAGAAACGATGGGCGAACCTTCTATGAATGTGTCACCAACATTACAATTCCTTCTGTAAGAACAGTATGGACCTCATTCTGAATGGGGAGACATGGGGAAAAAAGCACAGATATGCGCTTTCTGTGTCTTCTGCCGTGTCTACCATGATGATGATTACCTGCACTGTGCAAAGACCCTGTGAGGCAACACCAAACAGGATGCAAAAGTGTCAGGCTCTTTCACTCTCATTTATAATCCCAGAAGAATAAAGCTGTATGTGTCCTTTTCTGAAAAACGTTGTGAGAGAAGAATAGGTTGCAAATCGAAACATCTGGGAAACAAGTCCACCATGCTAAAAACACCACAGTATTTGTTGGCCCTCCACAAAAATAAATAGCTCTAATATTTTCATGACAATCCTTGTTTACTAAATCGTAGTATTTAACTGCAAATGTACACATGCATTTGACCATCATGTGTACCAAGCAGCTTTTAACACTATGTTGTACCTTTGAAAAATGAACAGTCGGAATGTCCTTTTTTGCCCAAATTGCATGCTAACACAAACATTAGCTTTAGAAGGTGAACGTGCTTGCTAGCACTGAAAGCCCACAGCTCATTGACGCCTTTAACTCATGTGACTCCTAAAAGAAAAAGTAGTCTGACATATTTTATACGTCAATTGACATTAAAGTGTCTTCTTTGAATTTGAAGGAAGCAATGGACCTCATTATAAGATTGCCGGTCCGGGAACAACGGTACCGTTAAGCAAGACAGTACCGTAGTTCCCAGACTGGCAAACTACAAGTTGTGCTCGCGGGTGCCTTTCTGTCCGCCAGGGCAGACCTGGCGAGAAGAAAGGCACAGGCGAGCACAGCATGTCGGATGCACCGGCACCGTTATAAACCGACCTCCACATTCCCATTCGGCCTATGGGTCCGAATGGGAATGGGGAGCATCTTTTTTTCCGGTGCCCACAAATGGGAACTTACCGGGTCCGGCAGGGCCATAATGACCCAGTAATTGCCCAATTGTGGGCGCTGGAAAAAAGATGCTCCCCATTCCCATTCAGCCCTATGGGGCCCAATGGAAATGGGGAGCATTTTTTTTCCGGCGTCCGCAAATGGGCAATTACTGGGTCCAGCTGGGCCGTAATGACCCGGTAATTGCCCATTCGTGGGCACCAGAAACTTTCTGCAGTTTGGCGGTAACCTGCTGGTTTTACCGGCAAGGCTACCGCCAAACTTCTAATGAGGCCCATTATGTAGTTGCCAAATCAAAGATGATTTATTCACTTCAGGATCAGATTGATCAAAACAATCACATGATTTTTAAAGACATGTGTGAGTGATTTGAAGAACAAGCCCATTATCCTCCTGTAGGCTCACACAGTACATAAGAGAGGCACACTTCCAATGATTTGCTCTTCAGTTCAGTGGCCTTCAGGCCAAGTATGATATGATATGGCATTTATAACACGCCTATACACAAGTGTTTCAAGACGCGATGAGGCAAGGGAGGGGGGAACAAAGGGAAGACAGAGACAGCGATCTTACTAGACCAGATGGCATTGAGAATGCGTAAATGCAGGTGAGGGGAGAAGTGCGGGGGAAAGTGGGAGGGACAGTGCAGTACATAAGATAACCGTAAAAAATAAATAAGATACAAAATAAATACAAAAATATAAGGACAGTATATACAATAAGTAAAAGTGCGGCCATCAGGTGGCAGGTGCAAGGGTAGGGTAGACATCAAATGTCAAGTGCTGGTAGGGGGCTATAGGGATACAGAAACAGTCCCCGAGTGCAAGGCTTTCCAGGAGGGCAGTGCAGGTGTGCAACTTCTGGGGATGGGATCTGGGCCCGAGATCAGAGGGTAGCCAGGTAAACCAGTGCAGTTCCGTTTCAACCAGGAGATCAGCAGGGGAGCAGAGGAGAGAAAGCAGAAGCAAAGAGGAAGTTCTTGAGGTGCTTCCGGAACAGGAGATGGTTCTCCTCAAGTATCAGAGAGGCAGAGAGGCTGTTCCAGAGGGAGGCCCCAGCAGAACAAAAAAGAGATCTACCACTAACCTATTGCTTGGAGAAGCGACTGACCCGGGGGGAGTTTGAGGCAGATGAGCGAAGAGCTCGGGAAGGAAGATATTGGGAAGAGAGAGTTGAAGGTATTGAGGCCCGAGCCCTCAGAAGACCTTATGGACAATGCAGAGGGTTTTAAATTTAATCCTCATTGCCACTGGGAGCCAGTGCAGAGATTTCCGTCTTGCAGAGATACAATCCCTGGGCTTGAGGCCAAAGACAGGTATTGCAGTCCTGTTTTGGATGAGTTGCAGAGTGCGTAGAGTAGAGGCAGGCAGATTTAGAAAGAGGCTGTTGCAGTAGTCCAGCCTAGAGAGAACCAGAGCTCTGGAAACAGTGAACTTCTGGGGGAAGGAGAGGAAAGGAAGAATACCTCTGAGGAGGTGCAGCTGGTAGTGTGACTTCTTAGCGATGTCAGAGATTTGAGGAGAGAAGGAGAGTGTGGAGTCGAAGATGACCGTGAGGTTTTTAGCCTCACAGGTGGGAGCAGGAAGAGGGCCAAGAGAGGCCGGCCAGAGGGTGACAGGAAAGGAGGAAGCAGTTGTGCCGATGAGGAGAATCTCAGTCTTGCTGCCGTTAAGGCAGACATCATTGGCGGCACACCACTCCTGAATAGCAGACAGACAGTCAGAGATGAGAGAAGGAGAAGAGGTGGCAGAAGGGAGCTTGAAACTTAGTTGAGTGTCATCCACATAGCACTGAAAGTTGGGGGAGAGAGTGGCAATGCAGTGGGCAAGAAGTGCAGGTATTGGTTGAACAGCCAGGGAGAGCGGTTGACCCCTGGGGAACACCACAGGTAGAGATAGAGATAGAGGAGAGGAAGGACACAAGTTGAACCTTGGAGGGTTGATCGGAGAGGAAAGAGGTCAGCCAGGCCAGGGCCTAATCAGTGATACCCAGGTTATTTCAGAGATGGTTGATCAGGATGGCATGGTTGACAGTGTTAAAAGCAGAGGAGAGATCAAGTAAGATGAGGACACAGGGGGTGTTGGAGTCATGGTTGGAGAGCAGGTCTTGACGGATGTTCAGGAGAGCAGTCCCCATGCTTCTAGCAGCTCTGAAGCAAGACTGATGGTCATGGAAACAACCAACAGATTCAGTGTGAAGATTAAGCTTGGAGATGGCCAGCCTTTCCAGGAGTTTGCCCAGGAAAGGAGTGATGGAGATTGGGGTATAGTTAGCCGGACAGGAAGGGTCAGCTGAAGGTTTCTTAAGAAGAGGGTGCACAAAGGAGTGCTTTAGGGGGGCAGGAAAGAATCAAGTGGCGAAGGAGTGGTTGCAGAAGTCAGCCAGAGCAGGAGCTAGAGTGTCAATGGGGTCCTTCATGGTTTTGGAGGAATAGGGGTGAACCTGTTTTAATGAGACTTTCATATATCGGACTTGTCTGATAAACTCCCCAGGGGAGAACAGGGGAAAGGGAGAGAAGGAACGAGGAAAGGTGGCTGAAGAAGGCCAGAGGAAGAGCAGGGAGTCGAGGGAGGAGGAGGAGAGGAAGAGAGAGAGTGGACAGGATGTCCTGAGTTTTAGAGATTAAATGAGAAGCTAGGGCCATGCAGAGGGCCTGGGAGGGGACAGGAGAGGTTGAGACTGCGGCAGGATAGGCCAGCTCCTTGCATATTTTAAAGAGTTTGGCCGAATTGTTAGATGCCGCAGGGATGTGGGCTTGGATGTGGGCTCTCTTCTTGGTGCGGACAGATAGCCGGTATTGCCTTTGGAGCTGGGGGAAGACCAGTTTGTCAGAGCATGTACCGGAAGTCCACCATTTCCTCTCAGGCACCCTGCACTTGTGTTTAAGGGTGACGAGGTCAGAGTCATACCAAGAGTTGCACTTGGCTTTGGGCTTCAAGTGGATCCTCATGACAGGGGCAAGAACATCGAGATTATCAGATATAGCAGAGTGGAGCATGGAAAGGGCTGTGTCAGGGTGTGAATCAGCCAAGAGAGTAGGAAGAGGGGAGAAAGTGGTGGCAAAAGCCTTAACTAACACACGCTTCATGAGTCAGATAACCGAGAAGGTAGGTGGCAGTGCTTGAGTTGGCTTGGCCTGGGGGTGGAGAGGGTGAGCTTGGAGGAAATGACAGAGTGATCACTCCAGGAGAGAAGAGTGGTGAGAAGGATTATCGAAAGGGGAAGGTCTGAAGATATCAGAACATCCAGGGTGTGCCCTGCCGAGTGAGTCAGCCAAAAGGGGAGAATAGAGAGTGAGAGAGAATCGCAGAGGTCGCGAAAGAGTCCAGAGGAAGGATGGAAGCATCCAGGTGGATGTTAAAGTATCCAAGAAGGAGGAGTTCAGTGGTCAGGGCCAGGAGGGAAGAGGAGAGGTCTGCCCACTTAGAGAGGAAGGAGGAGATCTGACCAGGTGGCTGATAGATGGTAGCCAAGGTAAGGGAATAGCCTGGGGAGAGAGAGAACCTGCATACGAGGCATTCAAACGACGAGTAGACCTGCATAGGAATGACAGAGGCAAGAATCCACTCAACGAAGATCAGGGCTACACCCCCTCCGGAATGGTTGGATCTGGGCATGTAGAAGATCTTGTAGCCATCAGGGAGGAGAGTGTCAATGTTTGTGACAGAGCTGGAGGTGAACCATGTCTCGGTGAGGCTGAGGACATTGAGGTCAAGTTCCTCCAAGAGGCGGCAGATGCCAGAGGAGTGTTTGACAGCTAAGCGAGAGTTTAGAGTAGCAATATGGATATGGAGAAGGTTGCCATCCTTGAAAGACTTCTTGGGGGGGTACAACTCAGAGGGACGACCTGCAGAGGTGTGGAAGGAGCCTGGGGGGCAGAAGAGGAAGGAGGAAATGGCAGGGTAGCCAAGGAGGAGACAGCAGGGGGAGGTAAGGAGGCAGAGGAAGGGAGAGAAGGGACAGCAGGAGAAGACAGGAAATTGTTGAGGTGCGGGAAGCATCTATCAAAGAGGAGAAGATTGGCCTGAGGGCTTTGAACCAAGATGGTGCCATTCAGGTAAACATTAATGATCACCTTAGAGGAGTGGAAGGAGGCCAGGACGGCCTCCCACCAGGTGCCACCATTAATGGGAGAGAAGTGAAGGGAGAGAGCACAGAGATCATATGTAGAGTTCATAGGTCTGGTGAGGGAACGACAAATAGTATGTCGGTAGAGGTTTTGCCTGGAGGAGGCCCTGGTATAGGTGTCAGCAATAGTGAGGCCTGGGTTGGAGACCAGGATGTCCTTTTTTAAACTTCTTCCTACCAGATTTTGTGAGGAGAACAGGATAATCGATAGAGAAGCAGTTAGAAAAGATAGGAGGTACAAAGAGCACCATAGAGTATGTAGGGAAAGGAGAGAAGAGGAAAGGTGTGGGAGGGGGAGCGAGAGCACTAGAGATGGACACAGGCACAGGATGGGGCGGAAGTAGGCGAGACAGAGGGAGACGAGACAAGTAGACAATTGGACAAGACGACAGGAGCTTAGATAATGGTAGAAATTTCACTAGATGAATGCTACGCTAGGATGCAAACCAGAGAGCAGTACAGATTTCACAATGCAATTTTTAAATACCAGAGAAAACACATCTAACTCTGAGAATCCTGTAAGAGGGGAAAAAGGCCAAGGTTTCACAATGCAATTTTTAAATACTTTCACAATGCAATTTAAAATACCAGAGAAAACACATCTAAGTCTGAGAATCCTTTAAGAGGGGAAAAAGGGCAAGGGTTCACAATGCAATTTTTAAATGCTTTCACAATTCAATTTTAAATACCAGAGAAAAGACATCTAAGTCTGAGAATCCTGTAAGAGGGGAAAAGGCCTAGGTTTCACAATGCAATTTTTAAATACTTTCACAATGCAATTTTAAATACAAGTAGAGAAATGTTATACTGTGCACACTTAAAAGAAAAGTGGATTAAAATCCTTGCATCTTTGCTCGAGTATTACATGTAAAACCACCAAATCACTCTGTTCATGTACATCAGCAAACGGTCCCTGGGTATGGGATAACTATTGCAGGCCGTATATAGCCAGGTACTCATGGGCTGTGCCTGGTGCAGCTCATGTCTTTTAAATCTTTTACTGGAGTGTGAAGCAGCTCCCGAGCACTATAATGCAGCGCTCAAGAGTAGCACAGCATGTTTTGTATTCTTCAACTAGCTTTTGACATTGCTAAGCTGTTAATGTGGCTACATCATGCTGAGAGCTTTTCGAGATGTACCTTGAGACGTCTAGCAAGGATGTTTGGAAAATAAAGCTAATTAGGAAGGGACTGTGTCTGTGCAGGATTTTTGCTGAGCTTATTTGTGATGAAAGTATAACATGCATTTGCAAATCTCACATGAATTAAATAAAAAGGAGAAGATGTGTATAAAACAGAGGTTAATATAGGTATTGACAAGGACAACACAAATGGATAGGGCTCCGGGCTATAACCCTGATACCATTTCTGATTTGTTTCTCGTCTGTGAAAGCTGCAGACGAGTTGGACTGGATAATAAACATATTTATGTTAAAACGAGTGGTGAGAAACCAGCCAGCTCAGCTGAGCTACAGATTTCTTTAACATGTTTCCAGACAAAAGGCTCTGTGGTTGATTGGACACATTGTTTTGCTAATGTAATCACTCTCAAATTCTCAAATATGTAATTTAAGATTACAACAAAATTACTAATTTTGACAAAGGCAGTGTCATCCCTTCCTTTGCTTTCTCATTTAATTTCCACACAAATTGCGGTTTGATGTGTGTCAGTGGACTAACTTGACTCATGATGCAGAGGTGGAGCAACACCTACGTCTTTGAACTCACATTGGGCCTCATTACAACTTTGCCGGTCCAGTTACAACGGTGCCGGTAAGCCTACTATCACCATTGTTACTGGGCCAGCCCAGTGTGACTCTGTGGGCGGGTGCCATCCAGCACGCCAGTGTCAGACCAGGCGGGCGGAACGGCACCCACCTGCAGAGTTTCTCAGAAGCACCATCACAGTTATTAATGGTGCCAGTGCTTTCGTGGTCCACATTCCCATTGGGTACTATGGGACTCAAATGGGAATGGGGGTTTTGAATTTACTGGCACCTGACTTACCAGAACGCTGGGGTTATATTCTCCCGGTGTTACCACCAAGCCAGGTGCTGGTAAATAATGCAAGTTGCAGCTGGTAGCAACGGCAGGGTTACCACCGGACTTGTAATGAGACCCATTGGCTTGTTCCTTAGCTGGTGCAGAAAGAAATACATAGCAAAGATAGCAACGAAACTGTAGGGCTCATGAAAAGAAAACATTCTCAACTTAAGCAGCATTGGACGGAGGAAGAGTTTGCATGCAATGCAGGCCTGCACTGACTTATCGACAGGACCATACAACTTGTAGCAGGCTTGCTTGAACAGTTCACATGTCTAACCATTATTGAAGATGTGCTTTAAGGAATATGCTATTGATATTAGGCACAGGCAGTCCCACAACAGGTCCCAGAAAGTTCAAAACATTCTTCATGTTCTTTTAGAAAAATATTTAAGTGTACAATTTAAAACACAGTTAGAAAGCAGGGTGTGTTTTGCATTTGCCTCCCACAGAGTCCCACAGAGTCAAAACCTGTGTTTTGCAGCCACTGTGGCCTGGTCAAGATAGTGGTTTCAAAACATAGATGCTTAGGTTAACTGGCAGTTAGAGTGGCCATCACAGAGTATGTACTGTAGGTTTTAATTTTGAATTGCACAATATTACCTCAGCATGTCTCAAGGTTCAAAATGGCTTCTGTTTTGATTACAATTCTGAAATTAGAAAACACATTGGGACTCATTAAAGATTCAGCATGTGGCAAAATATGGTGGTAATTCCATTAACACCACTTTTTGGCAGTAACAGAATTACCACTCCATTTACCACACCACTCAAGTACAAGATTGGTCTTGATGTGGAGGACTTGCCTCCAGCATGTTGCTCGAGGAAAGTCCTGTACTTTAAAGCCAGAAATCACCAGATTCACAGCAGCAGAGTTACAGCTTGTGGTAAATTCATCAAAACCCCCATAAGTCCTAGGGACTCAAAATATGGGGACTAACATAGCCCTACCAATACTAGAAATTCCCTATTGAGTCGCGGGGACCGAGTGACAGTAAGGAAAACTGGTTTTGATGGTAATTTCACAGATGTATTGCAGATGTATTGCAGAATTACTGCCAAACTCGGAATGAGGCTCATGCAGTTAACACAATGGGCCTCATTGCAACTTTGCTGGTCCGCAAACAATGGTGCCGGCAAAGTTACTGGCACCGTAAGTCTGCCTGCCGGAGCCACTGTGCCCGACAGGTCAAGCGGCCAAGGTAAGCAGACTTTCACAGAAGCACCGGCACAATTATTAATGGTGCCAGTGCTTCAATGTTCCCCATGGGAACAACATTTTACTGGCGCCTGCCTTCTCAGATCGCTGGGGTTGTAATGCCCTGGTGTTTCCGGCAAGCCAGGTGCCGGTAAAATGCACAAATTGGGCAGCAACCTGCTGGTTTTAGCTATACGGTTACTGCCGGACTTGTAATGACGCCCAGTGAGAACCTTGCTCATTAATGAATTCTGACATTTTCGCTGTTGTTTGACCTGTTGCTAGAGAACTATACGTTAAAACATTACCATTTATTATCACATTTTGAGTCAGGGACTCCCTGAAGAGGTGCAGAAGCAATTAAAGAACATTGCAGGAATTGAAGCGAAAGCATGGCCTAAAATACAATTGACTATTGTTCATCATTGTAGATTGAAACACGAGAAAGACAGAAAGAAATTTGAGGAAAGAGAGATAGATGAAGCAAAGTTAGTGAAAAAGAAATGATCAAAGCTGACGATGGAAGGAGCCATCTTAACAAACATGAGAGAATACAATGCCAGGTAGGAGACACAAGTGCAGCCAGGCCCAAATGGCAACTTTGTAGGGAGGGGTTTGCATAATTATTACCCCGTGGACAAGGGTTTGCACCCAGAGGTAGAGGGTTTGGATTTCAAGCTTAGCAAGGTGGAGTGTTTAATAGGAGCCATCACGATTTGGAGTGCTACCACATCATTGTTGAACATGCACGAAAATGGAACACATCTCAGGTGTGTACAGACGTAGGGGAGGAATGCACCTGAATTGGCAGCAAGTAGACACAAGAGGTGGCCAAGCATAACTCCTGCCATATAGCAGAAAGCCACCAACACATTATGCCCAAGATCACACACAGTATCAGGCACAAGCAGCTCAAATACAGCAGACACAACAAGGCATTTTACCCCAAACTCAGCAAACACCAGTACAAACACAGCAAGCACCGATGCAGACACTGTTAGCATCAAAGCCAGTACAGGCACCAGCACAACAAAATACAGTGATATCGTGGAACGCAAACATAATACTGCAGGCACCTACACCTAGAATAGGGTTTGTGATGTAGTGGGAGGGAATACATTCACTGGCACATGACTGATTATGCATTCGCAATAGGACAGCCCACAGACAGACTTAATGGGCCTCATTACGACCCTGGCGGTAAGTAGCCGACATTACCGCCATGGCGTAATGAACGTTTACGCCGTGGACCGATGGCTGAAAGAGCGCCACATTCCGACCCATCGCGCACGAGCATTACGCCATGGCGGTAATGTAAATAACGCCATGGCGGAAAGAGCCCCTACCGGCATCGTAGACAGCGCAAGGTGCACTACCGCCACCCATCTCAGCGGTCACCGTAAAAAGCGGAACCGGAAATAGCGTCATCGCGGCGGAACGGGAAACAGCACGGCGGCCATCTTTAAAAACACAATCCATTGCCATCCTTCCCAACAACACCAGATCCAACCCTGACACCTGTCCCAACCCATCACCCACCCACTTAACCACCCAAAAATGCCCAAAGTTGTCAAGAAGGCATGCAACCGCCAGCGCCAGGACAGATTCTCCCGGGAGGAACTGAGCATGCTCGCGGAGACCCTACAAGACAATGCAGCCGTTGTTTTTTCGCCGCAAATGACCAGGCCGGCGATAGCCAAAAAGAAGGCCATATGGGCCCTGGTGGCACCCCACAGCAGTGCAGGAAGTGGTGGGATGACCTTAGGCTACGTTTAAGAAGCATCATCTCTGCCAACCGCAACCTTGCCCTGGCTACCGGTGGAGGTTCTGAATCCCCACTGAAACTCCAACCGTGGGAGGAAATATGTGCCAGCACGATTGGCATGGAAGGCATTGGAGGCGTCGGAGGGATGGAAAGAGGAGTACCGATATCAGGCGATGAAGGTAGGTGCCTCAAATCAAGACATGCCATAGTCACTGAAGTCCATTCATGTGTAGCACAATGTTGCCCTAGAGTGTAAATGCAACACATTAGCAGGACACTGCCCACAGCCACATGCGAGCTCCACCCTGTATACATGTAGCATGCACACCCTAATTGCCGGCACCCACATACCTCCATCCTCATTCCACACAAAAAGGAGACAACCTGCATGCCCCTGCCTCAAATGTGCCTCATCTTCTGACCAAAATCATGTCAATCATTGTCATTCCAATGTCCGCAGACCCATCAATAACGCTCTCCCTCCTTTGCTCCACCACAGGCTCAGAATCACACCCCGAGGACGAGGACACCCCTGCGACAAAAAGAGCCAAGAAGGCCAAGACAACCATTCACGCACCCTCAACCTCAGCTGCAGTGAGCCAGACCCCACAGCAAGCACCATCCACTGCCAGCAAACAGGATGGCCCACCGGCAAGCACCCCAGTAGGCAGCAGGCCAGCAGCAGCAGCACCACCTGTTACAACATTGCCTGCCACAGAAGGCACCGGTTCTGCGGCCAGCAGCAGCATTGGAGAATCAGCTGCCATTGCAGCATGCTCAGACTCCGACATTGAGGAGCACGACGTCAGACACCCCACTGACCTTCCACATTCCCCCTGTTCGTCCCATGCCAGCCCCCATGAGGATCCCACACAGGGGCACACAGAGGAAGAGGAGTGGCCATCTACCCCATGCCCAGTTCTAAATCCACAGGAGGGGAGCAGCCCCTCCATCACACCACCAGCAATGGGCATGGCCCAGCAGGGGCAACAGTCCCTTGAGAACATCATTCAATGGCAGGAACAGCTGTCCACGCTACTCACCCAGCATGCTGCGGAATGTGTGGGGGCTAGAGCAGCCATCGACCAGGCTACGGAGACCCTAAGGCCGAAATTGCGCAGAACACTGACACCCTGAGGGATGCAATGCAGTCCATGTCAAGGGACATTTGTGGCGAACTTGCCGGGGTGCGCCGTGTGCTCTCTGAGCTCTCCCACACCCTACAGGACATGCATGCACGAGAGCAGGCAGGGACATCCTCCGCTGCCAGTTCTGCCCAGAGCAGCCCCGTCCAACGTTCAGGACGGAACCTGCGCTCCACAGGCAGGGGTGCCCCGGGGGCCGGGAGAGGGGGCTTGTAATAGCCTGTGCCCACTGTTACAGGCATCTGTAGACACTCACAGGGGGTGTGTTGGGGTGTGCAGGGGGGAGGGTGGAAGGGGGAGGGGGTGTGTTGGGGTGTGCAGGGGGGAGGGGGTGTGGTGGGGTGTGCATGGTGTGTCACGACAATTTATGATTAAAATACACTTTTTCCTTTTTCCGAAATGAAATGTGTGGACATTTCCATTGCATATGTGTCCTTTATTGGTGTACAGTCCAAAGTGTGCATGTCCCAGAGACACACAGTGCCCCAAGTGCCGTCTCCATATGATACACACCATCCGTGTGTGCTAGAAGCATTGGTCGATGATATTTTGACGCATTTCACGCCCCTCCTGTGCATCACCTCCTCCATGAGGTGCGGCCCCATCTGCACCCTCCTCATCCTCATCGTCAGGTGGTTGCAGTTCTGCGTCAGGGGGCAGGGGCACATTTCGTCTGACGCACATATTGTGTAGCATGACACATGCCATGACCATCTTTGCCACCTTCTCATGGCGGTACAGGAGTGCCCCACCAGACCTGCTGAGGCATCGGAACTGTGCCTTGAATAGGCCGAATGTCTGCTCAATGACCACACGGGTACATGTATGTGCACGGTTGAAGTCCTCCTCGTGCTGGTTCTGTGGGTTCCGGACTGGTGTAAGGAGCCACCTCTTCAGGGGATAGCCTGCATCACCTGTATGTAGGCGAGAATGTATGTGTCAGTCATGACGTCTGATCAAGAAAATGATGTGCCACCATGGCTTGCGTCCAACTGTTACTTTGGACCACTTCTAAATGCACTAATTGATTCACACAATGCAACCAGTATATGCTCATGGCTCTGATGGCCTGTTTTGCATGCCATCACCCAATGTATGCAGAGGGGTGGAGTGCATTGTGAGTGCCCATCCACTGTGTCCGTTCATGCCGTTTGTTTTGTTGGCCTGGCACGTGTTCTGTGATGTCAATGCGCACATCATTGCAACATTGCTGTGGGCCTCATCATGACCCCAGTGAGCAATGCTGATGTTGATAGGGACATTTTGGGGGCCCTGCTGTCTGTGTAATGGTGTGTTGATGTTTCTGTCCGTCATGTGCCTCCTTCGTGGGCAGTTATGGGGGACAGGCCTTTCGGTTGATGGTGTTTGGTGACGTGCATGTAGGTGCATTTCATTGTTGACAATGTGGTCTGAATTGGTAGAATGCACTTGCAGATGGTTGTGTCATGGTTGGGACACAATCTCATTCACGTGGTAGGGCTGCATACATTGGGTATTGGCTTCAATGGTGTTGGGTGGAGTTTGGGTTGCTTTAGGGTATCATCTGTCTCCGTTCTCTCTGCTACTCACAGCCAGGTGGAGTATGCATCATTTCCCCCCCTTTTCAGCCAGGTGGAGTATGCATCATTCCCCCCCCCTTTCTGCCAGGTGGAGTATGCATCATTCCCCCCCTTTCAGCCAGGTGGAGTATGCATTGGTACGTCGTTCAAACTACCCACTTCACATTTCCATGGTCATGACATTAGACTCACCGAGTAGCCAGGATCTTGGGCCTGCATGTCGCTCCATGTAGCGTGGTATTGTGGAGTTCCTCAGGACCATTGAATCATGGGTTGATCCGGGGAATCGGGCACAACAATGTGTGATGATCTTGTTGAAGTCACAGACCATTTGCACGTTGATTGAGTGGAATTGTTTCCGGTTGCGGTACGGTACCTCCATGGCACGTGGAACCACCAATTCCACATGGGTGCAGTCGATGGCACCAATGCAACCAGGTATGCCAGCTAGTGCATGGAAACCCACTTTGGTGTTTGCAATCTCCTGGGCAGTCCGTGGTAATGAGATGTGGTCGTCTGTGTGCTTGAGGAGGGCATCAAGCACTTGGATGAGTGTACGTGAGAATAATGGTTGTGAAATGCCATGCAAGTGCCCCACTGTGTGCTGGTAGGTGCCTGTGGCCAGGAAGTGGAGTACAGACACTACCTTCAGTAGGGGTGGGATGGCGGTTGGACTTTCTATCATGCTGACGATGTTGTTGTGTGTCATGTCTACGATGGCGTTGATGGTGTCCCCGTCCAAACGGTACAGGGTGTGGATCTGCTCAGCAGTGAGGTTGAATGGACTGGCTCTGATGCGTGGGATTGGGGGCTGCCTGCGTGGTGGCACTGGCTGTGCTGGTGGGGCTTGCTGGCCCTGCCTTGCCCTCCTTCTCCTCCTGCGTCTCCTCTGTGCTGCCTGTTGTTGTTGTTGTTGTTGTTGTAGTAGCACTTGCATTGCTATCAGGTCCTCCAGTCCCAACATTGCAAGTCGTATTGGTATCATTGTGGAGTGCGACTGGGTGTGGGAAGGGGTGGGGTGTGCTCTTTTTGTACTTCCAGAGTCTCTATTGCCTCCACCTGTGCTGTTTCTGTGCACCTGTGGCAGCTGGATTAACTTTACATGGCCATTTACGGTTGGTTCGCAATGGCGTACTTAGCGCCATGGTGGTAAGGTACTTAACGGGCTGGGTGATGGCGATAGGTGCATGTCCGCTTGGGTCGGCATTCGTGTACCTTTCCGCCATGGCGCTAAGTACGGTGTGGGAGGTCGTGTGCGCACGTCCTTGGCGCAGATAGCGGCAGCGTTGACTACGATGCCGCTAATGGCATTGTAGTTAACGGTCAAGGGTCATAATCGGACCTAGCGGAAAACGATGGCGGTAATCATTTACCGCCATCGTTTTTCGCTTACCGCCAGGGTCGTAATGAGGCCCAATGTATCTCATTATATCTGTTACACCAGACCCACAAAAGGAACCTATGGTCAGAGTAACAACAGGTGACAAAAAAATTTCCTTTCTAATAGATACAGGAGCTACCTGATCCTGTTTTAAGAGGGGGCATATTCCCAAAGTCAGGTATACCCATGGACGCACAAGGATTTTCTGTGGTGACAATAAAGGTTTCTTTTACAGTCAGCTTACCCATAACCAAAGTAGAACTCAACATGGCTATGCCATTGTTATTCTCCCACAAGACACCAGTCAAAATTTTGGGGAGAGACCTGATGAGTAAACTAAACATGACAATATAAGTTACTGACAAGGGTATAATATGTTCTAACCCAGGGATCCATTATGTTCATAACAGCATTCTATGATCAGAAAGCACTAGGAGGAGTGCCACTAAACCCGGAAGTATTCCTTTATGGGGTATTTGTATTTTGTATTTTATTTATTTGTATAGCGCACCTGGCCCAGGGGCAAACCGGGCGCATCACTTAGTTACAACAGAAGAAAAACAGACAGAACCATAATTACAAAGTTTACAAGTATAATACAGAATTTACAGGTATAATTATACCAATGAGAGGACAAGCAGATTATATATACATGTACAAATTAAGCAGAGAACCCAGAGCTAAATGTCCTGGGCGGCCAACCAGGTTTTCGTAAGGTGTTTGAATCTCGGGAATGAGGGTTCTGCTCTAAGCTCATTAGGAAGCGTGTTCCAGAGTTTAGCTGCCAAGATAGGGTACGTGTATTGCTGCATGCCTCCCAAGAATAAAGGATAAAATATTGAGGTTACCCACAGAGCTTTTGATTCAGAAGCACTCACAGATGTGGAAGAAGTTCAGACCATTACAATTGTGCTAGCAACAGCCATGGTAAGGGAAGACAGATTGATTTTACATGCAGTGGACGATGAGTGGGTAAGTTGGTGCACTGTAATAGCTCTAGGCGAAACGCAAAGGCTGACTGACTTGACACATGAGGAATTGTTAGCAGACAGTGACTCAGATGACAAAGTAATGTTTAATACCAGTCTTGTATATCATCTACTACTTGAGAACAGGGAAATACCTTAAAGAATGTCATTGGTGAGAAAGGTACTGTTCTTTTTCCAAGAGGATTTAGCACAAGTAGCAAGCACACTATTTACCAGCAGTCCATATGATGTTTGTCCACCGAAAGATGTAGGGTCTGTTACAATTAAATTGAAAAAGTGGGCTAGTTCACCATGAGTAAGACAGTATCCTATATCAAAGGAACCTGAGGAGGGTATCGATGCAACCATTTCTGTCATAATGCAACAAGCAATATTAGTGCCTTCAGAATCCCCATGCAACACAGCTGTGTACCCAATAAAAAAGGCAATGGGGGGGGGTTGCCATGAAGATTTAGGCAGGAGTTACGCCCCATGAACAATATTGTTGAGACAGAATTCCCATTAGTGACAAATCCAGGCACAATGTTGTGCAACATCCCATCTAAAGCTCATGTTGTACAGTAATGTATTTAAAGAATGCTATTTTCAAACCCCCTACATGAAGAGTCGCACAGCCTAATCACGAGCTGGGCCGTATCCCGACTGGGATACCACCCAACTGTATTTGCGTTACAGCCCAACCGTCCAGCGGTATTACCGCCGGACCACAGGGTGGGTGGTAACTGTAAATCCCCATTCCCCTTTGGGTTCATTTGACCCAATGGGGAATTTTCAGCGCAATTAGCGTGCATTAATAGCACTGCGCTCATTGCGCCCGAAAATGTGTGTTATGTCAGCACATTTACCCCCAGCTTAAAGCTGGGGGTAAATGCTACCAGACTCATGTTTCGGTGGACCCTTAAATGCGGGGGTGATAGCATTACCGCCGCATTTAAGGGCTACCACCCAACTCGTGATGAGGCCCACAGTATTTGACTTTGTTCACTTACTGCGATATTAAGTTGAAACATAAGCGTTTACCCCAGGGATACTGTGAATCCCCCTCGACCTTCAACCAAGTGTTGCAGATGGACTACTGGAATGGACAGCTTGACAGTGCAGTCATCCAAAATGTGGATGACATATTGGTGTGCAGCATTACATAAGAAGAGTACTAGAGAAACTCAGTGAAAATAATGACAGTGTTGGCAGAGATAGGGTGCAAAGTAAAAAAGGAGAAAATGCAAATTTGTCAGAAGGAGGACCTACACATATGTCAGTTGATATCAAAGGAAGGCAGGGAGGTGACACTGGAGAGAACAGAGGTCATAATGAAGACAAGCAGGCCAGAGACAGTGAAATCATGACAGGAATTTATGGGCCTTTGTAATGGAATCTTAATTATAGCACATATGTTAGGCCACTTTTAAAAGGACTCAAGAAAGCACCGGAGGACAACAGAGACAGAGCCTGGACAGGTACAATGATAAATGCTTTTATTGAGTTGAAACCTGTGATTAGAACAGCTCCAGTATTAGGGATCCACGATTATAATGAAGAATTATTTTTATTTTCCCATTCAAATGGAGTAGCGATGAGGGCTGTCCCAGAAAACTACCATGGGACACACACCATTAGCATTGTACAATGGGATATTAGATCCAGTAATGGAAGGCCATAAGCCTTGTGAACAAGCATTGTCTGTAGCAGCCTTTGCAAATGTGATGTCAGCCAGCATAACAATGGGCTGTCCACTCACATTATATATGTTGAGCATGCTTTATCTGCCATGCTTGAAAAACCCAAAAGTACATTCACTACACAGAGAGCATCAGACTATTAGATAATTATATAAAATCCATCTTTTAAAATTGTTTGGTGTTGAGTGGTAAAGCCAGCCAGATTCATAGCAGAACCAGTAAAGGAGGGAGATTATGTGCACGATTGCACCACTCACACTGAATATCATAATGAAACCTCATGTTAAAAAATGCCCTAGATGGAGAGATAATTCTCTTCATTGACAGGCCATCATCAATGGACCAGAGCATGGGCAAAAGACAAAGTGACACAGCAGTAGTGGAGGCAGGAGAGAAGACAGCTTTGAGACAGTGATAATTGCGAGATTACCCACACATTTCTCAGCACATGCAGCAGAGTTGGTTGTGTTGATATTAATGCAGGTAAACCATGAAGACAAGGTGTTCTCTGACTCCACCTATGTGACATAAATAGTAAAATCAGGACTGTGATGATGGATAAGGAGGGGCTTCCTTTGCACAGAGGGCACACCAGTTCAGCATGTGCCATTGTTAGACAGGCTTATAGAATCGCTCGAGCGATCATCGGCTATCACTGTGGTGAAGAGCGCAGTACACACCAGATGTCACTGAACTAGGAGCAAAAAGAGCAGCATATTTCGCAGAAGTATCTGACATTGTGACTGCACCGAACAATTTCGCGCATGCACAGTGTTGAAGGAAGGCTTTAATACTTTACTCATAGCACAAATTATCAGATTACAGGGATGCCCACTGTAAGAAGAACAGGAGCTATTGAAAATAAGGGGGTGCCCATTGTCCCCTAGTGATGCAATGTGGTGGCAGGACAGTACTGGGAAACCTGTGATGCCCATAGAGCTGTTTACAGTAGTGTTGCAGCGGTTGCACTAACAGGCACACACATCGATAGAGTGTCTTGCAGTACTGATTTCAGTGGACTGGTTTGTTCCTAACCTCACTGTGCTACTTTTGTCATAAATTGTTTGATGTGCCAAAATGTGCCACTACATATTACTCTGTGAACAGTTAAAGGAGAAATAGACCATCCCATGGGACCATTTCAGCATTTGCATATTGACTATGCTGATATGCTCTAAAATTGTAACAGCTACTGATATATGCTAGTGGTTGTATGCCCCTTCTCCCGATGGATCAAAGCCAGTCAATTCACACATCCAGATACCACATGTGCTGTGAAGTTCCTTGTGCATGAGGTATTTCCATTATGGGGAGTGCTCTGGTCTGACGACGAACCTCTCTTTGTAAATTAAGTGTTTGAGCACATTGGTATCCTTTTGGGCATAAAGCATCAATTCTCATCCACCTACCACCTACAAGCAAACAGATTTGTGAGCACCTCAATGGCCTCCTAAAAGAAAGAATTGCCAAGCTACAAGAAACCTCAAAAAAGTATGGTTACATTGCCTTCACTTTGCCTTACATAATCAGCCAGGCTCTGACCATCACCTGACTCCAAATCAACTCATAACGGGACACCGAAGGCATATGCCCATTGATCTTCTCACTCTGGCGCAAACTGAGGCAGAGCATGCTGCTACTGTTTTGGGGAAGGAAATGCACAAGTAGTTGACAGCTATGACAGAATCTCTAAAATGAATCCTCAATAAAAGCAACTACGGCAGGGGGCTTCAACGAGCACAGATGAAGCCCAAGAATCAATTAACTCTAACAATCTGTTAAGACCATTGTAACTTTACCCCGGGGACAAAATATTGTGCAGACATTTTACAAGAAAGTAACCTAGACTACAATTTGAATTAACCTATATTATGGAGGCTGTCACTCAGTCTTCAATTAAATTTGAAGGAAGAAGCATCTGGATTCACCTCAGAGACATCAAACCCGACAGAGGAGAGACCCCCTTGTCCGCCAACATTGATCCTGAAGTTGAAGATGATGTAAGAAGACCCCAAATAAGATCAATGACCAGAATCAATCAGCAACAAGAGCAATAATGAGACATCCCCTTTATATACACCAGAACAATTGATCCCATATCCCCAAAACAGGCACTTTTCTGAAATAAATAGTGAAACTTCCAAAACAAAAAGAGAATAAACAAATGTTCCCCACAGTCATCTTATTCTTCCTGGTCTTCATTTATTTATATATTTCATTTATATAGTACCCCAACCCAGAGGTGTCACAGCGCTTGCACAGGTGTTTAAAACACAGTCAAAAGTAGTAGAAAACAGTATACATCATAGAGGTAAAAGTCAGGCATATTTGTTAAAAATATAATTTATTTAGAAGTTTATTTTAATACCAGGAGTGAATGTTTGTTTCTAATGTGATCTGGGAGAGTGTACTAGAGGATGGTAGCGGTCAAGCAGAATCTGGAGCACCCTGCTCACTTACATTCAAATTTGGGGGTGAGTATTGAGTGGCTTGATGAAGAGCAGAGACATTGAGTCACTGGTTTTGCAGAAAGGCGGGGAATAAGGTAAGAGGGTGCGTTAAGGTGGAGACATCAGTGGGCAAGGACAAGTGTTTTAAAGTCAATTTGTGCTTTTATTGGAAGCCAATGAACTTCCCTTCTTGTTTCTTGGATGTGGTCATTGAGCTTGAGGCCTAGGGCTACTTTAAGTGCCTTATTTTGTATAAATTGAAGTTTTGCCAATTTCTTTGAAGAGGTGATGGTGAACAGCACATTGCAATAATCACGCTTTCTGCCAATAATAGCACATGCAATGGTGAGGCAGTTTATAGGTGAGATTAATAGCTACTCAGGGATTTGAGCTTGGCAGTGTAGGCTGTGGAGGAGGCCAGTGCATTGATGTGATGGGGCATGTTATGTTCAGCATCAAGATAAATGGCCTGTGTCTTCACATGTGTAGAGACATGGCTTGTCATCCCATCAATGGAAATGGGGGCATAGGATGGGTGCAGGGTGCTTTCTGGTGGGGCAGCCTACAATGAGAAGCTCCAATTTTTTGTCATTCATTGAGACAAAGATTGTGGGTCGCCATCCAGTTCTGTATAACACTGTATGTCTGATTGATGACTTCAACGTCATGGGTGCAGTTTCCTGAGTTCTGTAGCAGGACTTGCATGTTATCCGCAACATTTGTGTAAGGGATCCCTAGAGCACTGAGGTGATAAAAAAGGTTGGATGTAGGTGTTGTAAAGTGCAGGGGAGATGCAAGAGTCTTGAAGGTTGACATATGGAACGGGTATGGGATCTGCAAAGTAGCCAACTATGAAGACTTTGGAGTTGTGATTACCCAGAAAGGATTTGATCTACTGAGCTGCTTGGTGGGAGAAGTGAACGTTTGTGAGGAGGTGTTGGCAAAGGACATCATGGTCTACGAGGTCAAATGTAGCTGACAGGTCAAGGAGGAGTAGAATGTCCAAGTTTTCTGAATCACAGGTATGGTTGTGTTTTATTTATAGGTCCTGTTTTATGAACACTTATCCCTGTCAAGGAGCCTGGAATATTTGCCTGGCCGTAGTGTTGTCTAATTTAAAAGCATACAGTGTTTTAGAAAGACACTTCCTTTTAATTTTAACAAGGTTTTTCCTGAGAATATCTACACTTTATAAAAACTAAAGAAGACTCTCTCCTTCTGGTAAGAATGGTATTGTTCAATAACATTAGATATTCAATTTTAGCACTTATAAGGAATAATACCCTGAGTTATTTGCAAATTGTAAACGGATTAGCCATAATGCTCATAGCAACATTTGTTGAAAACATTGTGTACCCTTTATTTTATTATTCTTATGGCATTGAGAGAATAGGTCATTCAAAATGTAGACAGAGCAGTAAACAAGAGCATAACTACTGTCACAAGGACAAGTGGAATGGCAACAGAAGAAATCCACATATTAAGCACACATATTAAAAGAGAGAAACAAAGTTTGCTAGACATCTCAATGCACCTAACCAATTATATCGATAATTCACTCCTTATCACTAACAACATGTCCTACAAGTGCATAAGCAAAGTAGGGAGAAACATCTGACGAAAGCTGTATTATGTGCTTCCTCATCCCCTATGCCATGAATGCCTCCAGAATGTTTGTTGCCATAGACGTACCCGCAAACACAACACATTGCCTAACACACCTTACACTATGTATGACCCAAAGACAATTCCAAGGTCAGACAGCCTACATTGAGTGGGTGACAAAAGCACATTTGCCACTGGAAGATAATTTTATAAAACAATATAACACAATGATTAATTCTAATACACAAAACAATATAGTCAAAAACCTGCCACTGGAAGTAAATGGGGAAGTGATTGAATTAGAAGATCACAAAATGCTGAAGTGTAATGGTGCACATGGAAAAGAAATACCTGGATGTTGGAACAGAGGACAGTTACACATAAAGAGACACATACAGATGGCAGAAGAATGGGGAGAATGATTAATAGGGTGCTATGAACTAGCACTTGTTTAGCAGTCTGAAGAGGTTTGGCAAAATGCAAATAAACTAAGCCTTGCAGAATGGCACAAATATACGAAATTGCTCATCTGTGTAGATAATGAAAGAGGACAAGTACCCATAATACCTTTGAAAGATAAAAGCCTGTGCTTCAGAAATAATGGCACAGTGTATTCTGGTGTATCTTTGACGTACCAGGCATGAAAGTACTAACAGCTGCATTAATGGAACACTAGTGGGCCGGTGGTTCAAAAGCATTTATTTATTTTATTTAATATGCATATAGCCAACAAGTGGCTTTACATATAACAAATATATCATTCATATAATTCATAAAAACCATGCCTACATCAATGTATGAAATCACATAAAATATATAATTTATCAAAACATAATACCGAAAGACAATTCTTTTAAAATGGTTACAATTAGCTCATAAAATTTCATCATATGAAAGATGAGATTCACATCATGGCCTTCTAACAAATTTTGCCATATCACATCAATAAGAATACTGGACTGTAGACACTAAATTCAAGATGTTGTGGATGGTAGAGGATTTGGCTCTAAACCCAGATTGATTGATTGGTAAAATATGATTGTCTATGATCCACTCATTTAATTAATTGAGCAGGACTTTAGCAAACACTTTGATGGGAATGTCTAACATAGCAAGCATTCTGTAATTCTTTGGATCTTTCCAATCGCCTTTCTTGTGTATTGGCAGAATTACGCTTTGATGCCATGATTCAGGTATTATGCCACATTTTCCTATCCAGCGGATCAGAAAAAATAACGCATTTGCCCATCTCTCTGGGGCCATCCTTAGCAGTGCATTGCAAGCCCCATCAGGGCCAGTCACTCTGGACGTGTGTAGCTGTTCTATCAATATCTTTAGACTCATCTTTAGACTCATCACATTATAGCTTCCATACCATCTTGAGTTAACCACATCAATCAACACATCTCTTATCACCAGTGTTCCCAGTGTCATTTTAACATGAGCTATCCATTCACTTTCCAGAACACTGTTTACAGGTAGTATTCTCTTCTTGGTATCATTCATCACAGCCCCATTGTCATGACCTACAGAACGCGCCCCTTTTCGACTTCCTGGACCTTGTCTCAACGGGGCTTTCACACCCTGGTACTCCCAACAGGGCTGTCCAGCGTGAAACACCATCCTCGCTCTACACGTAGGACGTAGCGTGTTCTATTAATAGACCATGCCCCTGCGGCTCTGCGCGTCTCAATGCTATTGCGAAGTAGCAACCAGACGTGTGCTCCATAGCTCGCGGTACTGCTTCCCTGATTCTGTCCCTGTTAACTCCATTCCTAGTCCCTCGCCTTTCTTTCTTACTTCCTGGACTCATGTGCTGAGTAGTGCACTTTCTTAATTTCCAGGTTTCCTGGATCGTTGCATCCCGGAACTTTGAACGCACGCTGGAGTCGGAAGAGACTCATGCAGCCTTATTCAAAGCCTGATCTGTCCGCAAGAAGGCATCGACCAAGAAATCCAGCAAAGTTCGGACTCAGGTGAAAAGGGGGGAACTCCTTGACAGTTTGAGACGCCTCCCGACCGAACTCGATATGGACATGGAAGCGGCCGTTCAGGACCTAATGCGTGGCATGCAAGAACTATCAACCGAGGTACAGAATCTAAAGGCAGAAAACACCGCTCTCAAACAATTAGTTCTATCCCGTGATTCTGCCACAAAAGAAAGTGTGTTGCTGGGTGGCATAGTTGACAAATATGATGGGTCGGCAAAAACCCTTTGTGGATTCCTGGATTCATGTTTGGTCCACTTTACTTTTAAGTAAGACCGGTACCCATTTCCCTTGATCTCGGATATCCTGGAAGCTGTGAGAGGCGCCGTAATATTCACGAAGTTGGATCTCCGGGGTCCCTACCATTTGATCCATGTCCAGGAAGGAGATGAATGGAAAACCGCCTTTAGAACACCGTTTGGTCACTATGAATATCTAGTCATTCCCTTTGGACTAGCTAATGCCCCCGCAGTTTTTCAACGTTTCATGGATAGGGTGTTCTCTGACATGTTATTCCTCTTCGTCATTGTCTTTCTGGATGACATATTGATCTTTTCCAAGGACCTTCTAAAGCATGAAGAACATGTAAGGGCAGTATTACGACTCTGTGAACACAAACTTTCAGCCAAACCCGAAAAATGCTTGTTTCACGCTACTTCTGTTCACTACCCAGGATTCATCCTTAGCCCAGAAGGAATTGGTCTGGACCCTTCAAAGGTAAAGGCCATACTGGCATGGCCGCTCCCACATCCGTGAAACAAGTTCAATCCTTCCTGGGGCTTGCCAACTTCTACCGGAAGTTCATATCCACCTTTTCCGAGATCGTTCAGCCGATCGTTGCTCTCTTGAAGAAAGACACCCCCTTTATCTGGTCTACACCACAAGATAAGGCATTCCAACGTTTAAAGGCAGAGTTCACGCAAGCCCCCATCTTAGCCCAACCCGACATAAATCGACCATTCCTAGTGGAAACGGATTCCTCTAACTACGCCATAGGAGTGGTGTTGAAGCAGGAATTTGAGGATAAATTGGAACACCCCATTGCTTACCTTTCACGAACCCTGACTCCCAGTGAGACACACTACTCCATCCTGGAAAAGGAACTGTTAGCCATCTGCCAAGCCTTCACTGAATGGCAACATCTACTTCTGGGTGCTAGACATCCAGTTCAGGTCCGCACAGACCATCGGAATCTTCAAATTCTACAGTCATTGGAGTGTTGGAACAGTCGTCAGGCGTGTTGGGCCTACTTCTTTGCCCAGTACCGGTTCCACATCACTCATGTTCCCGGATCACAAAACCTGATTGCTGAAGCCTTATCTCGATGTCCTGACTATGTAACTACTGAAGATAGGGCCTATCCTAAGATGATTCCCCACACGATCTTTGTAGCTCAAGCAATCAATCTCCTGGAAGAAATTTGAGTGCAAACCCAATCCTCTGATCTGTAGAAACATATTTCAAGGAAGAATCAATGGAATCTAAGAGTCAAGGAAGGATATTTATTCAAGGTCAATGCACTAGTCATTCCCACACAGAAATTACAACAAAGAATAATAAACCTCTGTCATGATACCCTTCACTCCGGACATCGTGGCATAACCAACACCCTCCGCCTCATACAAAGACAGTTTTGGTGGCCTGGAATGAAGACCGGCGTACAGCAGTACATCGAAGCTTGTGTTATCTGCAGTCAAAATAAACATTTATTTTATTTATTTTATTTTATTTTATTACATTTGTTATACTCCCAGACCCGGGGGTATTACGACATAGTTACAAACAATGGGAGAATGCAATCTTAGAGTGAACACAGAAGTACAAAGGAATAACAGTCAATAATATACAACAATATACAGAATAGTCAGATAATTATACAGCAATATACAAAATAGTCAGATATGTACATTAATTGGAGCGCATTAGTGCTCTGGTTCAGTTAGTACTTGTTGAAAAGCCAAGTCTTCAAAAAGCTTTTGAATTTTGGGAAGGAAGTTTCGTTCATAATGTCGGTGGGTAGAGCGTTCCAATGTCTGGGGGCCAGTGTTTTAAAGCTACTACCCCCTGCTTTCTCTCTTTTGTATCTGGAGGTTTCAAAGTATGCGTTTTTATTGGACCTGAGGAGTCTAGTCTGGGGCTTGTTCATGACTGTGTTGTTGAGGTATTTGGGTGCTTTGTTAGCCCGGCATTTGTGAGTGATGCTCAGGGTTTTAAATAGAATTCTAGCTTGGATGGGGAGCCAGTGGTGGTCTCTTCTGGTGTTAGAGATATGTTCCGATTTTTTGATGCCTAATGCTAGTCTGAGGGCTTTGTTCTACATGAGTTGAAGTTTGGCTATGTTGGCTTTGGAGGTGCCAAGGAAGAGGATATTACAATAGTCTAGCTTAGACAGTATGAGTGCTGTGGCTAGAGTAACGCAGTTATTGGCTGAGAGGAATTTGCGGCTAAGGGAGATGAGTTTGGATGTGTAGGAGGTGGATGAGGCTAATGTGTTTACTTGTTTAGACATGGACAGTGTTGCATCTAAGTAGACGCCAAGGGTCTTGACATGTTTAAGAACAGGGATTATGGTGCCATCGATGGTGAATGATTTGAAAGCGGGCTCAAGGGTATTGATTTTGCTGGAGGAGCCTAGTATGAGGAGCTCGGTTTTGTCGTCGTTGAGACAAAGGCTATTATTAGCCATCCAGTTTTGAATAAGTGAGAAGATTTGGTTAACCAGGAGAGAGCCTTGTTCGTGAGTGCCTGAGAGAGGAATGAGGATTTGGGTGTCATCGGCGAAGTTAGTATAGATGACACTCATGGCATCCAAAGCTGCGAATAATAGCTTGGTGTAGGCATTATACAGAGTGGGGGATAGGCAGGAGACTTGCGGCACACCTGCAGGGACAGGCACCGGATCTGCTGATTCTTTGCCGATGGATACTCTGGAGGTCCTATCTGCCAAGAATGATTTGATCCAGTTGGTGTCGTTCTGAGCTAGGTTGAAGTTGTTTGCTAGAGTGTTACAGAGTTTATCGTGGTCAACCAGATCAAAGGCCGCTGAGAGGTCCAGGAGCATCAGTAGACAGAGTTTACCTGCTTCTCTAGTGGCATCCATTTGGATCTTCAGATCAAGGAGGGCTGTCTCCGTGCTATGGTTGGGACGGAATCCTGACTGACGGTATCCTAATAGTTGATGGTGTTCCAAATGGTTCTGAATTTGACAGTAGGCTAATTGATCAATTATTTTTAGGAGAAATGGGACCGTTGTAATAGGTCGGTAGTTGGTGGGTATTGACGGGTCCAGGGATGTTTTTTTTAGAAGTGGTGTCACCCATCCTTTTTTGATACTGGTGGGGACTGTGTTTGTGAGGAAAGTGGCATTGATGAATTCGGTGATGATGGGTGTAAGGGTGGGGGCGCAGAGTTTCACTAGGTGGGAATGGAATTGGTCTTCTTTACAGTTGGAGGTTTTGAGTTTCGTTATGGTGTCAAATACTTCTTTGTTAGACACTGGTGTGAATTGAAATGGGGGGCCAGTAGTGGTATTTGATGTGGTCATTGATATGGTGGGTGGAGTTTTGTCAGCTAGGTGAGTTTTTTTACTATCGATTTTATTTTGCAGTAGGAGGATTTTAGATGAGAGGGCGTTTTGTGTAGTGGTGCACCAGTCTTTACTAGAGTTAGTAGGTGCTGAGGTTTGACAAGGGTTTTCAAGCTCTCTAAGGATGGTAAACAGTTCTTTGCTGTCTGAGGATGCATTAGTAATACGGAGGTTAAAGGCATTGGCTTTTTGGGTGATTATTGCTGATTTATATGTTTTGTTGGCTTCAGCAAAGGCTAATGCCGATTCTGGGGTATTGGTTTTCTTATGGAGGTGTTCAAATGATCTTTTTGTGTGTTTTAAGGCTACAAGTTCCTCATTAAACCAAAAACAGGATCGTTTGTCAGGTCTGCAAGTTTTGGTGGTGATGGGAGCAAGTAAGTCAATAGTTTGGGTGAGGCATTGTTGGTATTGTTCTGCTAGATAGGAAGGGTTGTTGGTGCCTAGAACTGTATGGGCAAGAGCAGCACTCAGGCTGGAGTGAGTTTGTCGGATGAGAGCTTTTTGATATTTCTAGTTTCAAAGGTTTCTGGTGTTTTGGGAGTGAAGTGATCTGTACTAGCATTGTCTATAGTGAAGTTAATTACATGGTGATCTGACCATTTGACTGGGTGGATGGAGTCAATGGTGACTTGAGAGTTAAGCGTGAGAAGCCAGTCCAGGGTTCTTCCTTTTGAATGGGTGGGTTTGTCTATCAGTTGTACGAAGTTCATTTCTGACATAGCTGTATAGAATGTAGATGCTTCAGAGACCAGGGGGTCATTGTATCCTAGGTTAAAGTCACAGAGGACTATGCATTTAGTTTTAGGCTTGGTAAGGGGAGTTAGGAGTAGCGGGATGTCCAAATCGGGGTGTGTATTTTTATTGGGTGATCTGTACACCACTAGGAAGTTGGTAGTGGTTTTGGGGTTGGAAGTATACTTCACTAGTAGGAGTTCATAACCTTGTATCTGTTCTTTTGGGCAGTCTCTAATTTCCAGGGTGGTTTTGGCTATTATGGCAACTCCACCTCTTTGGGTGTTTGTCCTATCTGTTCTAAAGATGCTGAATCCCGGGGGAATGGCAAGGGCTAGTAGTGGTCCTGCCGCTGGGTGAAGCCAGGTTTCAGTGACTACTAGCATATCAAGATGTTGGTCCTCGATAAGGTCATGGATATCTATTGCATGAGCACCTAGTGAACGGGCATTGATGAGTGCACTTTTGAGGGTTGTGGTGGGGGCAGGGGGTGGTGTTTTACCTAAGATGGGGGAAAGATCAGTGGTTTTGTTCTTGATTTGTTGTTTGGGAGGTGCGTTGTGGAGGCTTTTATTTTGGAAATTTAATGGGCGTGGTGTTTAGTTTGGTCAGTTAGTTGGGTATGGTGGTGAGTGAAGTAGCTAATAGGGACATTTTAGTTCTAGACATGAGTCTTTTGAGTCTTTCAGTACCCAGGATGGGTGTGGTCCTATCGTTAATGTTAGTAGGTTTGGTGTGTTTGTATGTGGGCAGGTTGGGACTGAGGCACGGGATGTCTGAGGTTGCTGCATTCTTGATGGTGGTAGGCGTAATGTGGGAGTGAGAAGATGGTATGGGGAACAGGGGGTGTGTGGGGAGGAAGGGGGTGGGGCAGGGGATTGGGAAGTGACGCTGACAACCTAATCTGGCTATTCCTTCGCCCACCTTAATGATCTGTCCTCTTGTGCCTGGTGTAGCATTAGGAACTATGCAAAAGGGAACATGGTAGTGGTAAGGAGAGCCAGCATTATATTGGTAGGGGCTGAGTGAGCAGAGATAGAGTTCAATAAACTATTTAGGCACATGGGTTAAATTCAATAATCCAACACAGGCAGACAATGCATTAATGCAATCACAATGGACACATAGGCTAAGTTCAATAATCCAGCGCAGGCAGGTAATGCACTAGTGCAGTCACATTGGACACATAGGCTAACTTCAATAATCCAGCGCATGCAGGTAATGCACTAATGCAATCACAATGGACACATAGGCTAAATTCAATAATCCAGCGCAGGCAGGTAATGCACTAATGCAATCACAATGGACACATATAGGCTAAGTTCAATAGTCCAGCGCAGGCAGGTAATGCACTAATGCAATCACAATGGACACTTAGGCTAAATTCAATAGTCCAGCGCAGGCAGGTAATGCACTAATGGAATCATAATGGACACATAGGCTAAGTTCAATAATGCAGTGCAGGCAGGTGATGCACTAATGCAATCACAATGGACACATAGGCTAAGTTCAATAGCCCAGTGCAGGCAGGCAATGCACTAATGCAATCACAATGGACATATAGGCTAAATTCAATAATCCAGCGCAGGCAGGTAATGCACTAATGCAGTCACAACATCAAGCATAGGTGCTAGCAGGATGCACAGGTAATGGGTCACCTAAATTCGACTTTTAGTAATGAGGGCTACAGGTGATAGATATGCAGTAAAGAGGCAGTGGACAGACAGGTTTAAAGCAGTTTAGATGCAGTTGCTGAGAGGCAGTCCAAAGTCAATTTATCTAGTTATAAAGGCAATAGTTAGTATGGCCAAAAGGCAAACTCAGTAGTCTAGATGCAGTTGTGATGCTGCTAGACAAAGTCATGGTTGCAGGTTTGTAGGTTACCTGGTATGTGACAGACAGGGGGCCTGGCAGACGGCAGACACAGGCACAAACAGGAACCAAACCAAACATGATAACAAGAGACCGGCGGGTCTTCTCCTGCAACCTACACTGCCAACAAGGCCATGGGAATTCATTGCTACAGACTTCATTGTGGAATTACCACCTTCCCGAGGAAACACGACCATCATGGTTACCATTGACATGTTCACTCATATGGCTCATTTTACACCCCTGTGTAAGCTACCATCCTCGTCCGAACTAGCTGGAATCTTTCTGGAACACATATTCCGTCTGCATGGACTTCCTTCCAAGATCATATCTGATCGAGGACCTCAATATGTCTCACAATTCTGGAAACATCTCTGTCGCATTTTGGGAATCCAATGCGCCTTCTCATCAGGTTATCATCCCCAAACCAACGGGGCCACAGAACGTGCTAATCGGACCATGGAACAGTATCTTCAATGTTTCGCCGCCAAGGTTCAGGATGGCTGGTCGCTCCTGATACCCTTGGCTGAATTCGCCTACAACAATTCTGATCATTCAGCACTTAAGACCAGTCCCTTTTATTGTAGCCAAGGTTTCCATCCATCGGTTCTACCCTCTGTTCTCCCTCATCCCACACCGGTACCTACTGTCGACTCCTAGATCGAAACCCTCATCAACGTACACCAGGAGGCCAAAGAAAACTTAGAGAAGGCCAGAACACAGACTAAGAGGTGTGCAGATTCCAAAAGAAGACCAGGGCCTTCTTATGCAATTGGTGATCAAGTCTGGTTGTCCTCGAAATTAATACCCGACATCTACGGCCAAACAAATTGGCCCCTCGGTACTATGGTCCATTTCCCATCAAGGAAATTATAAATCCAGTCTCATACTGGATCAAACTACCTGACTCCTGGAAGAAAATTAACCCAGTTTTTCATACATCCTTATTAAAACCCTACATCCAATCCTCCCAGAAATCCTGCAGACCCCCTCCTCTGATGGTCGACAACCAACTGGAATATGAAGTATCCCGAATATGCGACTCCAGGTATAAACGGGGTCAGCTTCAATACCTGGTTGAATGGAAGGGATATCCTCCTAGTGAAAGAACCTGGGAACCACTTTCTAATCCCAAGGCCCCTCAACTGCTCAGAAAATTTCACCTCATACACCCGGGCAAACCTGGAGGAACAGGTCTTCAGATGAGGCATGCTGTCATGACCTACAGAACGTGCTCCTTTTGGACTTCCTGGACCTTGTCTCAACGGGGCTTGCACTCCCTGGTACTCCCAACATGGCAGTCCATCGTGAAACACCATCCTCGCTCTACCCAATGGACGTAGCATGTTCTATTAATAGACCACGACCCCGCGGCTCCGCGCGTCTCAATGCTATTGCGAAGTAGCGACCAGACGTGTGCTCCGTAGCTCGCGGTACTGCTTCCCTGATTCTGTCCCTACTAACTCCATTCCTAGTCCCTCTCCTTTCTTTCTTACTTCCTGGACTCGTGTGCTGAGTAGTGCACTTTCTTAATTTCCCGGATTCCTGGATCGTTGCATCCCGGAACTTTGAACGCACGCTGGAGTCAGAAGAGACTTGTGCAGCCTTATTCAAGATCCGATCTGTCCGCAAGAAGGCATCGACCAAGAAATCCAGCAAAGATCGGACACAGGTGAGAAGGGGGGAACTCCTTTACATCCATACCTTGGTGATTCTTTTTCTGAGCACATTCAATAATAGCATGTCATGTCTCATCAGCCTTATGTATTTGATATTGCCACAACCAATTAGTGTATTATCTGCTTGGTTGCATCATAGCTTTGTATTTCTCTAGTTGATTGTCTATGTTTTTGTTTGGCTTTATGTATGGCCCAGTCAAAGCATTTTTTTTCGCGATTGGAAAGATCCATCTTTCACTGGTGCTGGCATACTTCCTTTTCTTAATAGAGACTTCTTTAATTTTATTTGTCAGATATTCAAATTTTGTGATTATTCCATTAGTACTCTCATCAGCTGTATTAACCAGCTGGTCAATGAAACCAATCAGTCCACGTCCAGCTACCACTATTGCTTTCTCTAGTTTCTTAGGGTTCCATGTAATCCTATTGGAAGCATAGTTGGTACCAATATTGCCATTAAGTTGATGTAATAGCTCTTCTTTAGTATTAGCCATCAGCATGTATAGGGGGAGGTGGTCACTCTCTTCTCTACAGCCTAAAGCCATATCAATCACCAGAGTATGTGCTTTATCATTCACCATTATATAGTCAATCGTTGATAAACTCGCACCACCAATACGAGTAGCACATAGTGTTGCCATATTGCATTCTACAGTGATAGCTAAGAAACAGGCACAACCAGGGTCTTCCATGGGTATTAGAAAACATTTATGTAACTTCCCCCAAATTGGGGAGGACTGTAATCCTAGGTAGTAATAAGTGCACCAGCCTTAGTTGTGCCCCAAAGTGAAGTGCATATTGGTGATTTTGCCAGGATGAACGCATACATGAGACACAAGAGGTCCCTTACCCATTAGCACATAAAAGGGGTAACTATGAGTTGACAAAAATGGCCAAAAACATATGACAACATACCACAAGAGCATACATTGTTCAGTAGAACATGCATGATGTTATTTACATCCTTCTTTACTACTGGTTGCAATTCAATACGCATGTTAAATAGTTGCAAAAAACCTGATGGGAGCTATTACAGATTGTAAATAAAACCATAACATGGAAAGAACTGAGAGCAATAAGGCTCATGACCCTTCCCTAACTCTGATAATGGCCATCTACGGGGACATGTGCATACACATTTGACCTTCTTGCTGCACATACACACCCGCCCACAATGAGAAAAATGGCACCCTCACAGAGGCCATAGCCACATTGACAGAGCTGCACACAGAAATGGTGGAAGAGATGGAAGACATTGCAGATGATGACTGATTTAACTTCCTCTTCTCATGGATACCCACCTGTATTGGCTAACACATTCAATATACTAATGGCCATATATGTACTAATACTAGAAGCTTTCTGTGTTCTAAGAATAGCAACAAGTCAATGCAAAGAGACTGCTAAGAATGGAGAAAGGATGAAAATAGTAGTACATGTGGATGCTCATGTGCATGAGTATACACAATCAGATAATTTCCCCCATTCCCAAGCAATGGTGAGCCATATTGCTCGTCCGGGGTCAATATATATATATATATATATATGAGCACTGGGTATATTGTGATTCCAATGGGTATTGGTGCTATATGACCTTGAGTACAGATGTGCATGTGAGATGTGGGAGTAACTTGAGGCGAGTGACTAAAATATGGCTACCCAAAGAGCCCTATGCGGTGGTGAGCAGAAAGGAGAGTGTGGTCGAGGACTCAACCAGAGCGGGGAATGTTGAGAGGCAGATGAATACATCATCCATAGCTTCTGCCCTTCCCCAACTAAATAACGCACATGTGAGAAACAGTCATCACTGGGGCAACCGTACTTCCCTTGTCTCAGGCAGCTAGAGCAAGACATAGAGACAATTTAAGCTGAAGATGGCAAAAGCAGAAACTAATGTTGTAACAGTAACAAGTGTATGCATTAGACATGAAACACAAATGCACTCTGTATGAAGAAATGCAGACATTAGGAAAAATGTGGATTTATGCATGAAGAATATTAACATAGCATCCACAAGACATGAAGAATACTAACATGCCTGATGTATAAGCTCAATGCAATGTAGACAAAATGTGAATATAGCTCACTAACATAGTAACAAGATTATAATTGGGCATCCATCTTCTTTAAAATGGAAACCACAGCATGCTCTTAATTAAAAATGAAAGGTCTCAAGACTTTGAGAGAACTAAAAATCTCAAAAAGCTGAATCCGCACAACTACAGATCTGTGCAGAGCCCAGACAGTAGCTAGCACCCCAAGCCAAGGATGCAGTTAAGTAAGGAAGGATAGCAATGACAAAGCAAAGGAAACATAGTAATTCCCAAGATGCAAGCAGTATACTCCCAGATTAATTAAAGCTTATAAAAAAGCACATCCTGCCTTTGTAGACTAGGTGCATTAATGGTGCAACCCAAAAGACTCGGCGAAGAACAGCTCAAGAGTGTCCCTAGAGGCAACAAAAAACACAGCACGCATGGTAATATTAGCTTAAATCCCAATAAATATGAATTACTTCCATTTCAAACACAGTCCCATCACACATGACCCATAATTGGACAATAGTGCCTATTCATTAGAAACTAACACGGACAGGACACCTGCCATCCTCCCTACCTGTACACACAGACAAAAGACGCTGCACAAGGCAAAGTGCAAAGAGATCATCCTGGCTCATGACCTAGGGATAAGGGATGGTAACTTCTTTAATGAACAATGAACAGTCCATGGGCCTCTATCCCCCTACCCCCGGTCTGGCTCATGTCTTGATGGCCTGTCAAATGTCCAAGGTCAGTTAGTAAGAAGCCAACAAATTAGAAACCCCAATATTAGGCCACCCATAAGGTAGTGTCCCAACTAAGGTCCTATTGTAGAAATTAGGTATTTTTACATTTATCAATGTAGAGGTGGTCCCAGATGGGGCCATCAGATTGTCTTAGCTGAATGAAATGTTCTCCTCTTATAGAGTCTACATTTAGTCACCACCACTAACCAATCCCCATACCCTGTAAGTTTTTACAACTAACATTATGTTATGATGTTTGTGATGATGATTTTGCAGTATTTAACCAATTGCTTTCTATGTATACACTGAGAGCCACGGGATTTTAATGTGTGTATGCTGTTTATTTGGATGATAATAAAGCTGGATTTTGCCTTGCACTTTGTCAACTACATCTTTGAGTCTGGTTTTGATGACTCTGGGTCCTCTGGGTCCTCTGGGTAATGTGGAACTTTCATGGGCTGTCTTAGCAGTATCCTTTACAGGAGACAAGAAGATATTCCCCCTCTGCTGTCTTAAGTCCAGCTCAGATATACCCATCACTTCAGCTATCTTATTGAAAACTAGTGGCAGCATTTGTTTGACAGTCTTTTGAATATGTTTAGGCTCAGTAGGATTTTACAGTTTGTTAATTCATATGACCTGGGTTAAAACTCATTCCCATGACCAAGTGCCATCAAAATTGTAAACTAACTAACCAAATATTTTGGAATTGCATGGAGTTAACTAATTTTCAAGTCCTGATTATCAGTATCGACATACCAATGAAACTGACTAAATGCATGCGTATGATCCTTTCCAAAGTTTCTAAAGTTTCAAGGTGACATAAATTCAGCATACATACAATGTTATGTTGTCTTCTTGGGCTTCTTTGGGGATTCTGTATGTTGAAACATATTTTAGCATCACTGCTTTGTGAGAAGACCGTGTATGGTGATTGTGATTCTACTGCAGCACAAAACTATATCTTAATCTAGAAAAGTCCATTTTATTTATTCAATACTATTTTGCTTGTCTTTTGTTCCAAATTACATCATCATCTCTTTGTACAATTGGAATTGTTCCCAAGCAGGAAATTTTACATTTTAATTAAAAAGTGTCCTGGAACCTTCTACACATTTCATCTGCTTGATCAGACCATCTACAAGATAGCACTCAAAGACAAGATTACCCAAGCTGCGCTGAGATACCCTGTGATGTGTTTAAAGAAAGATTATGCTCACTCAAGAGAAAATAGGTTGGTGAACAATGTCAACATTTATTTAAGTTTTTAGTCATTTGAAGGTTGAGATTTGATGACAGGCAAAAACTCTTTGTAACATACTTACTAATAGCCCACCCTGCTATAGATGCTTTTCTTGAGGCTGACTCAATGTTGGGCTTTCCAGGAAAGTTTTAAAGTGATTACTACACCCAGATGCAGGAACCAATCAAGCACCTCTAAGGATTCCCCATCCAATTTAAAGCTGGTTCTGCATTTACCGTTAAGAAGGTTATTGAGGACCATTACTTTGAACTTTGATTTATTTGAAATTAGATGGTTTGAGGAGCAATGCAGTGTTACAGCAAGTAGATGAGTTTTAAGGGTATTTGGTGTCCTGGCAAGGATGACTGAATCATCAGCATGATCAGAAACATGCACACCTGCGTCCAATGTAGCAGCGTCCAAACTCCCAAGCATTCAGCACACCAATGAATTCCACTACCCAACTCATTGTCCTATTGTTAAGAAAGGAAGAAGGCAATGAATATGGCAAGGGAAATGTGCACGGAATCACACAGTGAACAACTTTGAATCTAACAACGTGCATACAATACCCAAGACTCGTGTATACTAAAACCCAGGAGTGCAAATAGAGTGAAACTATAATACCAATATATGAAAAGGGATGTGGGGAAGCACTTAGAACCTCCTTATGACTGAAAGGAAAGTCGGCAAACTCCTTACCCACTATGCTATTACAGATACTGACAGCGCTAAGCCCACGTAGAGGGCAAGCAAGTACAGGATCTGTGAGCTGACACTCTGGATGATACTGAATAAGGAACTTAGAAACAGTACTCATGAGGACCGGAAAGACCACTTGAATGTCAGTAAACCCACGAACCCAGTTGATCAAACAGGGACCCTGAAGGCTATAACAGCAATGGGTGGAGGAAACTAAATACATAAGACCCTAATCAAGGGGCAAGTAGGAATAGTGATTATAGAATAGTGAGGAAAACAAAGGGCATACACACTGGGACTAGTTACAACAGCACCCCACACCTAATAATCAATGGGAAATAAATGCAGAAGTGCAATGGAAAACATGGAATGGATCCCAATAGAAAGTAAGGATCACAAAAGGAAACCTTACCCACCCATCCAAGGAGGAAAGGCAGGAAGCTAAATCTATAAAGGGAAAGATTAATGCATCAAGTTTTTCAGTAGCAAAGGACAGCTTCAAAGAAACAGAGAACACAGGCAAATTGGGCAGCATCAAAGGGTACAGCACAGAGAAAGGCTGCCTGCAGACAGAGGAAGACAGAAAGGGAAATCCAGAAAGCAAGAATCAATTAAGCACATAAATTTGAAATCCAGGGCAGAGGAACAAGAAACGGGAACTAGGAACCAGGTGCAAAAACTAGGAACCAGGAACAAGGGACCAGTCACAACAGCAATACTACAACAATGACCAGCGCTGGACTGAAGTAAACTGAGGCTTTTAAAGCTGCTTAATGAGCACACCCCTCAGGTGTGCCACCTGCTGCACCTGCAGCCACAGGTGTTGCCTATCCTCCACCCAACCTTGTCCTGCAAGGGAGGAGGTGAGGCAGTGAGCCAGGCATTCTGGGAAGCATAGTCATTAGATTAAAGTAGCATGCTGGCTGCCAAAAACCAGGAATGGATCCGGAAGGGAAGTAACTTGGAAAATTAGGTTTTAGCGCTCCCAATTCATCACAGCACTGGAGCATAAGGTTTGGAGGAAATGTCCAGTAGGGAAAAAACCCCAAAACATGCCCCCAAGTGACGGGAATGGGAGCGAAGGGAGCAAGCCATGACACCTGTGCAGCCCCATTTCCGAACATAAAGACACTGTCACAGCTGCATCTGATCCTGCCACTGCATGCAACCATCAAGTTGGTCACTGAAAGTGCTACTACCGCAAGGTATGATGCTTCATGCACACTGGAACTTACTGCCTTTGCGATTGCCAAGACCTCACATACTCGGGAACTTGCTGCATCTAAAACTATTAATGCTGCATGCATACCAGATGTTGTCACCTCTGAAATATGTATTCTGGAGCCTGTTGGAGCCACACTTGTTGATGCTACATGTAGTTTGGAGTCTGTTGCCCCTTAATCATTAATGCCACATGTATTTTGGAGCCTGTTGCCTCTATAATTCCTAGTGCCACATGTATTTTGGAGCCTGCTGCCTCTGCAATTCTTGATGATGCATATATTTTGGAATCTGCTACCCCTACAATTCTTGAGTCCACATATCTTTTGGAGTCTGTTTCCCCCAAAATTCTTGATGCCACTTGTATTTTGGAACCTTTACCCCTTTAATCACTAATGTGATATGTACTGTAGAGAGTGCAGCCTTCATAACTGCCAATCGGTCATGTTCCCAGGAGTCCGCTGCCCTGACAATCAGCAATGCGACTGGTAAATGCACCACAATTGCCTCCGCTAGTGATGATAGTAGTCCCAAATCTTAAGCACTGTGTAAGAATACTCTGGCCAGCAGTAAGGTCAATTCAGATGTGTCCACAAAACTGTCACGCTCACCTGGGTACTCTGCGGAAGTGATGGATCCCTATGTGTCCTTCCTATCCCTCGATAAAGGATCCTTCTCACTCTAGGTTGTAAAATGGAAAGTTGACCTGTCAAAGTAAAAGAGGTTCAGTAAATGGTTTCTTCTATCCAGGAACCTACCCCTCTCCTTCTCAGAACCCAGTATACATGTGGATTCTAATGTGAACACTAGGCTCACCTTTGTGGTTAGGTTGGTGTGTTCTCCATCCTGAACTATGCATGGGTGCTATTCCTTGGGTGGTGTGAGTCCCAGTTGCTTCACTGGGAGTGTCTCACAGAGTTGCAGGTAAGTTCAGTTATGCCGCTCCCTAAAAGTTTGACTTGCTGCTAGATGAATGAGTCTCTGCTTGCAATCTTCAGTGGGAGGCTGAACATATGTCCATAAACAAATGGGAATTTCTTGCTGCACTCATGTTAAAATTCACCTGTGTTCAAAAATCGAGGAATATGGCTGACTTGTTGGCTACACGGTAAGTTCTGTGATTGAGCGCTGATAGTGCATACTTTTTGGGTAATACGTGTTGCTCTGTGATGTTCGTTGCTAATGCGCTGCCCTCTAATGCGCGAAGCGTGAATAACTTACTTGTTTTCTTTCATTGCAGTTACTGCGGGCGTGGACAATGCTGCAAGGGCACTGGAGCAAGTTCAAAAGAAGCTGGGAGTGCGATGGACCACGAGATGCAGACCTTGACAATAGCTGCCGGAGACTCCCAGTGGAGATCAGGTAAGCGTGCCTTGATGAACAACAATGTTCTTTCTTCTCATAGAAGCTCAGGAGAAGCAGGATAAGCCACGGAGGACCGGAGCTGCAGGTAAACTTAGGTAAACGTGTGAACAGAATACACACGAAGCACTAATCTGTCTCTGGAGTGGCTTATATAGGCAGCCACGCCTAGAGGCTAGAGCGCATTGTCTAGTTCTCATCCTGATGCTAGGAAGCCATATTAGGTGGGCCGGAAATACTGCCCTCTGCTGGGACACATGTTGTTCTATGGGGAACAATGTCTAAAAACTACCAGAGGCCGATGATAGTATCTTGGTATGCCAGGACCTAGCCCAGTCAGCCCCATCCTGCCCATTCAATCCCCTGTGGCCTAGGGAGTGGAAATGGATAGCAGAGAGCCCAGTACCCATGACAAAAACTTATCAAAGGAGCGCTTATCAATGCTAGATCCCTCTGGCCCACCCCCTCAATATTTCTGACCTCATTACTTCATATAACCTAAACTTAATAGCCATCACAGAAACATGGCTGCATACAGACACGGAACATCCCTCTCCCTTGCCATCCCTGATAGCTACACAATTTTCAGGAAGGATAGAATGCTCACCAAAGGAGGATGGGTCACTAACATAGCCAAGAATCACTTGGCTATAAGAGAAATGTCCAAGCAAGTATTCTTCCTTCCGAGGTCGATAAATGAGCACCGCACACCATAGGTAATGATAAGCAGCACTCAGATACCTGAGGATTTGTAGCGCTATATAAATGCTAAATTATTATTATTAATGTATTATCATTATTAGTATTATTATTATTATTTGTATTATTATTATTATTATTATTATTATTATTATTATTATTATTATTAGTATTATTATTATTAATGTTAATTTCATTTACGATCACAAAAAAATAATCAAATCTGTGTCACACCACAACCTGCACCAGCTGCCTTTCAAGAGATCCATGTAACATACTCTCACTGCTGCAACCTATAACAGACAACCAACACTGAACTAGTGATCCTAACTCCATGGTAGAACTACATAACCAAACTCTCCTACTAGCTATCGACAAGGTAGCTCCTATGAGCATACGTAAACTCAAACAATTAGCCCACCTGAACTCCTCAAACACTCCAAATCTAAAAGCACTAGGGTCCACCAAGCAAACAGCCGAGACCATGTGGAAAAAGTCTTCTTCAGCTGACAATAAAGAACACATTATCTCTGTGGCCAAATCTTACAAACAGGCCATCCTCCAAGCCAAAAGCTCAACCTCCAACGGGCAAATAGAAAAGGCTGATTCAGGCTCGAGAGAGCTCTTTACCATCCTGTGAGAACTTGAAGCACATTCTGTCCCCCAGACAGCTGCCTTAAAGATATCACTTGGTGTTCCAACATTCAAAAGGTACTACTGGAAAAAATCTACCTACTCCAAATGCAAATTGCAGGGGAAAAAATACTATTACTAACTGAGGCACCTCCAGCTCTCCTTTTCCCACCTACCCAATCCACTCACCTATTTGAATTCTGCCCAGTCTCTATTCTGAAAGTCACCAAAATCATCAAAGGCATGAAGCCATCCAGATGCCAAGTAGACATCGGCTCAACATCATTCATAAAGACTACACAGCAGAATTCACCCCCTTCATCACATCACTCATGAACAACCACTTTGCCTCTGGTAATATACCTACCTAAAAGATACATTCGTCCTTCCACTACAAAAAAGCCCACACCAGACCCAAATACTCCCACAAACAATCACCATTTCACAACATTCCCGTTTCCACTTAAAATACTCGATAGAGCAGCATACCTGCAAACAATAAAATATCTCATAACCAACAACCTCCTTGGCCTGCACCAATCCAGCTACCGATGAAATCAGGGAACAGAATCACCACTCCTAGACGTAAACATCCAAATGGATGAGATCATAGACAACAGGAATCTGGCCCTCCTCCTTCTACTCAACCTATCTGCGGCTTTTGATTTAATGGACCATACCATCCTATGCCAACACCTCTTTTCAGCAGCCTACTTCCACACCAAAGCCACAGCCCGGATTGAGTCCTTCCTATCTAACTGAACAATGAAGATCTCTTTCCAACTCAGCAGCTGCCCGAACAGCTCCAGTCACCTGCAGAGTTCTCCAAGGCTCCTGTGTCTCCCCAACACTGTATAATATCTTTACAAAGCCCCTCCTTGCCCTCCTGTATGATCTTGGTATCTCCTACACCAACGGTGCGGATGATACCCAGATCTTCTTTCCCATCTCTGGCAATTACAACTCTAACACCAATGCATTGAGCAAAATATAGCAAATTATCCAAACCTGGACATGCACTATGTTTAAACAACGATGAAACCAAGCTGCTCCTTGTTGGAACACAAACACGACTAAATAAACTTAGCGATGACTACCAATCCTTTTTCATTGATGGCAACCCTATCCTAGCCTCAAAAGAAGTTAAAAACTTTGGGGGTCTGCCTGGACTCCTTGCTCTCTTTAACAATACATGCAAACACTATAGCGTCTGTGGCAGCATACAGGTCTAAACTCAACAATCCTTGCAAACCTTTTTTGAACTCCAAGAGCTACATCACGACTGTCAGAGCACTCATTCTTTTCAGGATTGACAACAGCAATGCACTTTTCACAGACTCGACCCCTCGCAATGTCAAAAAAACTTCAGATAACACGAAGAACACTAAGAGAAGCATTGACCATTCCAAAAAAAGAGCAAATTTCTGCTGCCAGACGGAAGGCCCTCTGGCTGCCGGTTTGCGACTGTATTGTGTTTAAAGTACACCGTCCTTTCATCGTGGGATGAAAGGATGCTGGGTTTTTCACTGTTGTCATTTCAACGTGAACACTCATCGAATTTTGTAGGGGGGGGTTAAAAAAATATATAGATGAATATATAGTTGGGGTGTCGTTGTTCAGGGATAGTTACATAATTAAAGGGGATGGGGGAACCCCCCAAAAATAAAAGAAAAAAAAAACATGAGTTTTCGCATTGAAATACCAATGGAGAAAAACCCATTGTTGTTTCATCCCGTGATTAAATGACATGGAACCATGTTTAAAACTCTCTCATTAACACACAAATGACTATCAAATACTGCCCCAAATACTTCTCTAGAAATTTGGCAAAACACAATCTAACAGACCCACTCAGGCTGCCCACTCGCACCTCCTCTCCAACCCCATGTTTAAGCTTAAAAAAGCCAGGGGGTCACAGCTTCCCAGTGGTGACTGAGAAAAATTGGAACACACTCCCGCTATCTCTAAGGTCAGAATCATCCTTTTGGACTTTCCGCAAAAGCCTCAAAACATGGCTATTCACGCAAGATCCTTAATCCAAAGATGCTATAACGTCAAACTCTGTATGTAAAACCTCATGTATGCAAATGATAGCACCATCGGTCTGTTTCAAGCTTTTCTGTAACCAGCAACCTTTTCTGTAACCAGCAACCTGTCATCTGTGTAAGCAATCAGACTGTCTGTATGTGTCACGTCTTTAATGTAACTAGCGCCCAGATGCCACTGGGTTCGGTACGCTCTACAAATGTCAAAATAAATTTAAAATAAAAAATAGGCACAGGCTCCATTCAATGCTAGGAATATTTTTTGTAGCATCTTCAACAAAACTGAGCATGTTGTTTATATATAGGCAGAAGAGAACTGCTGCGGGTAGGCAACCCTGTTTGACACTTCCCACTGTCTGAATTGTCCATGTAATTTGACCACATGGGCCTAATCTGATCTGTACTGCAGTTTATGAGTATGGTGACTTAATGATGTCAAGTAGGTGTCTGTCCATTCCATGGCTGCCAACACCACACAGTGACCACTAGTTCGAAGGCTGATGAAACATCTAGAAAAGCTGCATAAAGGGAAATTCTTTCAAATATGATTATCCTCACTTTCCTGGAGATTCTATCACTGACTTAGTTAGGAAGAAGTTTACAAAATATGCTTCCCAGGCTAAATTCCTTTAGAATCAAGGCTAGCCAGCCAGTTGAACTATGTGGTCCCCCTGTCGGATCGTGTGTTGTATCTCTTGCTCCCTTAACAAATATTGGTAGATTTCTTCAATGATTTTATGTCTGTGAATATCACATTTATCCTCCTGCACACACAGACAAACTGAGTGGACTGCTCCATCCCTTTTTTCCTTTAGGTCCAGTTCTTCATGTGCTTCCAATATTAAAAACACCTCTCCCCTTCTGTTTACTTGTGTTTGGGTAGTGGAAACAGTATAACTCATACTCTCCATATCTTGACTGGGACCAAACATACACGATCTACTAGTATTACTTTGAAATATCTAGACAGTGTAAAAATGAATCTCACGTACAGTGGAAAATGCCTTTCATTATGCAACATATGTGTCTTTTATTATTAGGTCATTATCCTAATGTTAACCTGTTCTTTCATTTCCTGCCTTATTTTTGGCCTTGTCAACAATTAACTTTTGCTTGCAATGAACTAGTCACTGTCTACATTTTAAAATGAGGCTGAAATTATTCAAATGCTGTAGTTCAAACATTCATTAATTCTGATTTGTTGTGTTACTTCTTCTGTAGGGAGTTGTTTGTTTTAATGATTGCAAAAAGTAATGAATGTTGGGTCTCTTTAGGTTCAGATTGAGCGATAGTTACCTCTTTACTCAACTTTGCTTTTTTGTTAAAACGTCTCTTTCCACATTGCTTTTTCTAACATGTTTTTCGATTCCATATTTTTGGCTCCAATATTTGTTAATTCCTGTGCAGACTCCTTGTATTGGCCTCTTTGTGTATGTCATTGTGTCACCTGCAAAGCCATTTGCTGTTTTCTTTGGATAAAAGTGTCTCTTTTCTTGGCTATCTGGTTATGTGTTGCTTTCGTCCATTTTTTAACATTGTATTGTGTTTCTTTTGCAGCCTGGGAGAGAGGCATCTGATTCAGAGGTCCTAATATAATTATAATATTTGCTAGGGTTTATTCCCACACAACTTAGTGTGATCAGAGAGAGTAGTCCAAGCACAAAGGGTCAGACCTCTATTAAAGGGAATTAGTTTTGCATACGGCTGTGAGAGTCCAGAGGGAGAAGACATGCACAAAAGGCACACTGAGGCAGAGAGAGAGACACTGGGAGGAGGAGGCTGGTATGAAGGACGCTCGAGCAGCGAAGTTGGCTTGTAGTAGAGGAGAGACAATTGCTTGGCATAGAGGAGAGGGGGTGGCATAGAGTGAAGGTATTGGAGGCGGGACAACAGGTGATGCAATAGACAAACATTGAGAATAGGAGGAAGTTGTATTGAATCAGGAGGAGTTGATGAGACATCCACATGAGGTTGTGATGGGACAGCAGGCTGAGGTGACATGAGCGAGACACCGAGAAGGCTGGTGGGGCAATCGAAGGAGGTCAAAGTGAATCAGAAGTTAGTGTTGAAATATCAAGAGGTACAAGTGGTGAGACTACAGGGGGTGGTGGTAGTGAGGCAGGAAAATGTGGTCCCACAGCAGGTCGAGGTGTCAAGATATTATGAGAGGAAATAATCAGAACAACATCAAGAGGGGACAGGGTGAGAGAACGGGTAGAAGAGTTAGTGGAGATATTGGTAGAACAACTGGAGAGCCTGCAGAGAAAAGGGGTGTGGTAATGCATGCCTGCAACACCATGTGGACTAGTGTGATGGATGGCAGGAGATATGTGAATGCAGTTAAGTAATGAGGAAGTAACACCATTTTAAAGTGAGACTCAGTATAGTAGTAGAGAATACAATGGAGTGCTAGAGTGTCCCCAAGTTTTGCAATCTCTGTGAAGACTTTCTCCAGACTTTCTTCCTTGTCCTGACTGACCCAACCTTCCCACCCTTTCCCCCTCTCCCATTTTACCTGTGGATCATCCTGTGCAGGGAGTGTATAAGGCTCCCAGCGAGTGAGCACGATCTTGCTTGGGGAGGGGCGTTTCTCACAGTGAGCCATACTGGGTGTGTGATTTGCTGTGCATAACAGCCTGGCACCTGGTGTGCAAGTGTACCAATGTGGTAGACTGTGCAAGACGGTGAACACAGTTCACATTATAATGACACTGCAGTTTTAAAGAATTAACATAAGGCCTGCCTCCAGGAGTGCCAGCGCTGAGTTGGGGGTCTAAAGCTTTGGATGGAAGAGACAAGGACAATGAGAAGTGCATGGTTGCAGGGGCTGGTGATCTGGTTATCCAGTCTCCAATAGAGCTCCCTGCAAAAGATACCACCGCTGCAAGAACCCTTGGTAAGCGTAATCTGAAAACAGCCTCTTTAAACATTTTGCTTATGTCCAACTCTGACTCTTCAGTCATAAACCACAGTATGATTCGATCCAAGGAGTCGTGAGCTGCATTGCTATCTACCGAGAAAGCAGCAGTGTCAAAAGAATATGATCCATCACCCCCAGTGTCCTCTCCTCCCCCAGATAAATCACATGATCCTTACACCTTCAGCCCCCCTGGTGCCTGGAGGGGCAGAGTTGGCTGAGCCCTCGGAGAACAAGGCCTGTGACCAAACCCTCACCCTGCCGGCCTTAGGTGGGGGAGTAGAGAGAACCAGAGAAAGAGGCCAGACTTCCCTGAGTGATGCGATCGATGTAACGCTCACCTGATTCCCACGGAGGCGCAGATCTGGCTTCGAGTGCTGATGCTTCTTCAATGGTGAAGCGCAGGACTCTGAAGATGGACAGGAAGGCCCCTCTACTCTGGCTTCTCTGGCTCGCAGGAATATACCCCTGTGCGTGAAAAGGGAGTATTACCTACTGACAGAGTAATGCTCAAGCCTCCCACTCTCTTCCAACCCTCCACGATACCCCTCCTCGATTCCCCGTGAAGTCTCAACTTAGGGTCAGGAAGGATGAGTTCTCCATCCTGCTTCTGATGCAGGGGTGCGTTGAAACCCAGTTACTTCACTGGATTGAGGTTTGATGGGAGTTCAAATGAGCTTGACTATTCAGGTAAGGCGCTGTAAAAGTTCTGTTGCAAGTTCAAAAGTTCAAGCTTAATAATAATGTTCATTGTCTTATTGCAGCAAGGGCTAATGCTTATGTCCTTTTTCCCCTTAGGGGCCGGGGTTCGGAATGCCGGAGATATGGCGCCGACCCGAAGTGAAACGTGCAGTTCCAGTTTCAGTAAATGACAGGTAAGTTCTGGATGAGCGCTCGGGAACTGTCTTTGCATACGCTCATTCAATGTCTTTGTCTTTTTTCCCCATAGGGGCCGGGGTTCGGAAAATGCCTGGAAGCGGAATAACCCGAAATGAAATGGGAATGACCCAACAGGTAAGTCTTATTCCCTTCCATCTCTCACCTTTTGTTCTTGTCTTTTTCTCTAGGCTCTGGGAAGTGGCTGTGTATCCGGATGATCGCTGCTGAAGATGGAGGCGCCCAGGAAAGGTGAGTGAAATGCAGCGCTGCAGCGTCGTAACGAAATGCTTTTAAAAATGATGTCTTCCTTTTCAGGATCGTCGGTGTGATGTCTCCGTGGTGCAGATTTAGCTGGTAAGGTCTCTAAGGTCAGATGCAGGAGCTGACACGGTGAGCGTCCAGCTGCGAGGAGCAGAACAACGCGAAGCGTGAGTTGCTGATCGGGCGTGGTTTAAATAGCTTTGGAAGAAGATCCTAGTATGTATCCTTCCACCGATCAGGTATGTATCCTTCCCCGACCACACCCGGGTGGAAAGTAGTCCCACAGGTAAAGTAGTTCCATTCAGGCCTCAAGAGGGCCTGGATGTAGCAGCATGGTCTGCATCAGGTAAGTGCACATTAAAACACTTGAACACATGTCTAGCTTTATGAGCCTGGCGCCTAAGGCGCCAGGACAGGCGTCCAACATGAGCCTGGCACCTAAGGCGCCAGGACTGCGACCAAAGGGCCCCAGCTTGGGCCCGCTGGCACTCCCCTGGGGGAAATGATGCCTGCCTCTGGGGTTGCTGGGTCGGACCTGGCTCCTTGGAGGTAGGCGTCATGACAATCGATCAGGGGTGAGAAGACATTAGGCCACCGTAGGGTCAGCAACAAATCATTGGGAAGGGACTTTGGCTTTCAAAGATCAGATCTTTCAGCTCTCACCATCGTCCCGCACCCATCTATGAGTACTGTGGACCATGAAGGAGAGCTTATCTTGGGACTTGAAGAACCAGACCTTCAAAGGGTGGAGGTGAACATGATAGCACAAGTCCACAATCCAGCACCCCAAACACATTCTCGAAATGTGTATTACTTACAAAGCCCCCAATTGAGAAGGCCTCCCAACCCATTGACTCCTTATTTGTCCCCCCACTGATAAATTGGTCAGACCATCTAGGGGGGCCATTCCATGCACCCAACCTGGAGGGAACAGTTGGAGTGAGCAGGAACCTGAGCCCTCTCCTTTCCTCTCTACCACCTCAAAAGAGGTTGAGAATGCAGTGGACGCAGCTTGGGACGGCTCGTCCTACTTGCTGGGGAAAATCGTACCAGTATCTGAGCTGTTATCAAAAACTGTTAGGCTTCTTCTTCCATGACAATAAGAGCAAATAGAAGTGGTGTCGGAGGAGGTCTGCTCCCGGCGGCAAAACTAACAGCCTTCTTTCAATTGAAAACTAAATCAACAACAAAAAAATACTTTTTCAACACAACAGGCAAACTCTCCGATGCAGAAATTCTGGAGGGAGAAGATGAAGTGTTTTTCAACCCCCCCCGGTTCACAAAACATGAACAGTGAATTGAGACCTAAAACCTCACTAGACAGTAGTTTAACGGAGTCCAGAACAGCATCAAGGCTACCAACTGAGGCCAGGAGCATACCCAATTCAGATAATGGGGCTGCAATTACAGACAAGAGTTATCAGGAAGCTCCTGAACACCAACTATGAAAAACTAAGACCGGACAACTTGTCACGCCTCTTAAAGCCAGATCCTTGGGGGCAGCCAAAAGCACAGGATGTAAGAACGAAAGCTGTAGATGCAAGAAACCAGCTGCCCAAATCCCAAACAAGTCAGCAGTAATATTGGATGAGATGGGGAGCTACAGGGAAGCAGGGGAAAATGGCGGGCTCTCTGCCCCCTGTTCACAAGACTTGCAAGTCATGAGTGCCTTGCCACTGGTTGTGTCCCCAGCCTCCTATAATGTCAGGCAATCCTCAGACTCTTCATCATCTTCTGAGGCTTCTGTGGAACCTTCGATAACTGGAAGAAGGGGTGAAAGAAGTAGACCCCCATTGTCACATCCCACAGAACCAGATTTACTAACAGTAATGTCCGCAATAACTATAGCAAGGGCACCATTCAAAATAAAATATGAGCCACTAAATGACACCTTAAAAGACCAGACTACGCTGTTGACAATGGTCCATACAAAACTACCATTTGTGGAGGGGTTATAACCAGTGCAGAGCTGCAGAACAAGAATGGTTCAGCATATAGTAAAAACCCATCAGCGTTGAACCAGAGGGTAGTGCAGTCTTGTCAAAGGGAGTAAACAAGGTTTAGTCTTCCCAGACAACACCAGGCATCTCGGAACTGGCGGATTTGTTAAACAGCGAAAGTACCCAAGTGGAGCACAAAACCTGTGCCCAGTCACTGCCGTAGCCAGGGGGATCTCAACAGCAGGACTTGGACAGCGAAGACACCACCAACACTGAACGTAACACTCAAACCTCCATTCTAGGAAAAATCCTGTCTGGTTCTAAAAGTAACACATTTGGAATTTCTTTGCAAAAAAGGAAGAAGAAACAAACTGCAGTACTACTTGTCTATAAACATCGAACAAAATCTCTGTACTGCCCACAAAATTCAAAATCCTCCCGGGGTCTCCCGATGGTTCTATCAGTCCCAGAAGACCTTCGCAGAAATGGCTGGGATGGGCAAGATCCGACCCCAGTTTTGATACCTGGCCCTTCAGTTCTGCCTGCTGACAAAACTGATCTCATTGTGATCTTGGACAGCAGAGACGAAGATGCGTTTGACCTATCTGATGAAGATCTCATGAACCTGTCTGTATATTCATTGGAGGAGACAATGGCAGATCGGGACTCACCATTACAGACCTTGTCTTCCAACACTGTGGAGGTAAACAAAATTGCTAGGACATCTTCTCCACAGTTCTTGATGTTGGAAGAAAGAAGATTGTTTTTTTAAAACACCACCCAGCTGTCGAGCATCCTGAAAAAGACTGCTCTAGAGAAGGTATGAACACTCTAGTGGGGTTACACAGCGATGTCAAGGACAACGTAAAAGCTGGGAGTGTGGCTTTGAGAAACCCTGATATTAACTGCCAAAGGCCCCATTTTGACTGTTTTAGACAGAATGATGGGACAACCAGGAGTCGGTGACCGTGATTGAAAATTGGTCCCTCTCGGCCAGAACTAGCAAATTCAGGGTCTGCTCTGAAGAAGAGGGCCACTGGGCCGGTGAAACACTTGCAGGCATTGTTGAGTATGGCAAAATCAAACCGTTCAGTGAAATTGGAGATAATAGTGAATGAACAGAAAGAGCATTATGGACTTACTGCTCTGCATACCAAACATCCACCAAGTCTTATCTTCCAACCCGAAGAAAATTGAATTTGTGGATGAAATTTGCACAGACTGTGTCTACTTGCACATACCATTACCAGTAGTCAAGGGGATGCTACTGGGAGCAGCAGAAGGTTTTTTTAACGCTGGGTTTCGACATTACTCTGGTAAAAGAAACAAATGGGGATGCCCCTGCGATGAGTATGGGAACCAATTTAAAATCTGAGGGGATCAAGGACCCTGCTTGGAGGATGAACCCTGCAAAAGATCAGCTTGAGGGTGTGTGGTCAACCAACAAAATTGAGGTACAAAAGTCTACAGAAACCATGAGATAAGAAAGAACGTTGGAAATCCCACACCCACTGGATACATCCTCCAAACTGAAAAATCTAACTCATTGCACCTCTCTCAACAGAAGACGAACTTCAGCATTACCATCTAGGTCAAAAATACTTCTGAGTCAAAAAGAGATATTTCAGTGCCCTCGATGAACGTTGCAAACAACCTTGATAGATATTCACATTCATGGCTATCGGGGGCTCTGGCAGGTAAGAAGAGCTCATAGCTGCCTGAAGGGGATACCAACAGGCGGCTGAAGATGGCATCATGGAACACGAGAGGTTTTAAACACCTTACTTCAAAGAGTGATTTCAATTTTGGAGTTTACGAACTCTTGTGTTTTCAGGAAACCTGGCTGATGCAAAAACCATGTTTAGATGGATTCAAACTATTCCTGAGGCTAGCTGCCATGGGTGCAAAAGGGAAGATGTTCCTGGGGTCTCTTAACTGCAGTTAGAACAGGAGCTGGCGTGAAACTGACCAAGCTGGTTTTCGCAAACCTGTTTGCACAGGAAATCATCACTGAGTGGACTCCTCCGAAGGTGGAACCATGCCAGGTAAAGGGGTTGTGCCTGGCAATTATAAACTTAATCTGGAACCCGATGGCAATAACGACCTGAGACGTGCAGAAAGATTGCTTGATGATGCCTATTTCTTGTGTGGTGACCTAAATGCAACTGGTATGTTGAGACCTGGTACTTCCATTGGTGACCTTTACCAAACCCATTCAGCTTCAATAGGATTGGCTTAGAAAACCCTAATGGCAGAAAGAGACATGCACTTTTGAAATGGCCATATGGTCGGTGATATTCCTCCACATATGACCTGGGCAGGAGACGGACACAAGGCTGTGCTTGATTACATCCCTGTCTCTGGAGCTTTCTTGCCTGCAGCCCATTCCTTTATCGCTACAAACCATAGTGATCACAATCTCTTGGAAATGCCTTGGGAAGCATAACTCCCAGGACCCATGCATAAATGGGCACAACCTGTAGAGGAATGCAATGGAGGAAGGAGATTAAAGATGACAACAACTGCGATCAGAAAACTTACAGAGAAATTCTCTGATGACCATCAGGAGGACGACTCATTTGAAGGATTATCCAAGGTGGACTAAACCCCTCTATTGAGGTGTTTTTTCACCAAAAAACAAGGGAGAACCAAAAGCCAGTTAACAACATTACATTCTTTTGGCGCATTGGTGGTAGAAAAATATTGAGGTGAACAAAACACAGAGCTGGCCGAACAAAGACCCCAGAGGACATTCTCTATGGAAAAATAGCTGTCCTGGAATATACAAACTGGTCCCATGCACATAGACAAAAACTCTACCAACAGGACTCAGAGGCTATGCTAAAAAAAGCGAGTGAGAGACTTTTAGTCCCTCATAAATTTCTGTTCAGAGAACGTTAGTGTATCTCATACCAATAACGTCCTAGAAGAAGTCTGGATCTCTCGCTTTAGTAAACTATATGAAGAGAAGGGGAGTCCAACCACCATCAAGACTTATGAGAAAGCATCCTACTGGGGACATCCTGCATGACCTAGACCACATATTGACAAAGCTGTAGAAATTGTCAGGCTCCCATGCTCCTTGGTCTGGGTGGCCTCACCAATGCAATATTAAAAGAACATCCAGAGGAATGGGCCAGGTTTTTCAAAATTCTCTTTGAACAAATAACCAACACCCATACCATCCCAGATTCATGGAGGAGAGCAATAGTGGTAACGATCTTCAAGAGGGGTGACAGAGAAGATCCTAAGAACTATCACCCAATACTAACTTCTTGATGTAATCGGTACGATCATCGTCTCTCTCCTCTTGTACTGACTAACCAAATGGTTGGTGACAAGGGCTTGAAACACCATTTTCAAATGGGCTTCAGGAGAGGGATTGGAACTGGAGCTAACATCTTGACATCTTGATTTTAAGTATTCTAAACTGAAGGGCATGGGAAAGCAAGACAACAATCTGCTTGGCTTTTGTCAATCTTATCCAGGCGCTTGATCAGGTAGACCGGAAATGTCTGTAGGATAATTTTCAATGACTGAGTTGCCCAACCTCCATTTTGGACCCCCTAACGTCTCTTCACTCAAACAACACAATGAGAATAACATTAAATCAATCTGGTCTACTGTCGGTAGACATTGACACATCTAGAGGGCTAAAGCAGGGCTACCCACTGGCACCAGAGCTTTCTAATTTATTTTTGGCAGACATTAGCCTAATACTTGACATGGAGAGAAGTATTCCTCCTCGTTATGGTGGGATTCACCTTAGCAGGCTCCTCCACGCAGACAATTTAGTCTTAATATATCAAACGCTGGTGGGTCTTCAGTGGCTGCTAGATCAATTAAGGAAATACGTAGAAGAAAATGATCTCCAGATTAACATGGAGAAAATAAAGATCTTGTTGATAGAAGGAAATAGGAAACAATCCTCCAAACATAACAACTTTGAACGGCACCTTGACCAAACAAAGATTGAACAAGTGTCAGCATTTAAATATCTGGGAACCATAATCAATACCAGCAATGTCTAAGATTTTGTTCACAGTAGCACCAAAGCTTTGGCGAGCCAACCCACCAGAGTAAACACGAAATATGGACGCTTCAGATTGGTACCGGTTTTAGACTTCTTTAAAATGAAAGTTGTTCCAACCCTCACTTATGTTGCAGAGGCAATTTTGAAAAACCTGGATAATCTATGGCTCAATCTGGAAAGAGCACTTTGGAGGAACGTTTTGGGACACTTCCTAAGTACATTTTGCGAAGAGCACTAGGCACTCTAAAGGCAACTGTGGAATGGAAGAGACTGACATTATATGGGAAATGTCTCGGGCCTCTAGGCCGGTACTCTTTTCGCTGATATAGAACGAAATGGGAAAAAGCACCAACGAAGGCTTGAAGGATTGGGTGAATGCTAACAACCTCAAGTTGAAGCAGATTGCCTGCACTACGGAAGACTTATTAACAAACCTGTGCAGAGTAAAAACAAAACTGTACGAGTTTGATTGGATCATACCCTGGAAAAAGCTTCATCATACAAATTGTATTGGCAGCTGGATCATGAAGTTAGAAAGTTTGGTACATTCCTAAAATGTCTTCAGAAATTCCCAATAAACAGTTTAGAAATAAATTTCTATGGATGAGACTGAACTTCCTTCCAACTAACGAAATAATTGCCTCAAGGTCTCCAACACATGCAAAAAAAACAAGTCAGTGTCGATTTTGCTCGGAGGTTTTGCAAGTGGCAACCTTGAAGAATGCGCTGCTGTTTTGCCCAGGGCTGACCGAGGATAGAACATTATATTTTGGTTCATTGATCAGGACCTTCCCATCATTGTGTCCAGAGGACTGGTGGGGCACATTGACAAACGGCGATATGGCCCCTCGAGTCTGTTTGCTTGTCAACCTTTTGAACCGGTTCCTTTTAACAGACAACCTGCAATGGAATCCTTTGAACTGACAATCCTTGACCTATCTGTAACTTGGTGTATGCCACTGAGACTATATCATTTGAACCATGTGGGATAGAATAGCTGAAATGTAATTTGTAAAATGTTTTTTTTGTTAATGCAAATATATCAGACCAACATTTCATTTCTAAGAAGAAGAACAAACACAGAAAATATAATAACAATAGAATTTATTCAGCTGCCTTAGACAAATAATACATCTTGTCATTGATCACCATATTATTTTTTGTCTTATTGGATAACAATGGTAGACATATCAGAGCAATAAAGCATCAATAAATAAAAAGTATAGAATTGAAATGCTCCTCTAAAACCTGTACACTACATGTTTTGGGGCAATTGTCCCTTCTTCTCGTGTGAATGTTATCCTTTTCCAAACTCTAATGAAGTGAAAGATAAACAATCAAAAAGGGAAACTCAAATTTCAATCAATATATATATTTTATTTTTATAAAGTAAATCTGTAAGGAGAAGCACTAACCTGAGTGATCTTTTAAGTACCAAAATCAATACACCATTACGGGAGCTGAAATAAGGATACATAGCCATATAAAGTTAATTGTTCTGATTATAAACCTCTGGCGCATTATAAATTACTTATCATATCATATCATATTATATCATGTCATATCAAACAGACATTTGTAATGACAGGTTCCTGTATTGTAAGAACTAACCTTGTTTCTCTCTCGTCTGATTCAAATACTAAATGTTGCTCTTGATCACCTTAAGAACAATGGGTCTGCGACCTTCAGTTCATTAATCTCATCTGCAAGTAGAAGGTACATAAGGTCCTGAATTTAATTCAACGTTACACCTGGTTAGCATTCAATATCTATTTTCCTTTCTAATGCTTGCTTACCTATGACAAGTTGTGAACGCTCAACACAGCAATCCCGAGAAGGCTGTGTAGACAGCCTCCCGTCTAGCACCAGCGTTATGTGGCAGAGAAGACACTTAATGTGACAGAGATCGTCATGTGAAGCTTGTTCGCCAAAGAAAGCCCACCTGGACGGTCTGGCTAAACTTGGGTACCCCAGACACCACCCCATCCCCTGCCCCACTCCGTTCCTACCCTCCGCATCCCCCTTCCCTCCCACTCACCACCACCCTCCCAACTCCATTGTCAACCAAGGCCTACCCACCAACACTACACGCAGCCACCCCAGTCCCATCGCTAAGTCTAACCAAACTAAACTTACTACCAAACCGCCCACCCACTCTAGGCCCCACGGCCTAACCCCCCCCTACCTTACCCCCAACCTCACAACCCGCAACGACAGATTAGGCACCAGGCTCCCCACCACAACTACTAGGCCCATCTCCAAACCCAACACCAAAACCTATACAAAGCACAATGCGCCGAATAAGCCCACACCTCCCCCACTAAAAGGCGCCCTACTCAACGTCAGATCCCTGGCTGCCCACCCCACAGAAATTGCAGACATCATCCTTACCAACGACCTCGACTTTCTAGCCCTAACAGAAACCTGGCTTCATGAGGCATCTGGACCACATTTATCGCTAGCCATCCCAGACAAATACTCCATCCTCAGAGCTGATAGACCTAACGCCAGAGGTGGAGGTGTAGTGATAATTTCCAAATCCTCCCTAGTCCTCAGACTAGCTGCTACAGTCTCACTCACATCCTGCGAGTTACTCACAGCCAAATTACAAACCTCCCCCACAACCACAATCACCATCCACCTCATATATAGACCCCCAGACCCCCCTGGGACCTTTGAAGAAGACATCTCATCCCTCAGCACCGAAAATTCCAAACCATCAGCACAAATCATGATCCTCGGGGACTTCAACCTTGGCTACAAAGACCCAAACGATGTACATTCTGCATCCCTAGCCAATGTCCTAGCCGATCATGATCTCACTCAACTCATTGTCCTCCCCACCCACCAAAAAGGCAGAACCCTTGATTGGGTAGCAACCTACAATTGCAATACAACCTGTAAAGACCCCCAAGCTCTGGCATGGACCGATCATCACATGATCCCCCTCGAGGTCAACACCAATCAGACACTGCCCAATAAACACACACTGGCACCAGCTTGCCCCACCAGGAATAAACGCAACATTACTGCTGAAGCCCTACTACCACTAGTCCTACCTACCCTCAATGCTCTCCCAGCCAACGCAGACCTTAACCTGCTGATCGACACCTTTAACGACTCAATGGCCAGAGCAATGGACACCGTTGCCCCCCTGAAAATATGCAAAGTCAAACCCAAAGCTCACCTGAACTCGTGGTACACCCCTGAGCTCAAACTACTCAGAAAAGAGAAAGCCAAGGCACAACACACTTGGAAGACTAACCCCACCACGGAAAACAAATCCAACCTCACAAATCTATCCTCACTTTACAAAAGCGAGATAATCCTCACCAAAAAAGATGTATACAACAATAGGATTGTTCAGGCAGGATCCTCCACTAAAGAATTATTTAAAAATCTGAAGGAACTAGAAAACCCTATCTCACCTCCAGACACCTGCCTGAAAGACACATCCTGGTGCACCAGCATCCAAAACGCCCTCAACAATAACATTTCAGGACTCCAAACAAAAATTGAGGACAAACGCCAACAACTCTCCAATAACAAGGTCACCAACCCCAGCCCACCCACACCAATCAATACTAGCTCTGGCTTCTCGTTTAAGAAAGTCACTATCCCAGAAGTTCAAAAAATCATCGCTTCCTTGAAACCCTCAAACTGCAAAGGAGGCAGCTGCCCGGCACAGATCATAAAAGATGCAGCCAGAGAGCTCTCCCCCCTCATCACCAAACTCATTAACCTATCCTTCACCAATAACTCGATCCCTAGCAACTTAAAACAATCATGGGTTCTCCCACGCCTATAAAAACAATCTCTCGACCCAGCCATTCCCACCAACTACAGGCCCATTACCACAGTCCCCTTCATTAAAAATCCTGGACAGAGTTGCCTACATCCAAATTTAGGAATACTTGGAATCCAACCAACTGCTAGGAATACGCCAATCTGGCTTCAGACCTCAACACGGAACAGAAACCGCCCTTGTTGATCTCAAAAGCCAGATTGATGAAATTAAAGACAAAGGCAATGCCGTAATCCTTCTCCTACTAGACTTCTCAGCGGCTTTTGACCTGGTCGGCCATGAAATCCTCTGCATTCACCTTGCCACCGCAGCCCACTTCTCCTCCTCTGCCATCACATGGATACAATCCTTCCTGGCAAACAGAACCATGCGGGTCTTCTCCACAACAGCTGCAGCAGACCCCATCCCCATCACATGTGGGGTCCCACAGGGATCCTGTGTATCCCCACTTTGTACAACATATTTACAAAGCCTCTATTTGACCAACTGGCCCGTCTGGGTGTCACCTACACAAACTACGCAGATGACACCCAGATACTCCTCACCATCACAGGTAACTACCAAGCAGACTCTGCCCGGATCAACAAAATATTCTCCATCATTCAGGCATGGATGGCCTCACATGGTCTCTGCCTGAATGATGAGAAGACAGAGCTCCTAATCGTCGGCTCCCCTAACACCCTAACTAAACTCAACCCTAGCTATAATAACATGATCATCGATGGCCACTCCATCCCTATAGCCAAAAGAGTAAAAACCCTTGGCTTCTATCTAGATGCCAACACCAACCTCACCAAACACACCAATATGACCGCCTCAGCCGCTGCCTACACCGGCAAGCTCATCAGGGCCAGCAGACCATTTCTATCATCCAACAGCTGCCTCACCCTTGCAAGGGCCCTCATACAATCCAAACTGGATTACTGCAACAGCCTTTACCTAGGTGCCAACCAATCCGTTCTCAACAAGCTACAGGTAATACAAAATAACGCTCTGCGCGCGCAACCCTCAACATTCCAAGACGAGAGCATATCTCTGCTACTAGGAAAGCCTGCAAATGGCTATACATACGCCAAAAAATCGACTTAAAAACCATTTGCCTCACGTACAAGTCCCTCAATCACCTAGCACCACCATATCTAGCTAATAAATATACCATGAAACCTGCTACCCGATCCACCAGATCCTTCAACACTCTATGCTTGACAGTGCCCAGGTTCCACCTAAAAAGAGCTGGAGGGGCAAGCTTCACAGTACTTGCGCCCCAACTCTGGAACACCCTACCTCACAACATCAAAACTATCGAATCCTTCCAGATCTTCAGGAAGCAGGTCATCAGCTGGCTCCTAAAGAAAGAATAGCCCCATTAACACCAGACCTTACTCCCCTGTGCAGTAATAGGTTTAGGTACTGTATTTATATTGAAAATTGTATATTGTGCGTATTGTATGTGCTCTGTTTATTGATGACTGTATATATATGCAGTGGTCGAAGTGAGCGGGAGCGGTCGGGAGCGGTGCTCCTCTACTTTTTTAAATTACCTTTTACAGCTCCTATACTTTTATTTTAAAAAGAAACCGTTGCGGAATGGTTTCGTTGTAAAATAAATGTGTAGGACGAAGTTGAAACTTGCACTTTGAGTGCACTGCACTGAACGTTCCCTTAAACAGCAGGTGCAATTGTTTGGGTGTGTGTATTGTGTGTGGGATGGGGCGTGGTGATGAGATTTGTTGGGAGTGGGTGCAGGCCAGCAGGGAACATAGTACCACTACTTCTTTTCGTACACTTCGACCACTGTATATATGTATATATTATAAGTATGTACAAAGTATGCAACACAAAGATACTTCTCAACGCTGTTACCATATTCTTAAGCACCCTTCTACCCCTGGGTTTGGAGCGCTATACAAATAAAATAAACAAACAAACAAACAAACAAAGTAGCAGGTTTCTTATCATTATACGACAGCCATAGGTAAATGTACTGCTCCCTCTGGAAATGTAAATGCGGTATCGCTTGATGATTTCTTGTTGTTGAACTGCAACTAAGAGTAAATATACTGCTCACTCTAGAGGACTAAATGCAATGTCACTTGAGAAATTGTGCTGAGATATCTCGAACGTTGCCTTCACAAGTAAGTGTATCTTCAATATTTCAAAACACATAATGCAAAATATCAACTGTCTGCTAACTGTAAATGTTTATTTTGCTATTTTCTACTCCAAAAGTGTTAGCACATCAAGCCAATCAACACGCAAACTTTGTTGACTCATGCAAGCATATCTTGTAAAATGCTCCCATCAGGTTGAATTGTAATAGGATTTGCATGATGTGTAAAAGACTGAATCTATTTCTGTATGTCGCTATTAGTTAGAGGGAATACTATATCAATTAATGACCCATTGATCTAATATCCCTTCAATTATGGTGTTAACATGGCATGCGAGAAACAAATGAACAAATTGGACTTCATTGAACAAGCAAAAGCTAATCTGAACATAGTTAAAATCTCTTGTAAAATATGTTAAAGTTTTGTGGCGCAATTCATCAATGCACGCAGAAATAGTCACATATATACATTGTCCCAATGATACTCTCACGTTTACAAAATTATTTAAAGCCTTATACAACTCCATGAGTCCATCACTGAAGGCATAATCATTTGTATGTATTATCACCTCAATACTAACATAATCACATACATGTTGTTCAGCCCTATTAATTCAACTGAGGAATAATACAACTCGAAACATAGCATCAAGTAGCCCTATCAAGATAATGAAATCAATCAAGGCCCTAATTAAACCGTTCAAGAAAGGAGGTGAGTGCTGCATAGAAGATTATCTAGAAACAGTGCATGATATATTCAAAGCCTTAGATATATCCAAGGAACAATATAGACAGTACTTTCATTTAACTCTTGATGCTGCCACAGCAAGTATCATCAGCGGTTTGAATGAACAGGAAAACATGTCATGGGCAGAATTTGAAAAGGAAGTTAGGCACCATTTTTTTTCCATATCAGTCATTGCAGGATGCAAAGAAAGCTGCATGTATGATGGCAGCTGGGTCAAATGTATCACCTCAACAATTTCTCCAGGAGTTGAATAGAGCTTTCTCTCGCTTTGATGTATTTTATAACTCTAACTCAATTGAGTTTAAGACTGCTTATTTCTATGGCTTGCAAAAAGATATTATATCACAACTGATTTGCGAGTTTGATCACAAGAAACCCCTTGAATGGATTGTAGACCAAGGTACTAAACTATATGAGATGCTCTATTGCCAGAGTGGAGGGGGAAATAGGGTAAAAGAAACAAGACCAAAATCTAAAGACTCCTCAGCAACAGTTATGGAGATAAGGTCTGCCAAAATGTCACTTGAATCAGCCCAGACTGCCACTAGAAATAATGTGGCATCCGATCAGAGGGGCGCACCACAAAGGCTGCCAACCCCAGGCACTGATGTTTCAATCACATGATCCAAGCAATAGAGAGAGTTACATTAGTCCTAGATACATGGCACACAGACATCCGGGTGGGATACCGGCCCGATATGTCAGGCAGAAATAACAATCAGAGAAAAATCAGGATACAGAAGTAATAGTCCCTACCAGACATTGGGGGCACAGAGCAGATTTGAGCCCAACACTATGGTGTATGGCAACCAGGACAGACCACGATATTTGTATAGGTTAATTGAAAATGGAAACCAGCATAGGGTACAGTACTCACAAAATGCAGACAAAATGTGGACTATGCCCCGCGCCACTGTAATTAATCACCACCACCAATGAATCATAATCAAAGAATGAACACCCCACGTTCCCCACCCTCCATGAATCAAGAGTTCAGAAACAATCAAAATAGAAAGTATCTACTGAGAGCTTCCAGAACAGATTTAACCAGGGTGAAAGTAACCAGTACCGGTGTAGGCCACAAAAAGCCGATTCTAGAGAAATGGACAGATTTCAATGTCTTGAGGCCCAAGTAAAAATGTTATCTGAAAAGATAGGGAAACTCTGTGCAGTTCAAAACATTCATCAAATGAAGGGGAAGAAGGTTGCAGAAGCGATCTTGGGACTCCTGACAATAAGAGACTAAATGCTGGTTTAATATTAAATAATTAATTAATTATTAAAAAAACCATCCCAAACCCCTATCCCCAACCCCCCCCATCCTCCCCATCACCCCCACCCCCCATGGAAATACCTTTAATTATTTTTTAAAAAAAGTTAAATAAAATATTTATTATTAACACATAAAATCGAAAAAAGTCGAAAAAAAGTCGACATTTTTGTTTTTCGACATTTTTGTTTTTCGACTAAATATTTTCGACATTTTTACTTTCGAATATATTGTATTCGAAATTATGACTGGATACCTAAATGCTAATGGCACCTGCCATGATGAAAGTACAGACTCACATAAACTAGTGTTGTGTAACAGTCCTGAATTGCTACTGAATTAAAAAATGAAGATACCTGCAAATGAAAATGAGACAGAGATTGCACCCACACCTAAAAAAAGAGGTTTGGTTTAACCTTGCATTGAATCAGACTATTGAAGTCTGTGCAAATAGATGAGAGAAAGGAGAAAATAAACATGAAGTTCCAAAAGAGCAATGAGACAGATTCAAAAAGGACATCCTATGCGATGATAAAATAACTGATGGGGGAGCAGGTATGGCTGCTAAAACATTCTCCCTAGATGATCAAAATGCCTATAAAATGCAAACAGGAAAAATAAGTACTAAAAAGGAGTGTACAGCACAGTGACCTGAAGAGTTCTTTGAGCCACATATATTATAAGAGACTAAAATGGATGCTGCTGTGCCAGATACAAATAGGTTTTCAGTGTCAGAAAATGACAACTTACCATGTTATGTTTATGAGCATGTTAAGTTGAAGAGCTGCAGTGTAAACCCTGATGGTCCCTGGGTAGAGGGGCGCACATTGGCCACACTCCAGATGACGTCTGAGCGTGAAAAGACAAACCAAGATTCCTGAGATGAGGTGGGCAAAAAGGGGGGAAATTTTTCATTTCATTTGCCCCAGTGCATGGCAAAAAGTGAGAAGGGGCTAAGAAAAGTGAGTCCTGAAATCAGCAGAAATTCTCACTTTTTGTGTGTATTAGAAGAAGTTGAGGACAGGTATTATGACCCCATTACTGTGAAAGAAAAGTGTAATACATTTGCAATGATTGACACAGGTGCACAGGCCACGATTATGTCCAAAGAGTTGGTAAAAAGTATCAATGAAGGAAGATCCCCACAAAATCAAATCAAAGTGAGACAAAATGAAGGTCCAGTACATCATTTTAACGGTGAAGAGGTACCTATCGAAGGTGTCATTGAGGTTGATGTAAAGATAAGAAAGTACAGAATGAGACAGGAAGTATTGATTACATCTATTAGTGAAATTCCATTCCTGATGGGAACAGATTTCCTGAAAAGGTTGTCGCGCCTCATTGATGGAGTGAATGGGGTCCTATGGTCTCTGATAAAGAAACCATTAATGCCTAAGAAAATAAAGTCACAGAACAACAGTTTAAATGAATGTCATACTGTTGCCAAATCAAATGATGCAGTGGAGGTAGATCTTCAAAATGGCTGTGTACCTAACGTCACTGTCATCCTGATGTGTCAGGGCGAAAAGCAAAGTGAAAAGGAAAAACAATCTATGCAGATTTATTTGGATCCTAGGAAAGAATGGCAACCTGAAATAGATGTAAATACATTGCGATTGTATGTAGGGGAGGAGAAGTGCAAGAAGAATACTATTCCTGAGGCAACCACAGAAAAACATAACACAACCCTTTCTGAAATACACATGGAAGATGAGCAGCCATGGATTCTTATTGGTATAAATGGCCATTCTGAAAAGATAAAAGCCATTTTAACACTTGAACAAGAAAGGAGTTTTATTAGTGAGAAGTTACTTCACAAAATTCAGAATTTAAAACCAATGCATTGCTGGGTTGGACAATGCGTTTTTTGAAAATAGAATTGCAGGAAGGTGCATGATAAAAATTACTGTTGGTCAGAAAACCATAAACCACAATGTGTGGATAGTGAGTGGAGCATAAAGTGATTTTTATTTGGCAAATGACATTATGCACAAAATGTGTATGGTGTTGGATTTTCTAAATCAAAAAGTGTGGTCCTGACTAGGGGGACCTGCCCCTGTATTTGAAGATAAAAGACAGGCTTATCAATGTGTGCAATTGGTGCCATATGCAATTGAGCTACAAGTGAAGAAGAATATTACCATTCCTGCATTCAAAAGGCTGGTTGCTATAACATTAATGCGTAAAAGTGGACAGCAGATGAAGGATTCAGATGCCTTTGCATGCATAAGTGAATCCATGAAGCAGCAAGGGCTGAATTGTGAATATACCCCATTGGTAAATATCAGGGAAGGGCCATTTAAAATCATAGTGGATAATAAAGAGTGTCAAGATGTAGCAGGCTACAGTAGATAGTATGGTGCAGCAATCGACACCCAACATACATTTCCTAAAAAAGGCACGCAATTTCCATGCCACATGCACTACTAAGGATATAAGTCCAAGTTCATACCTGATTAAGGCCATAGGGACACAATTAGGTAGTCTCAGGATGGCCCTCAAGAAACAAGCCTTAATTCTCTCCCATTTTGCTGGATTCCATGGCAACATTGCCTCCACACAATAAAGAATGGTAGGAACCACTTTCTGTTGGTAAAACATTATAATATGGGAAAAGGAGAATTTGCCATATTTGTGAGCTAGGATATTCGCTTGTGAGATTAAGCTTTGCAATTTCAATTCAACTGAGGTGAGAAAAGTAGGGCTGGAAGTGTGACCACTAAACATTATTCCCAGATATTTATATTGTTATACAACCATTAAGTTGGTTTGGTAGAGCTTCCATGAAAAGGTGGAGGATTTCCCTGATTCTGATTTTGCTCCACAGATTACAATCTGTGTTTTTTCGATGTTAATAAACAGATTGTTTTCATTAGTGTATTCTTCCAATTTAGATAGTAGATTTTGTAATCCTTGTGGTGTCTGTGATAGCAAGACCAGGTCATCTGCATAAAGTAACCAAGCCAACTTTTGTGAACCCAGCTTAGGAGCATCTGCTAAGGCCTCATCTAATCGCCACCCAATATCTCTCAAAAATAGATTGAACAAGGTGGACGCCAAGATGCATCCTTGCCGTAAACCACAATGTGTTTGAAAAGAAGTAGACAACAAACCCTGCAAGTTAAGAAGCACCTGCATGGAGGTATTGGTATGTAGTAGTTTTATTAGAGTTAGAAGTGAAGGAGGGCAGTTGTAGTCAATTAATTTGGTAAACAATTTCTGTCGATCAACTGAGTCGAAAGCGACACGAAAGTCTACAAATGCTATATAGATTAGCTGTTTTCGCTCTACCCCTTTTGCTCTAACCATATTTAGAGCTATGATGTTAGGAATAGTGCCAAGGCCCACCACAAACCCGTCTGAAAGGGATCTCTATTTTTAGTCCATTGATTAAGTTGTTTCAACACAATACGACTATACATTTTCCCTGGTTCATCAAGCAAAGCTATTGGTCTATAGCTTTGGGGTTTGGAATGGTCTCCTTTTTTGTAAATAGGAATTACAATTGAGTGCTTCCAAGAGGGAGGTAGCTGCTGTGTGAGGTTTATGTGAGTGAAGATCTTAAACAGAATATCAGCCCATAATTGACAGACTACTTGGTTTGGCATAAAGTTGTTGAAAATGTGACACCCACTCTAATTCGGTTACTCCATTTACTTGTGCAATTTAGATGATGTATGAGTGTGAAACAATAACATAAAATCCTGATAGTTAATAACTCCTTCATTAAGATTGTGCTTAGATTTACAAAACAACTGTATCTAATGGAGAGTTAAAGTGAACCAAAGTGACCTCTGACCATTTTCGACGGTTTAGGGCATCATTTACTTGAATCTCACCTTTTCCTTGTATTTGTTGAAAGGTGGAGTTGTTATTGCTTGTACGCCAAATCAGCCTGAGCATGTTGCGATCACTTTGTATGGTTGGTATCACTTGAAACTCAATTATCTTAGAAAACAGTTTAGCATCTACATAAATAAAATCGATGATTGCTTTGGGTTTCCCTCTTTTCCACGTGTGTTTGAGTGGAATATCATTTAAACATGCTCCGTCGACCATGTGTAAACCATGTGATTTTATGAGATGTAACCATTGGGACATTCAAGCCTGATTCTGGGTGGTAACAGGATCCAAACAGTGTAAGTTCAAATAACCAGCAACTATGGTGTGTGAAACATCTGATGACAGTATTATTTGATCGAAAACAACATTTAAATCATTAAAGAATAGCTCAATAGAAATTGCTCTGGGATTCCAGTACAAATTAACTATTGCATAGGTAGTTTGATGGTCTACGAACTTTGTTAGTTGGATATACACATTTGGGTTATGTCTAGTTAACTGTTATTCTTAGTACAGTTACAACGAGATACATTTGGATCTTGTAGCCCTTGTTTTGTAAGAGATTTGGGGTTCAAACTTAGAGAAGTTGAAACCGTAGTAAGGTTATTGTGTGACTCATTATTGTATGCAAAAGCAGGGCCAGCTAGTACAACAAAACCCAGTTCAAAGAGTTGTTTTTTGGCTCGCCAGATAGTATTTAAGACAACTCTTGTTCTCAACCACAATATTACCAAGGGCAGTGTTTTGTCATTAAGAAATTCAACCTGATCATTATCCACTGACCCAATATCTTCTAAGGCCGGGACATCAGAGAATAATTCCATTATACTCTGTCGGTTTAAGTCATACTGAGTGAAGGGAGCCTGTCTACAACCAATAAGGATTGAAAAGGGACAGCCACTAGATGGACTGTTCTTCTTTTTCATATCCACTTCTTTTGGTTTTTGCATAATGGGCGTTGATTTGAGTTTGTGCAATGTTATTGCTTTCAGTATACCATCTACCTCCCTGCCCATTCCTGTCGTATAGCCTGTCACAGAACTTGATGTAGGATGATAGCATTCATTGGAAAAATGGTCACAGACTGCTGTTGACGTAATGCCAGCGGAAAGTAAACCCAACTCAGATTGACCACAACCGTCATTTAGATCATCAGTTCCCACAGTTTGTGAATACATATCCCGTGCAGTAATTGGGACCGAATTCTTGTTTTTAGAAACTGAGAAGTAGCCCAACTTTTGTACAGCTTCAACCGATTCCGACAGTTTGGGCATTTTTTGAGTATTATCAAGTAGTATATGTCTTACCCCTGCCATGTAGGCATCTACTTCTTTTCGAATTTCCTTTCTTCGCGCATCCAAAGAAGCATTCTCCTTGTCTGATATTGGTATAATTTTTTGGGTTGGGTTTAGTTTCGGGGCAGAACTTGTAGCAGACAAAGACGACCCTTGCATAGTGTCCACAGCTTTCACAAGGTCATCTATGGAGCATAGGGTGCTATTCCTTGTTGGGTGTCAATGATTGCTCTACTAGTGCAGATCAAGTTCAAAGATGCATATTTTTTGGCCACCACACTTGCTGCTAGTGACAAGCCCTTTTTTTGTGGTAGTTTTACATTTTTAAAAAATTGCTTAGCTGCTGAGCTAGTAGCAATTTTAGTTGATTTCATGTTCTTGGATTTCTTTTCACAAACAGGGTTTTTCCCCATCTTTAAAAGCAGTGGCATCATGTTGTTGATGTCGTCTTTAGAAAAGATGGTAAAAGCCAGTTTCTCAGCTAAAATAGGTGTTTCTATGGGGACAAGTGCCTCCGCCGATGCAGGGGTTTATGAGTCGACTGTGATAATCTTGTTAATGACAGGAAGTGGCATAATATAGTCAACCTGTACAGCAATAGATTTCATAGAAATGTTACTGTCTTTGACAAGTACCAGGGCTGCATTTGAAACAGTAAGCTTGTTTTTTGGAACGCCAACACCTATAGGCAAGGTATCAAGGGTTGGCGTGATGTAACAATCAGGTTCATGTTTTTTCTGCCAGTCCAAAATGGTATCCAATTGTGACGCTTGATGATTAATTTTCGTCTCCAGAGACTCAAAAAGTCTAACCAATGTATTTATAGTTAGATTTAAAGCATTAAGTGTAATTTGAATGAGAGACTTTGTGGGTTCTTTTGTTGATAGGTGACTCCCAAGGTCTCTTCTCCGTGGGGTAGGTGCTATTTAAGATACTTCCAAGTCAGAAGCCACAGGAGTGAGATCTCGAAAGAGCTCCGGTGAGCGTGACAATTTATCAGAGCTTTGCTCCAAAAAGGAGTCTGATTAATTTAAGTCAAGGTCAATGACTGGTATGTCCTTAGGAGCAAATGGTAAGTTTGTGTCTGTAGAGTCAGATTCACCAATTGGACAGATGGGATCCCCCTGTAGAACAGTATTATCAGAAAGAGAAACGCTAGACAGTTTTTTAGAGGGGACACTAAAAGGTTTGGAGACTCCCATCTGACTGGAATCAGATCGATTTATTAATCCATGTGCAGTTATTTCTATATCAGTATCGGGAAGGCCATCAACTGGTAAGGCAGAAACCTCTTCTTCATTGCTGGGTTGCCTTGTTGTTGTATTATGACAAAAAGCACGCATGTCAGCATTGAAGATTAATTTACTATTACCCACCTTTTTGAATGTGTTCCCCCGAGATACAGGTGTGGAAGCAATATGGACACATTTTTCGTAAGTTGTTTGAACATCTGTATGTTTTCGCCCCATTTGTTGGGCTCTGCCCATAGCTGGCATATCAGAACGTAGGGTATATACTACCCGATTCATGTTGGCTCACAGAATCCAAAGTGTTTGGAAAGGTCTGCAGTTTTTACGGCAGCACAAAGAGCAGTTCACAAAGTATTGTAAGCAAAAGTATGCCTAAATATAAAGTGCTTGTAATTTTAGAAATAGCGCTCCATCATAAGAATGCCAGAAATTCGTTCCAAGTGCAGTCTCGGCTGAGTGTTTCACAATGTTTGTTTACAAGGTGTGCACAACAGATTTGGTTGAGCTAAGGCAGGAATCAACAGCACTATCCAGATCAAATGCTCAAGGGCCCACAGTCTCTGGGTGCTATGGTGATAGGTAAACCTTGCAAAAACCAAAGCTTTGGGGGCCGCCTCAGTATCGTCCGTGCAAAATACTTTACGTAATTGCCTGGTACGAGGCAGGATGTATCTTATAAACAATGTTTAATTTATTCCTAATCAAGATGTGTAAGAGGAGTTGCTTAGTATATAACAAACAAGCATTTGTCGCTCTTACCTAAATCTTGATTTAGGCAGCCCTCTCAAGAGAACATCCAACTCCAACATCCAGCAAACAGCCAAACAGCGGCAAATTGTGAGCACCGTTCACTTTTGCGGGCTTAACGCTGCAAGGGTGATGCAGGGTCCGTTTTAAGCTTCCTCTTCCTGAGGAGGTGGAGTTGCGCTCTTAAAGGTGCAGTATGCTTTTTCCAGGTCTCCAGCTCTCCTAGTTGGTAGAGCAGAAATAACAACAAGGTGCACCACGCGGAGCAAAGCACGGGTAAAAACAGCCAAATAGCGGCAAATTACGAGTGCCCTTCACTTCTGCGGGCTTAACGCCGCAAGGGTGATGCAGGGTCCGTTTTAAGCTTCCTCTTCCTGAGGAGGTGGAGTCGCAGCTCTTAAGGGTGAAGTATGCTTTTTCCGGGTCTCCAGTACTCCAAGTTGGTACAGCAGAAATAACAAGAAGGTGCCCCACGCGGAGCAAAGCACAGGTAAAAACAGCCAAACTGCGGCAAATTGCAAGCGCCCTTCACTTCTGCGGGCTTAACGCCACAAGGGTGATGCAGGGTCAGTTTTAAGCTTCCTCTTCCTGAGGAGGTAGAGTCGTGCTCTTAAGGGTGCAGTATGCTTTTTCCAGGTCTCCAGTTCTCCAAGTTGGTACAGCAGAAATAACAACTAGGTACACCACGTGGAGCAAAGCGCGGGTAAAAACAGCCAAACAGCAGAAAATTGCGAGCGCCTTTCACTTCTGCGGGCTTAACCGGTATTTATTGACGGTGATATGTCTAATGTCAAAATGGGTGGAATGCATTACTGCGCCAGATTGTAGTGCACAAACAGCAGCCACATTGTTGGTAAATCACACATTTTCAAGATTCGGGTTACCCCAAAGAATAGAGTCAGACAGAGGAACTCATTTCACAAGCACTTTAATTAGCAAGGTGTGACAGTTATTGTGGGCCTGCCTCTACGGGGAATGTAGAGAGAAGCAATAGATCTGTTGTGGAGATACTAAAAAAGTTTGTAGCAGAGGCAGGTTCCAGTTGGGATCTATGGTTACTTTTAGTGTTAAGTGCCATTAGATAGACTCCTGCTAAAGTAACAGGTATCAGTCCTCATGAGGTGTTGACAGGAAGAAAAATGGTACTACCACAACATTTATTGTACAGGACACATGAACAGACACTTCTGAGTGCATCTACAGTTCACAAATATGTGGAAGCACTTACAACATGCATTGCATTTGCATTTGCACAGAGAAATTTGGAAAGGGCTGCTGAGAGTGCAAAGTCTTATTATGATAAAAAGACATCTGTGAGAGAATATGATAGGTGATCGGGTATACAAATTCCATTTTGGTAAGAATAGACATAGAAATTCAAAGTTTCTTTTGGCATGGCAAGGGCCATTTAAGATTGTAGATAAAATATCTCCTGTAGTGTATACTATATTGAGGACAGAGGGTGAAATGGCGAGAGCAATTTGTCCATGTTAACCAAATGAAGCCTTGTCATCCAAAGAATGAAATCAAGAGACTTGAGAAGGTAGAGACGTGTTAAGTGTACTGATTGCAAGGAAGAGAAAGCTGACAGCAAGATAAATGATGTAGGCACAGTAAGTTTGTATATTGACGGATGCAGTGAAGAACTGTTGACTATTTCATAATGCATGTAACCTAATGACAAGGTGGTGTATGTTTCACTTCATGAGAAACCAGAGATATAGTTTAGTGTAAAAACAAAAGCAAATAAAAATGTCACATTTAGCATTAAAAAAAAAGATGGTGCTATGCATTCATGGAAGGCGCTTAATCAGATTAACCTATTTTAGTACAGTGTGGTAAAATTATTCTGCATGAAAATTGTTGTAATATGTTATGATAAGATTTAAAATGTTGTTTGTCTCTCTATAATGTGTGTTTACTTGCAGATATCCAAAAGTGATACATCCAAAGAGTCATGATATCTTGGAACACATTTTTCTTTTAGGCCAAGTGGTGAAAGGGGTAGAAATTCGTTTTGGGCTATGTACTTAATCGGTTTCTATTCTATTTGATTTAGAATCCCTTAACTATATGTCCTGGCAGGGACCGGAGACCGCTGGACCGGAGACCGTTGGACCGGAGGCCGCAGGACCAAGGACCAAAAGACTCTGGACCGGAATATGGAGGTGAAGACAAAGTATAAGGAAGAAAAGGCAATGATGATCAAGTCTGAGACATGGATACTTGCTCCGATACTTATGGTGGGTGTGGTAGGAATTGAAGGCGCAGGCGCACAAGTGATTGTTGAAACTGGACCGGCATCTGGAATTGCAGTGGAGGAGGCACCTGGATTTATTCTGGGAAATAGACGATTAATTTATCAAAATATATATATCACCATAAACCATTACAATGTAGTTGAAAAATGTGTTAATAAGACTATGATTGCATTTGACCAAACCAAAGAATGGTTGGAGCTATGGAAGGAGGATGATAGGCAAGCGATCAAAGACATTGCCATGCAGCTGGAGAAAACTTTTGTAAATTCATCGGATATTAAGAAAAGAAGGGGGAGAAGGGGGGTGGTATTACTTGTAGCATCCGGGGTAATGACTATTATTGGGGCTGTAGTGGGCACTACAATGTCTACAGCCAACGCAATCTCAGTGGGGACGTTAAGTGTAAAACACAGCAGTTGACCCACAACCTGGACATAATCCAAAGGACCATAGATGGAATTAGAGGCGGACTGGATGAGCAAATAAAATGTATAAATGAGACTGCTCTTCTGTTAAATGAACAGACTGAAATCATGCAGCACAGCACAAATGTTGTGGTCAAACATGACCGAGTGTTAAGTGACATTATAAACATAGTTAATCCTCTTGATAGGTTGTTGATGAAATATATGGGAGAGGTGCAAACTGCAATTTTACAACTAATTTTGGGGCATATACCATTGCATTTTGAATCATCTGATATTATGGCAAGGATTGCTCAAAGAGAGGTAGCGGTAATGCAGGTTAAAATTACATTTGAAATGGGGAGCGCAATGCCCCTATATGCGAATCTGGAGAGAATGGAGATTGGGTGTTTGTTATGTGCTCCATATATTGCTCCTGAACTCATAAACCAGACAATATTGGTACACAATGTAGGATTTTGTCCAAAAATATAAATATGTTAAGATAAAAAACCCAGAGGTGGTGGCATTTCAGTCTTGGGAACCTGATGTTTACTTGATCACAAATTTGGACACATGTAGAAGGTTTAAATAACAAAATTACATGTGTCCAGGTAAACCGTTTGCTCCTGATGCTACAGATGCTATTTGTGGTTTGAAACCTGATCCAGGGATATCGGGAGGATGTGAAGTGGTCATTAGCAATTCGGGTAGCGAGGAACTGTCACAGGCTAAGCTGATTAAGAACAGATGGTTGGTCAGTACTTCTTTGAAAAACTACATGGTCACCCATTTAAATCATGGCCCAGGTGTTGTTAAGCAGTTGAAATACAATGTATTTTACATATGTATTCCAAAGGACACAATTGTTCCAATTGGGGATTTAACTCTGTACCATGTCGCTAATGATATATGGGAAAGCCAGGTGGAGAATATTTAATTTTTTCAAAGGGACTTATTCCTGATTGACGCAGATGTGGAATTTTTGTTGAACCTTAAGGAAAGGCACACCATTAAGATGAACTTGAGAAAAGATAACATCACCGTGAGTAGCTTGGGCGTAATGGAAATAGATACATTCAAATGGGAAACCTGGTTGGAATGGAGTATGGTGTGTCTGGCAATTTTAGTGATATTGTTGGCCGGATAGCTGATTGCTTTGACTATAAGAATGGGGATGTTAATCATGCTATTAGCGACAATAGGGAAGGTGAGATATCCGGTAACACATCCCTTTTTAATTTTGATATGTGTTTCCTCCAATTATGACTTTGCTAGCAGTCATATTTGTCTGAAAAAGGAGGAGTATGTAGGGATATATTCATACATGCAAATAACAGCACATGTGTACAGATTCGAAGGGAAGCAAAATGGGTGTTCATTGGCAGTGTTTAAAAGCAGCCATTTCGGAATGGGTGCAAGGGACAGCTTTTCTCAGCAACAAACCAGTAAAATGACTATTATTTTTTAAAGCATTTAGCAAAACGTTTTTAGCAGCAAACCAGAAAAATTGGGTTTAGTTTCAAAGACATGTAGTAAAGTGTGCAGTCATTTTAAAATGCAAAAAACGTGCATATTTACAAATTGAATGTTTTTTATCCGTGTGGCACTGCATTGGAAATATCTAATCAACTAACCTTACTAGTACGCCCAGTAACCTATTAATTGTCTCTCTAACATTATAATGCAGTTTGGTAAGCACAGTTTGAGATTCATTCTGTTTAGTGTTCTTCTATGGAGAAGAAAATATGCACAGCAGGAAACTAGATGGAAACAGTTTTCCTGTTTAAATGAAGTCTCCATTGTTCTGGCAGGGAAGTAGCTGTTACATGGACATTCTTGTGATGTGATTGGTAAAAATCAAGGGGTGCAGAACCACGTCAGAAGAGGCTGATCTAAGTTTGACAGACAGGCAGAGTTGATTTAATCATTTGGACTGGGGGTGTAGTTCAGTTCAGTCTGAGATTCGGGTCCTATCTGCACACTGTGGGATGGTGTGCTCTAGGGACTTCAGTTTTTTTTAAAAACAGCTTGGAGACAGTGCAGAGAGGTGTCGGACTGCTGGCATCGGAGACTGGAATTCCAAAGGCTGTGCCCATGGGCTGTGTGAGGTCACATAGATAAACGCTGGCAGCAAGAGAAGCAGACGGAACATAGAAGCAGACTTCAAATACATTTGTAAGTTATGTAATTGAGGAATACATGTGATGGCTGGCATGTGCTCAGTTAGCTTAGAGTGCTAGATTATAACACAAAATGTTTATTCCTGTTCCTTTCTATCTGCAATTGTTTAAAAGAAAAAGAAAAAGAAATGAATCAGAATATTTTGTGTTGCCATGTACTTGTGTTTTTTTATTTGTTTATCTTTTTGAGGACAAAGTTGTGCTCGCTGCTGGTAAGAATATGTTGTAACATTATGAGATGTAATATTCATTTACTGGAGTGTGTATAATAAGAACCACTATTATAACAAACAAAGCAAAGTTGGTGCATTTTCTTTTTGGTTTCATTTTATGCCTCTCATGTTTACTCTGTAAAAGGCAAGGTTACTGGGTGGTCACAGTGTTAAACCACAGTGGAAAAAATGTGCTACCTCATTTACCATCTGGGACAGTGTTAAAAGAGCAAATACATACAGGTGAGACAGATAGAGTGTGTGTGAATGTGCTTTTCTCTGCATGCTGAAGAGAAAGCAGTGTCATCTAAGGCACATAGGTTACTGGATGTAAATAAGTCAGTAACATGAGCTACATGCAATAAGCGATATTCTGAATAAACTCACTGGGTTCCCTGAAAGTGTGCTAGGTCTGGGGGTTCTTCATAGTCAGCCAAGAGGTATCTCAATCATGGCAAGAGAAGTTTGAAAGATTATGGGGCGGTAGCATAAAGGCCACAAAAATAAGATACCACTAATAATTACCCCAAAATAAGCTAACACTATATTATCACCAAAATAGAGTAATACTGAACTACCTCTAACAGCAAGGCCAGTTTACCGCCAAAATACTACCAAAATACCACAGTAAGAAATTACTGCCAAATAAAGAATTTGCCCCAAAAAAACAAACCCTGTACAAGAGGCATGCTTGGAGTTAAAGAGCCAGGCACTCTTACGTGGAAAAGACAGCAGACAGTCCCAAATACAGAAAGATAGAAACAATGCTGTGGAAGAAAGCTGACACAGAATTGCTGACTGATATTCTCCTGTTCCTTAGGGGGAGAGTTAAACCAGTCCTTAGAGGGTTTGCAACTGTCTGTGAGACAGTCAGAAGAAATTCCTATGTAAATATAGTGCCAAGGGGGACTATTCTCCTGACAGGTCAACTACTCTAAAGGGAAATAGATTAAATCCTTGACCCTTTCATTGGAAACTCCTTAGGGGCAGGGGTATGTAAATTGACTATGCACCCTGGGAAATTAGAAAACACTTCAAAATTGTATGTGCTTCTGAAATTATAGATTTTCGCAAATAGATCATATGGTCTGTATATCATGAGATCCCCTTACTTCTTCTCTGTGTATTGTGCAAGCACAGAAGAGTAAATGACATCTCAATGTGTGCATACCAAGAGAAATAAAGCAATTTAAGTATTTCCCTGGTTATGACATCAAGCAGAGTTCTGTTACTGGTGCTGATCCATTCAAGAATTGGTGGAAAGGGTTATTAACAGCCACCTATTTTCCACCTTTAACATGCCCATTGATGATAACAAGTGGACACTTGTACATGGTAATTCATCACTGAAGGAAATTTATCAAACATATGTTTTACTTCTTATAAGTGATAACCATGCAGGAATGATAAATAGTTTGTCTTGCAATTGAGTTTTCTAGAAGGCAGTTTGAATTTCCAACAGGTTCATTGAGTGGGGGGAATGTTTGGTTACAATGAATAAGAAGTAGAAAGATGTAGATAGGCAGGGATGTTCTGACATAATTTGGTTTCATTAAAACGGATGATTTTATCCCAGGTCCTCATACAATTTTCAACGCATTGTGGTTGCATGTTCAGGATAATTCAAATGAACATAAAGCGACACATGTTCTTTAAAAGTATACTTTCATGGTAAATGCCGTTTTGACCATTGGTGTTGAAATTTCATAGATACATAATTTGTGGATATTTAAATTGATTCAGTTATTTGCATTTTATTAATAAATAGAAATTCGGTGCAACTCTGTGTGTTTCTTGTCCTGAAAGGGGAAGGATGCTGCAGGGAATCAATATTGTTAAATTGGGGCCCCAGGGGCTAAATAAATGAAAATTGTGTGCATCTATTGTTTTGGGCTGGGTGGAAAATTCCCCCAAATTAGGCATCGCCGGATTAACACATCCTACAATACTGCATCAGGAATCCTGGATGTCCCTCTTAAGTGTAGTGGAATTAGCATTTAACATCTCAGCCCATTCAATGGTGGGTTTGTTCTATTATATGCAGTCAATGGCCAACAACTCTTGTTTACTCCTGATGTATGCCATTACACCTGTGTTAACTCCTGCCACAGACATTTCATAAAACACTGTCAGAAAATGCATCCCTCAGTTGTAGAGGATTTATAGACAACATAGAAATTAAAGCAGTGCTATAATGATCCTCACCGACAACCATTGTTTCCCTAAAAAGCAGGTAGTAAGGGGTGGCTTTCTAGTACAAAAATTTGTACAGCTGGGATGAGTAATGCATTACCCTGCTTCATGATTCCATATGCCATAACAGGAGTTATCAACCCTACGTCTATAGAGTTGCTTCTTCCAAGGATGTGGACCATCCATCCAGTTTTGCACGCTTTCCTTCTAAAACCATGCCCCATCACAACATGGCTATCCACTGGGCCTCCACAGTCATTGTCCAAGCTGCAGAGCACTATAAAGTTCAAGTGATTATTGATTCCAAAGTGAATATGGCAGGCACTTCAGTTTCTGGTTGACTGAAAAGAGTATGGACAAGAAGATAGGACCTGGGAATCAGTGCATCATATTCCTGCTGTTCAGTTGGTGTCTCTGTTCGATCATTTACATCCACATCACCAACATAGTACACCGGCCCTGAAGGCGGGAGCTGTCATGCGCCAGCTCCCTGTGGGCCAGAAACCCAGGTGGCCACAGGGCGCTTGCCATCATCCAATGACGATTAAGGTCCCGATACCATTAGGCAGCACTAAAAAGCCCAGCGACCTGGATGGAGGGAACATCATGTTTCTTCCCTCCCCTCGCTCTATTTCATTGATGCTATATGACCATGCAGACAACTGAGGAAGTAAAGCTGCAGTGTGTATGTATTAGAGCTCTTCTCAACAGTGACTTTACATTAATGGACTGTTATCTGTGCTTCAGTGTTTTGTCCTGGTATTTCTCAACTCAGATTTGTTTTTGGATCAGATACTTGAATTTTTCCAAACTGTTTTGTTAATTTTTGGCACTCTACCCTGATCTGCACTTTTGATTTGGCCTTCTCTTTACCATTGGAGTATCTACTCCTCCCTTGAAGGACTCCCCTTTTTTGATTGGTTAGGCTCCCATGTAGGTGATGAGTTCTATCTACCCTTGTTCCTTTATTCTCCTCAGTCCCCTGTGCTGCAGTTCATCCTACACAAATCATTCTCTACTGGGAGATATCTTCTTTCAACATAAACAGGCCCTACATACTGAATAGTGATATCTTGCTGTAACCATGCGTGGGAGGCAAGATCGTAATGTTTATCAGTTTGTCTGTAGGCATGGTTCTCCTGGTTTTCAGGACGCTGATGTCTCCCACAGGAGAATTCTCTGTACATCCACCTCGGTTCTGGGATTTTCCTCAATATCCTTGTGTTTCCTGATCCTTCACTTTTCCTGGGCTTCCTGTGAACTGGAAACAGTGCTCTTCTTGATTTATGGACTGTTCATGGATTTCTGACCTGTTTCATACATCACATCGAGTGGAATTCCCTTTCCTCTATTCCTTTCGACACTGCTCCCATTTAACCCTCAGTGTACATCCTTGTGCCACCCAAGTCAGGCACTTTGAAACTGTTTCTATTTATTGTCTGGTCTCATAGACGCAGGCCTCCAAGGCTGAGGCACTGATCACTTATGTTTAGGGTTCTCAATGATCCTCTCTAAGGAGGACTGTCTGGGGTCAGCGGAGGGCAGGAAGTGCTAAGTTGATACAGTGAATAAACCTTTGGTGTCTTTCTTTTGCAGCCAGGGAGAGAGCCATGAGGCATTTCTCCACCTTTTCAAATGGCTCCTCCCATACACATTTTGTGTGGTGTGGTTGGGAGATTGCCTGTTATCCTCCAAGGGTTGCAGTGTTGATAAATAATGTGGGGCATAACATTTATTAGCTTTATCTTTCTAACAAACAGAATAAACAATGCAGGTGTGAATTGGCATCACGTATTCAGTATAACCACCCAACTTTAAATCGTGGGTGATCTTTCTGAGTGATACATTATTTATGAAACGTACCCACTATAGATTGCAAAAGCAGCAGTCACAACAGCATTCAAATACGTTAACTTTAAAAAATGATGGAAGAGAACATGTCATGTTAATTTGTGACGGCTTTTGAATCACATGCTTGTAGAATTCCAATGCAAAAAACATTCTAGAAGTCACTCACTGCTGGGCTTAGATTGTAACTTAACTGTCAATGCCTTCATTTCTCTGACTTCAAAAATCAAAGCACATTTTATATGTACAGGAGCAAGATACAAGCAGGGACGTCATTTAGGGGTCGCCAGAGGTCACAACTGCGACCTCGGAGGTCTCCCTTGCGACCTCTGTGGTCTCCTTTGCAACCTTTTTTTTTTTGTAATGCAAGCTCCTGGGCTGTGGCCAGCACCATGTGGCCCGTTACTTCTGGAGTGGCTGGCTTTCTTGTTCAGGCCCCTTAAAAAAAGAAGAAAGATAAGAACAGGAGTGCCACAAGTTTAACACTTTCAGCACTGACTCTAAATAAGAAAGAATAGGAATACCAAATAATGTGGCTTTCTGAAATTCTATTAAATAATTGCTAGACTCGTTAAAGGTTTATTTCAGGCACACTTCAGGGGGTGAGCCACTGATTTTGTCTGTTCTTAAATGCCTCAACTCAGCCTTTTTTTTCCGTCTGAGGTTGATAAATAAGTACCAACATAGGTTGGGTGATATTGGGTGTATATTTTTTCTATATAAAGCGCTTAAGCGTAAGTACTATATAATAACACATCATCATCATTTGGTCATGGACGTCTGCTTGCATTCACAGTAATTTGGTAATATGGGCCTATACACACTGATCTTAATGATACAGATGGCGATGCATTCTTGTATGAAATGTAATTCACATTATAGTGATATCATAGCCATATTTTTCATAGTGTACAATGCCATGTGATGCCACTTCCTGTTTTGTCAACGGGTGAAAGGTCGTGTTCCATCACTTCTTGCGATCTCACTTCGGGTTGGGGTCCAACAACATCCTGTGATGTCATCAGGGGGTCAAGGGTCGTGTGATATCACTTCCGCTGGCATTTTGATGAAATGACGTCCCTAGGTACAAGGGAATCTTTGTCACCCCACTGGTCTTTGCAGATGCTATGCCCCTTTGCATGCCCATGTCAAATATGCTCTCGTGATTAGACAATCGTTTCTTGATAAAACGTTTATTTGAAGCTAGGATGTTACAAGTGATCAGATTCCTACAATCATACTTCTCATCTATTGAGTCTGCATTCCAGTCTGAAATCGCAGCATCAGTGAGACACTTAAGCTGCTGCAAATGAAAGGGGTATTCATTTCCAGCTAATAGGAGTATGCCTCACCCACATTGCAGTTTAGATTCCAGAGTGTGGGGGGGGGGGGGTGCAACAATCACATATTGTCTACGGAACTCCGAGATTTCTTACTTTTGAGCTACTTTTTGGACACAAGGCGGGAGCCCTCTGTACCAACTGAGCTACTACCTTACGTAAATCCCTCCACTGTATCTGAAATATCAGCTGGGGAATCAGCTGGGCTCCAGGAACTAAACACACGTTTAGGTGCTTTGGATCTGCTTCTAAACACTATATTCCCTCATTCCCTCTGCCCTTATTCCCACTCCCTTCCCATCAACTTTGAACTCTTCCTCATCCCCTATGCGCCCAATCATGTTTCTGCTCGTTTTACTTGCTGGCCCCAAACTATGAAATGACAACCTCCTTCCTCTAAGCTGGAGTCCACTCTTCCTACCTTTCACATCCTACTCACATCTAACCTATTCTCCTACCTTTGTGCCTAATTGTGGACTAATGCTGTGATGGTCACATCTCCTTCCTCAAATACGTATTACTTTTTTCATGTAATAGTCTGTGGAACACTTTTCCGAAAACGCTTTATAAAGTGAAAGAAATACATGTTTCTGCATGCAAGCTATTATGTTTTATTAAATGATAGAAAGTTCGACATCAAAGGGAGGAAAAGGTGTTTCTTCATTTCAGACAAATCCAACATTAAACCGATCATGTAGGTTAGGAAATATATGTGTACTCTAAATTCTAGATGTATAGATATGGAGACTGCACTCTAGGTAAATGTCACTACTTGATGTTAAAAGAACAAGTAAATAAACTAAACAATGATTTGAGCTGGAGAAAGCTGGTAAAGGGATCAGCCCTCAAATGATCCTCAAATAAAGATCTGTGAAGTCTAGGCAAAAAATTAGCTGGAACCCAGCTGCTCATTGCTAGGGAGAACCCAAAGGTTCTAATTCTTAAAAGAAAGGTAGACAAACATTTATCACTTAATGTGAAACATTTTATAGAAATACAATATTTCTAAGTAGCAGGTTCTTCAAAACATGTCTACTCAAAAGAAAATATTTAACTTACAGTCAAAAAATAATCAGCAGGCTATTTTAGAAAAGTACAACAATAATTGTTAAAATGAGGTTTAACACATAGAAACTGAGCGTACACATAGAATTGCCCTATGTGTTTGGGACCCAAGTCCAATCTTCAGGTGAAGACCCTCAGTGAATTTCTGAAAATGTAATATACACAACACAATTTGAATTCCTTTGTACAATTCCAAGTATCCATGATTTATCCAATTAAACAAAGAAGTAGTCACTCGAACCCCAACCTGTATAGGCTTGAAATCAGCTAAATCAACCCACTCTTTGGGAAGTGCTGCACACACAAGCTGACTATCTAAAATAACACATGTTGAAAGGCCAGTCCTCTGAAAGATAGAAGGTAAGAGAAAAGGAAGCCCTGTAAGGTGACTCGTCAACAAAAAAAAATCCACCAGCACTCATTGTGGAGTTTTCATACTGCGATGTACCTGATCACGTTTCCAACCAGAAAAAAACATGAATCACAATTCATGTTTTGTAAACACTGCACATATGAATAAAAGGGCGTGATAAACTGTGGGGCCTAAGAATAACAAAACGTATCTTCAAACATAAAGAAAGAAACCCTACTCAGTGTTAATACGAGTCAGCAGCAGACAAGACTCTCTGTAGAACGTGATCATCCACGCCAGGCACCCAGCTGTGATTCGCACGCCCAACGTGAGAGGCAGGAAATGGTGTTCAAAAACAATTAAGCGCCATGTTGCAATGGTACGCTATACATGTTTCTATAGCTGAAAATGCATGTAAATCATGAAGAAAAAACCTGTAACAATCCTCCACCAAAGTTGACAATATCATATATAGATAAATAGTTATCTTAAGGATGGAAAGACACGACTCCCCAGTGAGATGTACCATTCCATTAAAAAGTGTCCAAAAGAAAATAGAAAGAAAGATGAGAGTGAAGGGCAGAGGTCACAATAAATTAAACCATAATGGCATGTATAACAGGGTTCCGAAAAACCAGAAATGCAACCCTAAACACCAGGAGAGATAGTTTGCATGCTATCTCAATTAATAACCCTTTATGACATCGATATAATCTAATCAACCATACAACTCCATTGGATGTTAAGACACCTAAGTAAAAAAGTCGAAATTGTTTAATGCATACATCATCAGTGACATTAAATAAAACAATTCAGATCAAAATATAAATTCATCCCATGCGGGTACAATGATGAAAGTGTGTCTATCGAATCTGGCAGCTCCAGTGCACTTGTGTACTCTAGTGGTCGAAAAAAGTAGGCGCTGGAGCTGTATTCATCCTTAGTAATGTCACACTCTATGCTTGAGTGCCAAGTGATTTGAATGGTTTTGAGAATATGGTTTGTGCATGGCCCTAAGGGTACCAATTTATCCTGTATTTATTGAAAATGTTGCTAATATTAATGTAAGTGTCATGTTTTCTCTTGTCACTGTAGGCTTATAGTTTGACTGCACCTGGGTTACAAAGGTTGGTTGTGCTTTTTATAAACTTGAATGAATCTGAATGTATACTGCCTGTGTCCTGGGCATCTCGTACCTTCTATCTGACATTCCTACCCCCCTTATTCCACTGTAACTTTGGCTTGGCTTGGGTTGTTAGCTACTGTCTGAGATCTGTACATATCTGTATTTATGTGAATTTAGCATTTTCAATTCTCTAGAAGTCTTGGGCTTTTGTTTATTTAAAAGCATGCAGTGTCTTCCATTTTGGAGAAAATGGCTTTTCCATTATACCTGTTTTTCTACGTTAGTGAGCAGTATTTGTGTGTCTTACCTGTTGTATTCGGCTTATACATCAGTTATGTTAGTGTTCTTGATGTCTACTGGATGCTGTGTTAGTATTATTCATGTATAAATGCATATATTACGAATTGTATGTGTTCTTCATGTTGAATGCACATTTGCTTCATGTATAATGCATGTACATGTAAGATTATAAGGTTAGTTTGTCTACTTTTGCCACCTTCAGTTTAACTTGCCTGCATGTCCTTCTGCATCTTCTTGGGATAAGGTTGGTATGGTTGTCTTAGTGAGCTTTTTCTCACCTGTGTGGTATTGGGTCGGGGGAGGGACAGAGCTATGGATGACATATTCATCTGCCTCCCAACATTCCCCCTGCTGGGCAAGTCCTCAACCACGCTCTCTCTTCTGCTCTCCCCCACATAGGGTGCCTTAGGTATCCATATTTTAGTCACCCCCTCAAGCTGCCTGCACGTCTCACATGATCATCCAAACTCCAGGCCATATAGCTGCATTCCCCATTGGAATAAGAATATACCCAGTGCTTGGTGTAATTGTGAGGGTCCTGAGGACATATGAATTTAGACCTTGGAGGGGCGATAGGGATTTCCACTACTTGGGAATGCAGAAGTCATCCGTTTGGGTATATTCATGATGTTACTATCCAAATGTATCACTATTTCCATTCCTACTGCCTTCTTGGCTGTCTTTTTGCGTTGGCTTATTGCTATTCCTAGAACACAGCAAGCTAGTAGCCCAGAATCAATATGGCTACTAGTATTTTGAAGGTGTTAGACAACCAGGTGGGTATCCATGAGAGCAGGTAGTTAAACCAGTCATTGTTTGCAATGTCTTCCACTTCCTCCACCATTCTTATTTGGATTTCTGTCAAGGTGGCTATTGGGATTCATGTTTTCCTCATCGTGGGTGGATATGTATGTGCAGCAAGAAGGCCAGAGGTTTGTGTACAAGCCCCCTCCATGGCTGTTATCAAATAAAGACATTACCTGTTTTGGAGGGTCATGAGTCTTATTGCTCTCAACTCTTCCCTTATGGCATTAAAGCCTTTTATAGTCGTATTTATAGTATGCAACAGCTCCCATCAGGTTATTTACAACCATTTGGCATTGGTATTGGCCTTCAACCCGGTAGTAAACAAGGATGTAATGAACATATCCATTCTACTGAACAATGTATGCTCATGTGGTATGTTGTCATATGCCTTTGCCATCTATGCAGAGCTATAGTTGTCTCTTCTTCTGCGCTTAAGAATAAGGAGCCTCTGGTTTTCTTATGTGTGCATTCATCTGCTGGAAATCACCAATCTGCAGCTCACTCTGGGGTACAACTAAAACTGGTGTATGTATTATCACCAGGGAGCACAGACTTTCCCAATTCAGGTGGAGTTTTATATAGGCCTTTGAACCACAAGCTGTCACAGGTTTCCCCCCTTCTCACCTGTCAATGTTGCCTGATGTCCTCTTTAGGTGGAGTCTTCTTTCGTAAGGTTCGGGACTTAAATATGCCCGCTTGGCCGTCCTCGGCTTCCAGATTACGTTCAGCTTCGATGTCCAGGATCACGGGAAACTCCGGGAATATTCAAGAAGGAGTAGGGGGGCAAGCGGAAGCGACGCAGGGATTCCGGGAAGTTAGGAAAGAGGGAAGAAGTCAGGAGGAGGGAATCCAGGGGCCAGGGGATAGCAAGTAGCACTAGAGAAGGTTCAGAGCACATGTCCGATCACAGCTAGTAGCAGCGTTGAGACACGCGGGCCGCGGGGGTGTGGCTTCTTTATAGAGGATGCTGCGTAGAACGTGAAGACTGACGAGCAGCGTTCTGATCTTGCCGCCATGTTGGTAGTATTATGGAGTGTAAGGCCCGACGAGTCAGGGACCAGGAGGCCCAGAAGGGGCGAGTTCGATGGTTCATGACACAAGCCCAACAGTGGTCCATTAATACAGCTGTTCCTATTTTCATGCCATGCACGCCAAAAATGCATTTGCACCTTTCATGTTACCCTACTTTTATTGTCCTCTTATTTCTGATCTATACAGTAGTATTCTTCATGGGTATTATGGGTAGAGGGTCTGCTTCATCCTCTACCCACGTGAGCAATTTGGAATAGTCAGTCCATTCTTTGATGCCTATATCATTTGTATTCTGCACAACATCTTGGAGTACTGATAGCAGTGTTTGTGCTTTACAATCAATCTTCCCTTCGACCCAGCCTTCTGAGGTGAACACGTCTCTGAATATTACAGTTTCACCAATTCTTGGCTATGTTGTTCCGGTCTAGCATGGCAACATGTTAATTCAAATGGGTATTTCAGTTCAGCTTGTTTTCAAAAATGTCCCCTATGGTCGCGTCTCACTGGGTTTGTGGTTTAGCCAAGAGAAGACCACATAAAAAACTTTTGTAAGAAAAGAGAGACCCAGGATGAGACTGTGCCCATTTTTACCAAAGGTGGTTTAATATGTATATATGCCCCTTAAGATGACACGTGTTTCGGACCCCTTCAAGACCTTCCTCAAATCAGGGCTACTAAAGTATATAATCGCAAAGTGAATTCCAAACATCAACAAAAACCACTAGGTTAAAACACATGTTTGCATTAGGAGGTACACATAATACAATAGATATGTTTAATTGATAGAAATAATAAGACAAAAACCCCAAAAGTAAAAAAGCAAAAAAGCAAAAAAGCAAAAAAGCCAGACAAAAATGGGATGGGGAATGGGAGGGACAGAGAGGGTCAAGAGATAAATATAAAAATCTCAATTAGTCAGAGCTTCATATATAGTGACATTCTTAATTCAGAAATGAATAGTAAATGTTTCTGTTTTACCTTGCTTTCTCTAATGCCCTTATTAGGTTTGGCAGAGATTATCCACTCTTCCAATATCGGGTTAGATCCCTTCAAGAAAATAAATGTATCATTTAGCATTGATACTGCTTCTATTGCAAGCCTATTATTCATATAGAGTAGGCGGGTTACACCCTCATCCAAGAGTTAATAGTTAAAGTAACACTATTGTAATAGTGCTTGATGCATGTTGTTACAATCATATCATAGACCAGGCTACTGGTTTAGTCCATTATTCAAAAAACTCTAGTGCTCATTGTTGATTCCAAATATTACGTGCAAAGATCTATGTTGGCATCTAATTATTCGCGGGTGACTTGTATTGACTTATTCTATATATCAGCCTTCTGGTTTATAAGGTTCGTGCTCGTGTTCTTGCCACTTTGGGCATAAGTAAAATCAAGCGTGTGCTGTTCTATATCGTGCACACAGGCTCGCGGCATTGTGTTACAAATGAACTCAGACCGCCGCACTTCTGAGACGGTCTCTTACCTTTGACTATCTGTCTCGTGTTCAATCGCATGCAGCCGAGTGTCCGGAGGGGGAGTCTGAAGGTGTCCCCTTCCGTGTTATTCCGTTGCTCGGTCGCCATGACAACAGACTTGAGAGAAAGTCCGTTTTACATGGTGAGGGCCAGTATTTGCCTGTATCTGATGGTGGCCATTTTAAAGTGATGGGTTTGAACATACTTAATACTTCCAAACCTATCCGGATCTCAGTTTTGTTGCATTTAGGTGCTATTAAAGTGTACTAATTGATTATGATGTCAAATTAATGTAAATATAGAACCAATTAGAGTCATTTTCTTGGGGTAATACCGCCTACTGAAAAGAGTGTTTAATATCTTATTCAGAGAACCAGATGGCCCTAATCATTATATTGTCTAGTGAATTAGGTCAATTTAATCCCAAATTAATTAGTGCTGTATCCTAACCAGACTTTGAGTTATTGCATTCTGTTAAGAGAATAAAAGAGATAGAACATTTTGTCATAGTGTTTCACTTAAATAGAATGATCACAGGGTGTGCCACAATATGATCCAAGTCCAATGTGGTCCCTTTAGAGAAAGGACACCATTTCATTGTCCATGTTTAAGCCGAGGACTGTAGAATTCAATTTGCAAATTGTTCTCGCCTCTGCTTGTCTCAATTTCTTTTCCTTGTTGCCACCTGTTTTGCCCAAAGTGACTTTCTGAAGACCAATGAATTTTATGTCCGCCTTATTGTCCATTTGATGTCTCTCTTGCCAATGGCATGCCAGTGGTAATCTTGGAACTTAACTGCCAATTTTGGCTAAATGTTCTCTGACCCGAATCCTTAGTTCTTGATCATGCTGCCGATATAGACCAAGTTCCATACACATATAATCCCATAGACTACATGTTTTGACCTGCAGTTGATAGGTTGATGGATTTTTAGCGTTCTGTTGTTGGTCCCAGTAAATTAGTCTGTTTTGTTATGTGCCTATTTGCACATTGTGCATGACTCACACTCCCTAAATCCATTCGTTGTTGCTTTTAACCAGGTCGATGGTTCCTCCCTAGGTGGGTCTGGTAAATTCGAGGGACTTCATTTATTCTTCAAAGTCTGTGCCTTTCTATAGATGATCCTTGGTTTCTCATCCACATTCTTTGCAATGTTCTCGTCAAGCTTGAGAAGGTACCAATGTTTGGCTTAGATTTTGTATAGTTCTATGATCACTGCTATATTTAGTGATAAAGCCAACCGTGGGTTGTTCTGTCACTTTTTTCCTGGATGTTAATGTTTGTTCTTGAGTAGTTGCTAGGCTTTTGTCCAGAGCTCTTTTCACACATTGTTCTGTACAGCCTCGTGCCAGGAATCTGGATGTCATGATCCATCGATCCCGCCCCTTCTGGTCTTCCTGGTCCCTGGCACGTCGGGGGTTATTCGCTGTAGTACACCCAACATGGCCTATGCAGCACATTCTATAAATTACCCACTCCCCTGTGGTTCTGTGCGTCTAAACGCTACCGATAGCTGTGGCCTGACGTGCTCTGTAGTTCGTTCTCCTGAACTGTGTTGCTTCCTGGTCCCCGGACCTTCCTCCTTCTCCTTTCCTACTACCTTCCTTGATCCTGTCTCTTCCGCGTTCCGCGCAGACCGCCTCCGTGTGCTGCCTCCATTCCAAGCTTCCTGGAGTTTCCTAGATACCGCACGAAGAAGCTGAATGAATCCTGGAATCCGAAGACGGCCGAGCGGGCTTGTACAAGACCCGATCTGCTCGAAAGAAAACCCCGACAAAAGACTCCGCAAAACAGAGAAAACAGGTGAGAAAAGGGGAAACCTGTGACTGATTGAGACGCCACCTGACCGATCTTGAGATAGATATGGAAGCGACCGTCCATGATCTTATGCGTATCATGCAAGAGCTGACGACCGAAGTGCAAAACTTAAAGGCGGAAAAAGCTGCGTTAAAACAATTGGTGTTATCCCATGATTCCGCCACGAAGGAGAGTGTAATTCTAGGCGGTGTCGTTGATAAGTACGACGGTTCAGCAAAGAGCCTTCGTGGATTCCTAGATTCTTGTTTGGTCCAATTTACATTTAAGCCTTATTTTTCTACGCCCAGGGCTAATGTGGGCTTTATAATCTCGCATCTTTCTGGGAATGCCTTGACCTGGGCCACCCCATTGGTTAACTCTGGTGATGCTCTCCTGGATGACTACGGCAGCTTTATAGAGGCCCTCAAGACCATGTTTCAATGCCTGGAACAAGTTTACAGTGCCCAGGAACGTCTACTCGACTTTCATCAGGGTACCCAGGACTTGCTCACGTATGTCACACGCTTCAAATAGCTGGCTAAGGAAGCGGATTGGTCCTCTGAAGCTTGTTTTACTTTATTTCAAAGAGGGCTAAACGAAGAGATCAAGGACAAACTAGCCAGAGTGGCACGCCCGGGTTCCCTTCAAGCCCTAATGGATCTCGCTCTACAGATTGACATTCGCATTCAGGAGAGAAAGGCAGAAAAGAAGAAAACCAAGTTACCACTCCAGAAAAACCCCATTGGAACCCCTTTGAGCTCAGAAGGCATTTCTACTCCAAGCAATGAGCCTGAACCTATGCAATTAGGGGCCTTCCGTGGACCCATTACACCACAAGAGAGGATGCGAAGGATTCATACTGGATTATGTATGTATTGTGCATCCGACAAACATTTAGTAAGAGGATGTCCGATTGCCCCCCCACGGCGCTAGGCAAACGCCAGCTCCTGATCCTAAACGGAGCGCAGGTTCGGGAGAGAGATGTCTGCTCCACCTCTATTCCATCCTTGAACTCTCCTGGACAAAATTCCTTGGTAATCTTACAGGCCTTCCTGACAACATCCAAGAAAGAAATATACCCCATCCTGGCACTGGTCGACTGTGGAGCTATGGGGGTATTCATAGATCATGAAGGGGTCTTAAAACACCATATTCCTTACGAATCCTGGACTATCATGCAACCTGTGGAAGCAATTGATGGAAGACCCCTTTCTTCCAGACCTATAACCCTGCAGACCAAGGAGATCGAGCTTGCTATAAATCAACATCGAGAAAGGATAAGATTTGACATCATCAAGTCCGCCCATTACCCCATGGTTTTGGGAATGCCCTGGCTTCAAAGACACAACCCCTATATCAATTGGGCAGCGGGATCCTTGTTCCTGGGTTCTGAGTTTTGTATGTCCCACTGTTTACATCCAGACCTTGATCCTACACCATCTAAGGAATTTCCTACAACTCATCAGAACACAATCTCAGTTTCAAACATCATCCGGGTCCCGGAGGATTACCAGGAATATTCCGATGTTTTCTCCTCCGCCATTGTTCAGGCCTTACCTCCCCACAGACCTGAAGATTGTGCTGTTGAGACGGAACCTTCCGCAGTGATTCCATTTGGAAGGATGTTCATCCTATCAGAACCTGAAAAGAAAGCCCTTCATGAATACCTGGATACTAATCACGCAAATGGCACCATACGAACATCTAAATCTCCATCAGGGGCCTCCCTGTTCTTTGTTCCTAAAAAAGACACTAAAGAACTCAGACCGTGTCTGGATTATCGAAGTCTAAATCAATGTACTCTAAAGGACCGCTATCCGTTGCCCTTGATCTCAGACATCCTGGAGGCAGTAAGAGGCGTAGTTGTGTTCACCAAGCTGGATCTCAGAGCGCCTATCATTTGATTCATATCAGGGCAGGTGACAAGTGGAAGACAGCCTTTAGAACACCCTTTGGGCATTTTGAATACTTGGTCATGCACTTTGGACTTACTAATGCCCCAGCGGTGTTCCAACGTTTCATGGATCGAGTGTTCTCGGGCATGCTGTTCCTTTTTGTGATTGTCTATCAGGATGATATTCTAATATTTTCAAAGGACCCTCTCAGGCACGAAGAACATGTGAAAGCAGTTTTACAACGCTTACGCGAAAATAAACTCCTGGCGAAGCCCGAGAAATGCATCTTCCATACTTCGACTGTTCACTACCTAGGGTTTGTCCTTACTCCCGATGGCATCGGTATGGATCAGTCCAAGGTCAAGGATATTTTATCCTGGCCTAGCCCCGCCTCAGTGAAACAGATACAATCCTTCCTGGGCTTGGCTAATTTTTATAGGAAATTCATACCTTCCTTTTCCGAGAGTGTCCAACCAATAATTGCCTTATTGAAAAAAGATGTTCCCTTTCATTGGACCATGGCCCAAGAGAAAGCCTTCCAACAGTTAAAGTCTGAATTTACACAAGCTCCCATTCTTGCTCAGCCTGATGTTAATCGACCATTCATAGTGGAGACAGATACCTCCAATTACGCCATTGGAGCCATTCTAAAACAGCAATTCGAGGATAGCTTGGAACATCCCATCGCCTACCTTTCTCGGACATTAACTCCTAGTGAAACCCATTACTCCATCCTAGAGAAAGAGCTGCTAGCCATCCGTCAAGCCTTCACAGAGTGGCGTCATTTACTTCTAGGAGCCAAATTTCCGGTCCATGTCCGAACAGATCATCGAAACCTACAAGTATTGCAAGCCCTGGAATGTAGGAATAGTCGCCAAGCTTGGTGGGCCTTCTTTTTTGCCCAATATCAGTTTCAGATTCACCATGTCCCTGGAACCCAAAATGTAATAGCTGATGCACTTTCTCGTCATCCAGACTATGAACCTCCGGAGGATCGGACGTATCCCAAGATGTTTCCTCATACCATATTTGTAGCTCAAGCAAACAACCTCCTGGAAGAGATTCACATGCAAACTCAGACTTCGGAACTTTGGAAAGGACTTTCAGAGAACAATCAATGGGACTTAAGAATCAAGGACGGATACTTGTTCAAGGATACTAACCTGGTCATCCCCACAGAGAAACTACAACAAAGGATAATAAATCTCTGCCATGATACTCCTCACTCCGGTCATCGTGGTATTTCTAACACCCTCCGTCTAATAAAAAGACAATTTTGGTGGCCCAAGATGAAGACAGACGTACAACTGTACATTCAATCTTGTTCCATCTGTAATCAGAACAAACATGATAACCAGAAGCCAGCAGGTCTCTTATTACAGCCAACTCCACCAACAAGACCTTGGGAAATCATAGCTACAGACTTCATTGTGGAATTGCCACCTTCCAGAGGTTATACCACTATCATGGTCACCATTGACCTATTCACTCATATGGCTCACTTTACTCCTCTGTATAAATTACCATCCTCATCAGAACTGGTATTTTCCTGGAACACATCTTCCGACTGCATGGACTTTCTTCCAAGATCATATCGGACAGAGGACCACAGTATATCTCTAGGTTTTGGAATCACCTCTGCAGGATATTAGGCATCCAACGAGCTCTTTCCTCGGGATATCATCCAGAAACCAATGGTATCACAGAACGAGTGAATCAAACCCTTGAACAATATCTTCATTGCTTCTCTACCAAAGTCCAGGATGATTGGTCACTTTTAATACTAGTGGCCGAATTCGTCTACAATATTCAGATCATTCGGCTGTTAAGACCAGCCCTTTTTTCTGCAGCCAAGGATTCCATCCTTCGGTCTTACCTTATGTTCTTCCACACCCAACACCTGTTCCAACTGTCGATTCCTGGATCGAAACACTCATCAATGTACAGAAAGACACAAAGGAACATCTTGAGAGTGCGCGAATCCAAACCAAGCACTATGCAGATTCAAAGAGAAGACCAGGACCTTCTTACTCTATTGGGGATAAAGTATGGCTATCCTCGAAACTTCTGCCCCAACATCTCAGACCGAATAACTTGGCTCCCCGGTATTATGGGCCCTTCTCTATAAAAGAAATCATTAATCCTGTGGACTTTCGACTCCAACTTCTGGACTCCTGGAAGAAGATACATCCAGTTTTTCACAAATCCCTGTTGAAGCCATTCATCCAAACCACCCGGACTACTCTTAGACCTAGTCCTGTGATTGTCGATGACCAACTGGAATATGAAGTTTCTCGTATTTGTGACTCCCGATATAGACGAGGCCGACTTCAACACCTGGTGGAATGGAAGGGCTATCCACCCAGTGAACGTACCTGGGAACCAGTCTCGAATTTAAACTCCCCCAGACTGCTCAGAAGGTTACACCGAATACATCCAGGTAAACCTGGTGGAACAGGGTTTAGAAGGGGGCATGCTGTCATGATCCATCGATCGCGCCCCTTCCTGGTCCCTGGCACGTCGGGGGTTACTCGCTGTAGTACATCCAAAATGGCCGTATACACGGAACACGGTCTATCGACCTTCACGTCCTATGCAGCACGTTCTATAAATTCTGGCCATCTCTAGGACTACCTAGAGATGGCCAGAAAATACCTGAATACCCCAGGCTGCTATGAAACTATACCAACGAATCCAACCAAAGAAATAGTATTGAATTTGGAACAAAAATTAAGAACTGGCACCACAAGGGTCTCCTTACGGACGACGAGCAAAGTTTCCTTATCATCAAAGAACCTACAACACCTATCATGTACTTTCTGCCAAAGGTACTCAAGAAGTATGAACAGATACCAGAAGGCCGACCAATCCTCAGTGGAATAGGTTGGGCGACAGAGAATATCTCCCAATACCTGGATAACATTTTAAGGCCTAGAGCAATGAGATTGAAGGCTTACCTGAAGGATACTACCGATGTCATTCTCAAGCTGAAACGTGTAACTTGGGAAAGAGACTATCAACTAGCCACACTAGATGTAAGGGTCTTATACACATCTATTCCCCATACATGGGCCCTAAGAGCAATAGATCACACCTTCAAGGAAGACTCGTCATCAATGTATCAACAAATCCAAATGGTAAAGGAAATGTTAGAACTAACATTTGAATATATCTTCAACTTCAATAACTGCTTTTCTAGACAGACCAAGGGCATTGCAATGGGCACTAAATACGCCCCGGCCTTGGCGAACATCTTTATGGGCCTGTTTGAAGACACAGTCATCTATCAAGACAAAGCTTATCAAAATCAACTTGTGCACTGGATGAGATACATCAATGATGTGCTAATAGTATGGAAAGGTACAACCGCAGAATTTACTGAATTCAAGGATAGGATCAATCAAAATGGAATGGACATACACTTTACAGGCATCTGTCATGAGGAGAGCACAGACTGTCTGGACCTCACAATATACATTGACCATAACCAAGTTATAACTTGCACATACAGGAAGCCCACGGAAGTAATTTCAACTCTACATGCAGAAAGCTGCCACTACAGACCCACCATCCTTAACATACCCTCAGGGGAATTTCTAAGAGCCAGGAGGAACTGTCTAACAATAGACCACTTTGAGAAGGAATGCACATTCCTAACATCCAGATTCCTGTCAAGAGGCTATACAGAGCAATGTGTGAAAAGAGTTCTGGACAAAAGCCTAGCAACAAATCAAGAACAAACATTAACATCCAGGAAAAAAGTGACAGAACAACCCATGATTGGCTTTATCACTAAATATAGCAGTGATCATAGAACTCTATACAAAATCTTAGCCACACATTGGTACCTTCTCAAGCTTGACGAAAACATTGCAAAGAATGTGGATGAGAAACCAAGGATCATCTATAGAAAGGCACAGACTTTGAAGAATAAATTAAGTCCCTCGAACCTACCAGACCCACCTAGGGAGGAACCATCAACCTGGTTAAAAGCAACAACGAATGGATTTAGGAAGTGAGGGTCATGCACAATGTTCAAATACGCACATAACAAAACGGACTCATTTACTGGCACCAACAACAAAACGCTAAAAATTCTTCAACCTATCAACTGCAGGTCAAACATGTAGTCTATGGGATTATATGTGTATGTAACTTGGTCTATATCGGCAGCACGATCAGAGAACTAAGGATTCGGGTCAGAGAACATTTAGCCAAAATCGGCAGTCAAGACCCAAGATTACCACTGGCATGCCATTGGCAAGAGAGACATCAAATGGACAATAAGGCGGATACATTTAATTGGTCTTCAGAAAGTCATTTTGGGCAAAAGAGGTGGCAACAAGGAAAAGAAATTGAGACAAGCAGAGGCGAGAACAATTTGCAAATTGAATTCTACAGTCCTCAGCTTAAACACGGACAATGAAATGGTGTCCTTTCTCTAAAGGGACCACATTGGACTTGGATCATATTGTGGCACACCCTGTGATCATACTATTTAAGTGAAATACTATGACAAAATGTTCTATCTCTTTTTTTCTCTTAACAGAATGCAATAACTCAAAGTCTGGTTATGATACAGCACTAATTAATTTGGGATTAAATTGACCTAATTCACTAGACAATATAATGATTAGGGCCATCTGGTTCTCTGAATAAGATATTAAACACTCTTTTCAGTAGGCGGTATTACCTCAAGAAATGACTCTAATTGGTTCTATATTTACATTAATTTGACATCATAATCAATTAGTAAACTTTAGTAGCACCTAAATGCAACAAAACTGAGATCCGGATATGTTTGGAAGTATTAAGTATGTTCAAACCCATTGCTTTAAAATGGCCGCCATCAGATACAGGCAAATACTGGCCCTCACCATGGAAAACGGATTTACTCTCGAGTCTGTTGTCATGGCGACCGAGCCTTGGAATTACACGGAAGGGGATGCTTTCAGACGCCCCCTCCGGACACTCGGCTGCACACAATTGAACGCTAGACAGATAGTCAAAGGTAATAGACCATCTCAGACGTGCGGCGATCTGACTTCTATTGTAACACAATGCTGCAAGCCCGTGTGCGCAATATAGAACAGCACACGCTTGATTTACTTATGCCCAAAGTGGTGCGAATGCGAGCACGAACCTTATAAACCAGAAGGCTGATATATAGAATAAGTCAAAACAAGTCACCCGCGAATAAGTAGATGCCAACATAGAACTTTGCACGTAATATTTGGAATTAACAATGAGCACTAGAGTTTTTTGAATAATGGACTAAACCAGTAGCATGGTCTATGATATGATTGTAACAACATGCATCAAGCACTATTACAATAGTTTAACTTTAACTATTAACTATTGGCTGAGGATGTAACTCGCCGACTCTATATGAATAATAGGTTGCAATAGAAGCAGTATCAATGCTAAATGATACATTTATTTTCTTGAAGGGTTCTAACCCGATATTGGAAGAGCGGATCATCTCTGCTAAACCTAATAAAGGGCATTAGAGAAAGCAAGTTAAAACAGAAACATTTACTATTTATTTCTGAATTAAGAATGTGACTATACATGAAGCTCTGACTAATTGAGATTTTTATATTTATCTCTTGACTCTCTCTGTCCCTCCCATTCCCCATCCCATTTTTGTCTGGCTTTTTTGCTTTTTTGCTTTTTTACTTTTGTGGTTTTTGTCTTATTATTTCTTTCAATTAAACATATCTATTCGTATTATGTGTACCTCCTAATGCAAACATGTGTTTTAACATAATGGTTTTTGTTGATGTTTGGAATTCACTTTTTGATTATATACTTTAGTAGCCCTGATTTGAGGAAGCTCTTGAAGGGGACCAAAACACGTGTCATCTTAAGGGGCTTATCTACATATTAAACCACCTTTTGTAAAACTGGGCGCAGTCTTATCCTGGGTCTCTCTTTTCTTATGAATGTCTCTGAATATTAGTAACTGTGGTCTCTCCCAGCTCACAGGTATTTACTTCGCTGCTGAATTGATCCATTGTAACAGCTTATGGTTTGTTATTTTAATCTCTCCTATATTAGAGCCTTCCAGGGTATATTGTATCACTTTATTTTTTATTCTAGTGTTATCCATCATGGACTTGTGTTTTATGTAGCTATCCTCATAATTTAATGTACTTTTTGTCATCCATCGCAAGGTAGCCCATCTTCCTTGAAATTGCCTGCTAGTAGTGCAAAGTGCTAAGTGTGTTAGGCAATGTGCTCTTTGTGCAGGTATTTATGTGGCCATAAATATCCTAGAGGCACCCATAGCATAGAATATGAGGGAACACACATAGCAACTCTCATCAGATGTTTCTCTCCCTACTTTTATCATGTGTTGGTACCATAGATTGTCGGATATATGAGCCAAATCATCAATATATTTGCTCGGTTGCCTTGAGTCATCTAGCACACTTCTTTTTTCCCTCCCCTGGAGTGCAAGGTTTATGGTATTTCCCAGGGACTGTTTCACTTGGTATTACTATATGTATTTTACTGTTTTTAGCATCATGAAGAACAGAAACAGATGGTTGAATTGGATCATAAGTGCTAAAGTGGTGTACTGCAAACCAATAAAGGAAGTACAGACACAAAAAGGAGGAAATAAACTGTATATAGATGTTAATACTTCCAGCTAAAAAATCATATCTCATTTCATCAAGGGAACACATATTTCCTTTTGTTTGTTAGCAAACAACGTTCAGAAGAAAAAACTGGTTAAGAGTTAGAGAACCTTTCCTTCTAAAAGAATGTAAGATTTATACTTAAAGAACAATATGGACAAACAGAGGTTCCAGGCTCCCAAATATTGATAACTGTTCAATGAAAGGACAAGACCAAAAGGAACATGATGGCTATGTGGAACATTGAACATTTGCTGGTTTCCTTTACTTTAGAAATGTCATGTTTTAATTTAGGTGCTTATTTTTCACAGGATTTTGGACCATTATATGCAGATATTATGGGGGTAATTCATAGAATTCAGTGCACAAGTGGCGCACGCGGCTGGCGCACAGTGTGCGCGTGCGAATCCCTGCGCCAGCCGCGTGCTCCAAAACCCATTTCCGCGCACAGCGTATTCATGGATTCCAGCTACCAAAACCAGCCGTGGCGCACAATGGCGCAGCGACCCTGCAGCAGAGCCAGTTACGCCCCCAAGAACGCCTCTCGCGCAGGGAAAAGCCATCAAAATCCCCAATCCAGCGCAAAGGGCTGCGCTAACCCTGTACCAGCACGGCAAGCGGGCTACGTGTATCACTGGGGTGCGCGGGAAGTACCTCACGTCATTTCAGCTGTGTACGTGCATTTCAGGGGTGCTCGGGAAGTTTCACATGCGATTCCATCAGGGTACATGTATTTCAGGGGTGCGCGGGAAGTTCCACATGTGATTTCAGCAGGGTACGTGTATTTCAGGGGTGCGCGGGAAGTTCCACACGCGATTTCAGCAGGGTACGTGTATTTCAGAGTGCGCGGGAAGTTCCACACGCGTTTTCAGCAGGGTACGTGTATTACAGGGGTGCGCTTGAAGTTCCACATGCGATTCCATCAGGGTACGTGTACATCAGGGGTGCGTGGGAATTTTCAGACGCGATATCAGCAGGGTACATGTATTCCAGGGGTGCGTGGGAAGTTCCACACGCGAATGTCCAGGCTACGTGTATTTTGGGGTGCACGAGAAGTTTCACACGCGATATCAGCAGGGTAGGCATATTCCAGGGGTGCGCAGGAAGTTCCACATGCAAATGTCCTGGCTACGTGTATTTCGGGGTGCGCGGGAAGTTCCACACGCGAATCTCCTGGCTACGTGTATTTCAGGGGTGCGCGGGAAGTTACACACGTGAATCTCCTGGCTACGTGTATCTTGGGGTGCGTGGGAAGTTTCACACGCAAAGTCAGCAGGGTACATGTATACCAGGGGTGCGCGGGAAGTTACACACTTCGAATGTCCTGGCTACGTGTATTTCGGGGTGCGCAGGAAGTTTCACACAAGATATCAGCAAGGTACGTGCATATCAGGGGTGCACGGAAAGTATCACACGCGATTCCATCAGGGTACGTGTATTACAGGGGTGCGCGGGGAGCACCACACGTGAATTGCACGTGTGGGTCCTCCCAGGTGTTCCCTCTACACCCTCCACGGCCCCTGCAGGTGGCTCCCACCACAGGGGCCTACCCTGCACATGTCCTGCAGGCACCCCATCCACCATGGCCATGCCCCCCAGCCAACCCACATGTCAACTTGCACTATTGCCCACCAACGCATGTCTCCCTGCACCCCCAGCCACCAGGGGCACCCTCCACCAGGCCCCCACCCATGTCCAACTCATGTTCCCCACCACCCCCACCCCCCAGCACTGTGGGGCACCTGCCAGCAGGCCCCCACCCATGTCCAACTCATGTTCCCCACCACCCCCAGCAGTGCAGGGGCACCCTCCACCAGGCCCCACCCATGTCTCCCACCACCCCCACCCCCCAGCAGTGCAGGGGCACCCTCCACCAGGCCCCCACCCATGTCCAAATCATGTCCCCACCACCCCCACCCCCAAGCACTGTGGGGCACCTGCCAGCAGGCCCCCACCCATGTCCAACTCATGTTCCCCACCACCCCCACCCCCCAGCAGTGCAGGGGCACCCTCCACCAGGCCCCCACCCATGTCTCCCACCACCCCCACCCCCCAGCAGTGCAGCGGTACCCTCCACCAGGCCCCCACCCATGTCCAACTCATGTCCCCACCACCCCCACCCCCCAGCAGTGCAGGGGCAGCCTCCACTAGGCCCCCACCCATGTCTCCCACCACCCCCACCCCCAGCAGTGCAGGGGCACCCTCCACCAGGCCCCCACCCATGTCCAACTCATGTCCCCACCACCCCCACCCCCCAGCAGTGCAGGGGCAGCCTCCATCAGGCCCCCACCCATGTCTCCCACCACCCCCACCCCCCAGCAGTGCAGGGGCACCCTCCACCAGGCCCCCACCCATGTCCAACTCATGTCACCACCACCCCCACCCCCCAGCACTGTGGGGCACCTGCCAGCAGGCCCCCACCCATGTCCAGCTCATGTCCCCACCACCCCCACCCCCAGCAGTGCAGGGGCACTCTCCACCAGGCCACCACCCATGTCCAACTCATGTCCCCACCACCCCCACCACCCAGCACTGTGGGGCACCTGCCAGCAGGCCCCCACCCATCTCCAACTCATGTTCCCCACCACCCCACCCCCCAGCAGTGCAGGGGCACCCTCCACTGGCCCCCACCCATGTCTCCCACCACCCCCACCCCCAGCAGTGCAGGGGCACCCTCCACCAGGCCCCCACCCATGTCCAACTCATGTTCCCCACCACCCCCACCCCCCAGCACTGTGGGGCACCTGCCAGCAGGCCCCAACTCATGTTCCCCAGCCAACATGTCATCACAATCTAGATCCCTGGTCCCAATGGTCAGCCTCCAAATGCAAAACACCCACCCGAGTATTGCATCCGCCCACTCAGAAATGGCAATTACATGACAGAACACCAATTGCAAGTTTCGAAACAAACACATGTCCCTCATATACACCCAATGGGTGTCAGTGAATCTCAAAACCCATATCATGATATGCATGAAACCAATGAGATGATACTACACATTGAAGTTTGATAAAAAAATATGTATTAAAGGAAACATAAAAAGATTCAAAAATAAAGAAACAGAAATGGGAGTGCACAAAAAAGAAAAGAAGCATGTCCGTGAAAAATAGTAAAACCAAAAATCATAATCCAAAGTAATGGTGTCCAAAGTCACTGTCCACAAAAGAAAATCCAATGGGAAATAATAATTGAAAGCCATTGCTCCATGGGTAAATTGTGAAAGAGAAATAAAATCCAACAGTGAACTATGTACAGACGAACAAGCCATGGTCCATTATCCCAACAAAAGAAATGAAACCTATCTAACAACGCTAACTAATAAAATAAACTATATACAAAAATGTGGCCAATGTCCAAAAGGTCCAAAATAAATAAAAAAACAAAGGAAACCTAACACTAACTACATAACTATGTACAAGGGCAGCGGGCTAGTCTGACGGCTCACTTTTGGATGTCCCGGGCCAGGGCATCATCGAACTCCTGCTCAATGTCCCGGAGGCGGTCCTCCTCCATGGCCCTGAGGGTCCGCAGGGACGTCGACGTGTCCACCTCCAACCCCCTGCGGATTGCCTCGAGGCACTCGGCCCGCCTCAGGGCCCTCCGCATGGAGTTCTCCGCCCTGACCATTGTGAACCGTGCCTCTTCCGCCCGCTGCCGCTCCGCATCTATGGCGTGGCCCAACCGCTGCCACACGGAAGACACTCACTGTCCTGGGTCCTCCTGCCCTCCGGCCGATGCCTGCCCCTCCGATGTTGAAGGCCCCGAGCCTTCATGGCTCCCACCACGTTGCTGCTGCTGCTGTGCCTCTGCCCGTGCACTGCCTCCTGCTGTCTGCACATCCTCCGCCGGCTGGGGTGCAGTCGTTGATGTGGCCACCCCTGCTGGACGTCCGACTCCCGACTGTGGCAGGGATGCCTCCTCCACCAGCCTGGCCGCACTGTCAGAGGCAGCTCCACAGGGCACCCAGGTGACTGATGGGTGGGAAGATGGCACGGAGGACGACTGGCGCGTAGGGGGTTCAGTTAAGGAGGGGGTCGTAGCAAGCCCAATCAAACGGAGGAATCCGACCTGGGTGACCTGTCCCAGTAGGCTGACGTGGTCAACGAGCCATTCGAGATGACGTCCAGTCTCCTCATGAAAAGACTGCAGGTCACCTCGCATGGCCCGTTGGCGCAACGCCACATCAGTCAGGACAGGCTCAACCCGGATAGCCACGTCCGCAGGCAGAGGAAGGCCAGTTGTCGTTTGCTCATCCCCTGCCTGAAAACGGGTCTGGACGTAGGCATCCCTGCTGGTGCAAGGTGATGCAGGGACAGGATCAGGGACAGGATTGCACACAGGCACCTCCGCGGCGGCCTGTGCTGCCTCCTGTCCCTGGTCATGCACTGCACCACGAGCACCAGTGGGATCCCCACCTCCAGACCCCGTATCTGTTGCTTGCACGGCCTCCTCCTCCACCACACCCCCCACCAACCTGGATGACTCTGTGCCATCTTCCCCCGTTGGGCCCTGTGGGGTCCCAGCTGCCCCTTCTGCTGCCGAGGAGTCCAACTCCAACCTCCGCCTCTTGGACCTCCCCCTGGCAGCTGCGGCCTGGGACGCGGCACCGGACTCCTCACTCCCTGACGAGATGACAACCTGGGAGGGGAGCCAGGCCTTGCGTCTCCGGCTGGCGGTGGGATCCCCGCCGCTGTGCTCCACAGCACCTTCTCCGCCCTCTTCATCAGTCGACGCTGCAGACAGGGAGAAATAAAACACAGGCATAAGGGCACATACACACATGACAGATGTAAATGAGTGGCATTGGCAAACCTCAGACATGCCATCACAATCCCCAACACACATGTCATTTCAACTCGCACACATGAGCCATACCACAGCCATATCGCAACTGCCAGCACCATCCATACACATACAACAGCGTGAGCAGACAAAGCTGAGCCAGACATCACATGCAACACAGGAAGTGCACCACACATGTACACACACCACCACACTTGCATGCATGTGTACACCTCTGCCAAGTGTCGCAGTGTTCAGATGGGCATCAATGTCACATCTGCCAATCAGGCTTCCACATCCCGCTGTCACATGCATCCATGTTGCATCACTGTTGCACCCTTGTCAAATACACACAAATGCACATGTACACAGTGCTGATACATGAAGCTGAAAACAACATATATGCTTGACATCACGGACATGTCTACTTACATACACATTCATCCAAACATGTGTGCCCACACAACTGCATTTGGCATGCAAGCCTACACACACAAGCACCATCCATGTCTCACACATTACAGCCCTCGCATGTGTTAGCCCCACAGCCCTGTACACCTACACCCATACTCAACCCCATACAAACAGATGTGCAACCTGCACACTACTGAAACATCACCACACACACAGCTCACAATCAGGATGCATGTACACTTACCGCTCGACTCCAGACGGGTCTGCCTCTCAAGGACCTGGACGTGGAGCGCTGGGGATATGCGTTCCAGGACCCTCATTTGATCTTCCGACAAGTGGCCCTGGCGCCCCTTGGCATCCGCTGCCTTCAAGAGGCTCTGGGCCTTGTTCAGGGCCCTGGCACTGAAGCTGGTTCCCCTCTGCCTCTCCGGCCTGGGGTTGTCAGTGGTGCCAGATGTTGCATTGCCCGACATGACAACCCCAGAGGCAGGAGTGGGTGGGCAACTGGGTCCTGGGGCTGGGCTGTGGAGCGATGGAATGCCAGTCGGGATTCTTCGGTTCTAGCAGGGGTGGTCACAGCAACAGCACCCCTGGCTGATGTGCAGGCAGCAAATGGCAGGGCACGTGGGCAGCAGGCAGTCAGGCAGCAGCAGATGGCAGGTGGGAGCATGCTTGGGGCTCTGTGGGGCAGCAGTTCGGCCTTCTGGGCAGGAGCGTGGCCTTCCGTGTGCTTACGCGTGGCCAGCTTGATACGGAGTGATTTGGCAGGTGAAAATTCGGCACGTCAGCGTGTAATTCGAGGAAAGGCCCTTAGCGCGTAGGCGTGTCTGCACGCATACGCAATTTCATTGGACAGAAGGCCCCTCAAGCGCAAGCGCCCCTGTGACGTGACGTGCACAGGCGTGCATGGGCATTTCAGTGGACGTGAAAAACTGCACGTCCGCGTGTAATACGAGGAAAGGGCCCATGTGCGTAAGTGACGTGACGCGCGTGTGCGTTTCCCTCAACACGGGTTAAAGGTGAGCGGGCCCAGCAGTTCGCTGTACGTGCCTTTCGTGGAGACCGACGTGTGTTGCTGCTTCCTGTTGGTTTGCGCGCCATCACAACTTCACAGCTATCAAGGACGTATCTCTTCTTTTGGCGGGGGTATTGGCTACGTGTGTTTTTCTGCATCGCGCTAGTCAGACGGTGAGTCGCACACGCTCTTTTTCCCACTGCGGGTGCCCCTGTCTATCGCACCCATTTTCGATGTCATAGTAGCCTGCGTGTCCCACGTGTACGCGTTATTCGTGTTACTGGGTGCCACCGCGTACTGCAGGAGGTTGAATCCACGCACGTAGGCTGCAGGGTTGCGTGCACGGTTTTACTGCAGTTTTGGGTGCCTGAGCGTTGCGTGACCCGTCACTACATCACCGGGGTCACATACAGCCTTGCAGGTGCAGGGGGGCTGTTAACATCTTGCTTCCCACCCCTTTCACCCCAATTGCCCAGGTCAATTGTGGTGTACACCTCCCATTGGCACCACTCCATCTGTGCCGGCACTACTACATCTGTGCCATGGTTGGGAGGCCACCAAAGGTGAGGGGCGCCTCAGCTGGGCATCCTCCTCGTGGCGGGCGTGGTCGGGGACGTGGCCGTGGTGACCAGGGAGTAGGGGGACTCCAGGGTGTCCAGGGCGGCCACAGAGGGGGAAGAGGCAGGGGTGCACCACTTGAGCACAATGTTGTGCCATGTGTCAGTGCAGTCATGCCACCACCCCCTGTGGTTCCGGGGGATGCAGCTTCTGCATCTGGCACTGGTGCCGGTGTGACCCGGCAGTCCGTTCCATCGACTGCCATGGGCCCAAGGGTAGTGGTAGCTGCAGGTGCAGCTGTGGACACCGACCGCCACACAGGCTCGGGGTCTGCCGGTGCAGGCTGCGTTGGCACTTGAAGAGCCCTTGGTAGATCTCCAACAGGCCAGGGGGGAAACCATAGGGGCAGGCCGGGCTGCTCAGACCAAGACACGTGTCCCTGGGGCAGTCATGTCATCTGCCTACCCCGAACAGCCAGGTGTTGGCAAGTGCAGGGGCAGATGCACCCAACAGCACCCGGTTGTGAGTCTGCCAACCAGGACCGTTGCGGTCAATGACCCTGCCACAGCTGATGTTGCTGTGCAGGGTCCATTAGTGGGCACCCAGCTGCCACTGACACAAGTCAGGCCTTTGGTCATTCCTCCACCTGCCACTCCCTTGGCTCAATCCACCGAACCCACTGGCCATACTGGTCACGGCGGCATTAGCCAGCCAGGGTCTGCACCACAGTCCAAGAGGAGGAAGGTTGCACCTACAGCACAGGCTGGGACCCCACACACAGCCATGACCTCCTGCACGTCGAGGAAGAAGCCTTTCTGTAAGCAGGAACTGGACTTCCTCGTGGACTACTTGCGGGGCCACAGCCGTGACATGCTAGTGGGTGCCAATAGTCAGACTACGGCTGCCCAACGTGACACCCACTGGAAGCATGTTGCGGAACATGTCAGTTCATTCGGCCATGAGGTGCGCACGGCGCAAGAGTGCAAAAAGCGTTGGAATGACATCAAACGCAGCACTAAGGCTAAGCGTGCCTCTAATTACAACTTGACTCTGGTGACTGGCGGTGGGCCTGCACCAGAGTGGGAAGAGCTCACTCCGCATGAGGCACTCGTTGCGGAGTTCATACCACCTGAATTGGTCGAAGGAGTGGGAGAGATGCTGGACTTTGATGCCCAATCCAGTGAGTGTTGATGCGTGTTTGTTGAGGACGTGTGTGTTTCACTTGTGGGATGTGTTGTGCATGATTGCCGCTACATGTGACATGTACATGTGTAAGTAATGCAATGCTTCCGTCATGCATGTCTCTTCTGCCTGCATGCGGGGACTCCATGTAGGCATGCTCCCTTGCCCCTCCTTCGCCACTCTGCACCCCAGTTCCACCTTTGCACTGGTGTTCTTCAATCTTGCCAATGTGTACTTTCTTCTTCATGCGTCCTGTGTAGATGCTAACTTCCAGCGTAGAATCTGCTAAACATATGCTGTGTGGTACAGCCTTAGTACTTGATGCAGGGTATCTCACTTGTACTGTGCATAGGTCAGATGTCCCGCAGGGACATGAGTGCCCATTCATGCTCCATGTGCATTGCACGCATGCCCCTATGTGTCCTTGACTGGATGATCACTGTAATACAAGTCCTTGGTTACATAGATTGCCTGCCATCTCATCAGCCTTCCCATGTCAACTGTGGCTCAGTCCTGCGTTGCACACATGTTTAGGGTCAGACAATCTGTGTGGCTCACAGGCCTCAGCCTGTTCAATGGCCAATGACTCTGTCCAACTGTTGTTGTGTCTTCTTCGCACATGGGCGGAATCCAGAGTTTTCATCATGTGTCCTGCTTACTGTCCCTGCATCATTTGCAGTGTTGTCACTTGAATCACATCCAGCTGTTGATGCCAGTCAACACTGCCTGTCAATACACAGGTGTATGGTCAGCCTTTTGATACCATGCTAGGCATCCCTGCTTTGGTACTGGGGTTGAGGGGTGCTTGGCTTCTAGATATGGTACACATTGAATGCACAATGCACGTGATGTCTGAATTTGACATTGCACTGCCTTCACATTTCCTGGCACACACCATGGAGTCCTTGTACATGTAGGTAGTGAGTGGCGTACACATTTTCTGCACTGCATAGACCCACTTCCATGGAAACTGCCACCTTTCAACAGGTCTGATCACAGAAGCAATTCAAAGTTGACCCAGCATGCATGGCAGGTTATATGTTGTGTGTCACATGTCTGCCTGATGCATTTGCTGTCGGTGTGTGTGTGTGTTGTGTGCTTCTGACATGTGTAGTGACCTTTTTTCTCTCTATTTTTCAGGTGATGACGCAATGGAGGCGGAGGATGGTGTTGTCATGCCAGACACAGGGTTGTTACCACTACATCAACCCGGCACTAGTGGGGGTCGTGGGGTGGTAGGCCACGAAAACCCCCAAGTGCTACAGTCCATCTTGTCTCTGGCTGCCTATGAGTCCAGCCTTGATGACGACTCTGACTTCCATGTTGAGTTGGATGAGCATCAAGTCCATGTGTCAGGGGTGAGTGATTCTGATGTGGACACTCCTCTGTCTGCGACCCCTGCACTGAGGGATCAGACAGTCTTGGTTCCTCCGCCCGTGGTGGATGGGGACGCAGGGTCACCCTCCACACCAGTCACTGATGTGCCTGGGACATCACGTCGACGGGGGCATGTAGTCGTGCAGCCGCGGGCGGTGCCAACACAGCGAGGACCCCCGGTCCTTGGGTCCCGCAGGGGTCAAGCCCGGCAACGCGGTCGCCGCGCGCAACCGCAGTATACTGAGTGGGAGCAAGACATGACTGCCAATTCAGAACGGCAGGGGGCAGCAATGGAGAACATCGCTCAGAGCATGGAGCGTGTGGCCCGATCTGTGCTCCCCCCTGCTAGGCAGGTGCTTCTCCAGCAGCAGGCGGCACGGTCCACGGCCCGCTCGCTCAGGCTGGGCATGGCGGCCTCAGACAGGGCACGCCAGGCTGAAATGTCGTCTCTGCGTCAAGCAATTGCTGCTCACGCAGAGGCGCACATGGATGCCCTGAGGGAGGAGTATGCTTCCCTCAGAGCCACTTTGGGTGTCCTTATGATGTCCCAGAGGCAGCAGGCAGAGGAGAGGTTTGCACAGCTTGAGCGTACCATCTCGGCTGAGCTACAGGCTTGCTGGGAGGTGCAGCGGTTGTCCTGCCAGGCCTTGCAGGAGGAACTCCGTGTTACACGTGCTACCTTGCAAGAGGAAGCACTTGTATCACGTGAGGTTCTGCATGCAGACCTACATCACATCGCCACACAGAACCAGGCTCACCCGTCCGGCAGACTTGCTGCCGACGAGGGGCAAGCTGCGGCTAGGCGTGGCCAGGCTACTGTGCCACGTCCTCCTTTACAGGATGAGCCAGACTCAGACGACCATCTATCTCCCACATAGGTCGGGCTGTGCAGGCGTTGAGCCCATGGAGGTTTTTTTTTGGCTCAGCATCATCGCATGTGGATGTTGAGCAGCACCCTGTACCTCCCCCCTCCTGGGTGCCTCCCCTCCCCCCGGGTCGTATGTGGCAATTTTTGATTTTTCTTTTAGTTTAGTTAGTTAAGTTTCTGTTTGATAGTTTAATTAGGTAATGTAGGTTTTCCATAGTTAGTGTAATTAGTTAATAGTTACTATAGTTTAAAATTGCTTGTCTATTGTGCTTTCATGTGACGGTGCGGTACTTTGTGGCTTTTGAAGGCATCCACTGTCTGTTCCAGCTGGGCCCTTCAGGCCTGTCTTTTGTATGTGTTTGCTGCTTGGGGTCCTTGACTCACAGATGCCACTCCTGCCTCCCTTATCCATGGGCTTGCAAGGATGGTTCGGTGTCACAAACTTTTACACAAGGGCTTTGGACTGTCATGTCTGTGGCATGTCTGGTGCTGTGTGACTTGTGTTTACACCCCTAGTGGGGATGATTTTGGTTTTATTGTCCACTGTTCAGCTTTTGCTAGATGGGGTGTTTCATGATTAATGTGTACATTAATTGCTATGCATTGTGTAGTATGTTTCTTATCTTTACTGTACACGTGCTTGTTGCAATTCATGCTGTAGATAGTGTTCCACAATTTGGATGTGAAAGACGGACTGATGGTGTGATTTATGATCTGACTCTCTGACATGGTCAAGTAATGAGATGCCTGAAGAGACACACACAGATGACTTTGAAGCATTAATCATGTGTTTCATGCCCTTTCTGCAGGGGGATGAGCCTCCAGAGCACCTTTGCCAGCAGACATGGCCCATTGGACGACGGAATTCTGGACACGTTTGTTGGTGCCCACATGCACATGTGTGCACAAGCAGAGGCACAGGGATTGCAGACCTACATCCTAGAACTGCTGACGTGTTCCAAGGAACTCCAGGCAAGGTGAGCAGCACAGGGGGGCCACAACACAGCAAAGGTTGCACCAGGCGAGTTGCACATGCAGGCTTAGTCACAGCACTGAGGGTGAGCTTGGACGAATATTGGTGTTGAAGCACACAATGCAGCTCAGATGTGTTGGTGGACTGATGGCTGTTGATTGTAAGGTTGTCTGGGACACCTGCAGGGGCAGTGGAACATGCCCTCCGGTACACCAAGGTCCATTGAGGCAATTGTATCAACCATGTAGCCTTTCCGAGACATGGAAAGGGGCAGCTCACAGGGACATACAGCAAGGGACATACTCGGGTGCAGTGCATTTCATTTCCATGTACTTTATGATAAATGCACTGCCAACTTTGTTTCGGTCATGGTGGTACGCAACTTGCTCTGAAGTCATGGCTTGCTATAGGAGTCTGTCTGCTTACCCAGGGAACATTGCATGTTGTGTGAATTGTGACACATTGGTGTTCCATTTGCCACGCACCCACCTGCGGCTGACTTACTGCATTGACTGTGTATGACCCGTCACAGGGGTAATGTTATATATGGGTATGAAGCATCTACACCAGATTGTCTGTTTGTATAGTAGTTTGTTGCTTTGGGGCATGTTTGGTGGTGTGTTTTTGTGTAATTGGCACGTACAGGTTGTTGACTGTGGCTCTCTTTGCAGCATTGCAGTGCTCCTGTAACGAGACCTGAGAGTGCGCAGGCAGGAGGCCAGCACTCAAAACCAGAGCTAAGTGTCTTGTTGTTTTTCTTTCAAACTGCTCTGCATAGGCTTGCTGGGGGGTGCACTAATGCATGGATGTATGTGTGATTCAATTTGGTATGTTTTTTCCCCCTAATCACCCGGAATCCTATGCAATTTGGAACCCTGAACCCTCTACCCCGTGTTCCTGCTTCCCGTACCTATCCAAGCAACGTTCCATAACCCTCTTTCCCCGCTGGGGTTGCGGATGCCTGTGTAAGCCCCGAACTTGCAGGCGCCAAAACCCTAGAGGGGGTGGTTGGTTCGTACCACTCCTAAGCCTGGACTACAGAAGGCCATGTCAATGATGTCCAAGTTTGTTTGGATTGTGTATGTTTTCATGCAGGTAGTACATTTTCGTGCATTCCCTACTTTCATGTGTCATTCCTCCTCCCCTCTCCTGCCACTCATTCCAGTCATCCAGTGTGCCAACACCTGTCCTGACTGCATATCCCTGAACCTCCTTCCCCACCAGGGTCTCAGGGGCCTGTGTGAGTTTGACCTTGCAGGCACCCGGGACACGGTGGGGGTGGTTGTTTCGTGACACTCCCGCGCCTGTACACGGGACCTGTGACAGTACACATCCGTTCATGGTGCATCATCCTATGTTATGTACCACACATGATTCACATCCTGTTGTGACATTGTTTTACTGTGCTACCTTGGTTGTTGCATCATTGTGGTAGTACTTGGCCTTTGTGAGGTGCTGCTACATCAAGTCATCTACTGGAGGGTGTTCGGGTTCGTTTTTATGGCTTGGATTTTGTGATTTTGGAAATGAGTGTGGATTCTGAGGGTGCAGGCACCTTTTTACACACAAGGTGGGAGATGGTGACGAAGGGTAAAGGTGATCCTGTGGCCAGGTGGAATTGGGGGTTGAAGGCTCCATGACCCAGGTGCAGTTGTTCAGTGGGTCATGGTCATTTGTGAGGGAGGGGGGGTTGTTGTTGATAGTTGACTTGCCCTGCAGTGTGATGGGAACTCTGACATTGTAATGGTGGTATCCTATGTACATGTTGTGTTGTGCTGATCAATGCCTGTTCATGTGTTGTGTTTACCTTTCAGGTGCGAGGGGATAGTTGTTGTCTGACATGCTCGGGTGTACACATGGTGAATGTTCACATGTGATGTTTAGAGAACACTGATGGTCACTTGAGTGCACATGCATATGTTGAGTGCATGTCCTTGCAGACCCACACACTTGCACTCTGATGCACCTCATGTACTCCCACCCTTGCATATCCACGTGTACACTGTTTGCCTTCTGGTGGCCACTGTGTCCCTGCAGCACATGTTCTGTGACCAATTATGGATCCTGTACATGCCTAATTTGCTTTTTGATGTCGTCTGTCGCATAGATGTGATGCTCAGGGTGTGCATCACACACAATGGCTGTTCACTGTGATGTGCGCTGAGCAGTGTGTTGCAGGAGTAGGACACAGCACACAGAAGCTGCAGCATCTACAACTCTTGTAATGCATTTGGAAATGACTTATTTTGGGTCGGAGTTTGTTGGTCAGTCATTTCATCTGATTCCAGGTCAGGCATCATTGTCTGATGCCACTGTACATTTTGGACATAGCAATGTGTACCTTATTGTTACTGTGTTGGTGTATGGGTATTGCTTGCCATGTCATGTTGTGGTTTGGGAGGGTTTGAGTGACATAACAGTGATGGCCATGGCCTGTTTTGCAGGTGTGAGTGATGCACACCTTGCATGTCAGGGTCATCCGCTTCTCAGAGCAAATAGCTGGGGATAGATCTCTCTCCGCGGCAGGGCCCGCCCTCTGGAACAGCCTTCCTGCCTCACTTGAACTTGAGGGGAACCATCTCCGATTCGGGAAGCACCTCAAGACCTTCCTCTTTGCTTCTGCTTTCTCTCTGCCTCTCCCTTGCAGAATTCTTCACTGGAACTGCACTAGATCTGCAACTGGGCCACTCTCACTGACCTCGGTCCCTGGCCCAGCCACTCTCCACTTGAACTGCCTCCCTGGCAACCCCTGCACTGCGGTAATGTCTCTCTATCCCTACAGCACCCCCTTCCCAGCACTTGTCTGCACTTACCTTTGCACTTGCCACCAGCTGACCTATGTATTTGATTTTTGGTCTACTTCCCCTGTACTGCACTCCCCACCCTTCCCCTTGCACTTTTCCCTTCCCCCTACCCCTGCACTTGCACAATCTAAATGACACCTGGCCTAGTAGTACCGTTGTTTGTCTTCCCTTGTTCCCCCCTCCCTGCCTCATCGCACCTTGAAATACTTGTGTATAGGCCATATCATGTCATATGTCATATGTGTGCCTTTTGGTCACACAGGATAGCTTGTGTTTAAGTAGCTAGGGATGCAGACGATGTGGCACTTCCATGGCAACTATCTCAGGGTGGTAGGGTTGTGACAGTTGACTGTCTCTTTGTCATCATCGATTGTCACCTGGTACGTGCCAGGCCTGTGTGCACTCCGCAGGGCTGGGTGTTTAGGTGAAAAATGTGGCCACAAGCTGGGTCCGGGCTTCCTCGCCACATGCCCTGTCCCCTCCCATAGGCAGCACCTGTGCCTGTGGTTGGGGATGTGGGGGGACCACCATGTCCACCGAGACGCCCTGCCGTCTTGCAACATTGTGCAGGACACATACTGCCACAATGATCCTGCACACTACTGGTGGTGCATAGAGTAGTTGCCCGGCAGAGCGGTCAAGGGAGCGGAAACGTGACTTGAGCACTCCGAATGTGCGCTCCACTATGGCCCTGGTTGCAATATGGGCGGCGTTGTATCTTACCTGGGGTGGTGTGGTGGGTTCCGGATTGGCGTCATCATGTGGTTGCTCAGAGGGAAGGCACTGTCCCCTGGGGAGGTGATAATAGTTGAGATTATTAGGGTTTGAGTATTTGTCTGTGTGTGACTTGCATGCATGTGCAAGGACATTTGTACTCACCTAGGAGCCATGTGTCGCCATGCTGCCCAGCTTCCAGGGCCCGGCTCAGGGCAGACATTCTGTATATGAAACTGTCATGGGTGGAGCCAGGGTAGTTTGCATAGACAGAGGTGATGATTCCCTTTGCATCTCATACCACCTGTACATTGATGGAATGCCAGTGCTTGCGGTTTCGGTAGATGTGCTCAGTGGCCCTAGGTGGACATAGGGCCACATGGGTGCAATCTATGGCACCGAGCACTTTGGGGAAGTGTGCCACCCTGAAAAAATCCAGGACAATGGCCTGCCTTTCTGCAGGTGTTCTGGGCATGTATATGTGCCTGCGGACTGAGGGGCACGCTGTTATGATTGCCAGTACCTGGTGTAGGCAGCGTGACTGCGTGGCCTGTGAGACCCCCCCCCCACTATGGCAGTCATCCGCTGAAATGACCCAGTGGCCAAAAAATGCAGGACATTGAGCAGCTTCTCCAAGGGGCTCAATGCTTGGGAGCAAAGGGTGGGGGATGTAAGGTCATCTTCCCACTCCCTGACCAGGTCTAGGATGATGTGGGGTGGAAACCTACACCTGCCATAGACCTGGTCGTCAGGCATCCCAAAAAGGCTTGTCCGTGGTGCGAAAATGCGTGCCCTGTCTATTCTCCTCCTCCGGCGGTGTCCCACGATCAGTGCTGCGACAAATGGGGCATTCATCGTAGCTGTATATACGTGTTTGTTGTTTGCACGCACTTTTGTACTGTGCGCGGGGACGCTTCCGCCTGCCTTCGTGTGGCGGACGCGTTGACGCCTGTGTGCGTCTTTTGCCGTGCGCGGGTTTCCCATATTCGGATCCATGAATACGGGTTGTTCGCATGCGTGTGGGCATTCCGTGTAGTTCCCTGCAGTACTTCCCCAGTTACGCCTTCTTTTTCACGTGTAGTTGCCCATTCCGTGTGTTACGCCCACTGTTCCGCCCACTTTGGTTGTGTGCGCCGCGCTATGTGCGCTTTTGCTGTGCGCGTAGCGCACACCGTGTATGCCTGCATGCACCATGGCTGGATTGGGCGCACGGACAGCGGGAAGCACGCGCAGCGTCTTCCTTGAATCGCACACGTGCACGTGTGCTGCGTTTGTCACGCTTGTGCTCCCTTGCGCCTCCTTGCGCATGGATTTTCGCTGCACGTTTGTTCCATGAATCGGCCCCTATGTGTCTTTATTCTTCTTGTTGCTGAGTGGCCCTTGTCATTGATCTTGTCATTGGTCTTCTCATGTCTTCTTCACCTTCAGGCTCAATGTTTGTGGACAGGGGGGTCTCACCTCTGTATATCTTGACATCGCTGAGTTTTATCCAAGCATGTTTGCCCTGCACCTACACTGCAAATTAAGTGACATCTTCCACTGTAAGGACCCTGGAAACAAGGTATGTGCCACGTCCTTGTGAAGCTTTGGCACAAAATCTCGTCTCTGGGTTACAACAATTATGGTTTTAACTCATCATCTACCTCAATTGGTTCTTGAATTTAAACTGTAGTCTTTAAATGCCCCTGCCACGTCTGTACCTGTCGAGACATACTTTTAAAAGATTCCAACACAGCTCTCAAATAATCATGCATTTTCTTTCCTAACACAGTAGCAGCATTCTCTGCATAAGTGTGAATCTGAGTGGGAGGAGCAATGGGCATGTGCATTCAGCATCCCATTACAAGCTCATGTGGAGCCAGGAGATAGAGCCTGGCTGGTTGCGTTATGCAAATAGGGCTAAAGGATGGCAATGTAACTAACCTTTTTCAGAGTCTCTTTTAGCTTGGTAATTCTTTCTTTTAGGAGGCTGCTGAGGTGCTCACAAATGCCATTTGCTTATGGGTAATAGGCAGATGAGAATGCATGCTGTATGCCCAAAAGGATAGTGATGTGCTTGAACACCACATTTACAAAGTGTGGTCCATTGTCAGACTGGAGCACTTTACACATTCCCCTTCTTGACAATACCTCATGTACAAGGAACTTCGTATCACATGTGACATCTGGATGTGTGCATGGACCGGCTTTGATCCATCGGGAAAAGGGTCATACGACCACTAGCATGTATCTGTAGCCGTTAAAAATTTGGAGCATATCTAAATAGTTGATATTCAAATGCGGACATGTTCCTGTAGAGCAGGGTATTGCTCCTCTCGCTGTTCACAGAGTATGCCCAGTCATGAATTATTGGCATATCAAACAATTTATAATAAGTTAGCAATGTGCTCAGACAGATTAGGAACACACCACTTTTTCCAAAATCAGTACTGCAAGACATTCTCTAGATGTGTGTGCAAGGTCAAATTCTTTGATTCTTCATGCAAGGGGATTGAAAAGAAACCATTCTTTAAATCAATAACAGTCAAATATTTAGCTTTGGATGGGATGTTGCACAATATTGTAGCTGGATTTAGCACCAATGAAAATTCTGCCTCAACAATATTATTCAGGGGGCGTAAGTCCTGAATACATATCAACAATCACCCACCCACCATTTCCTTCTTGAAATGAGCACACACCCATGTTACATGGAGAATGTGAAGGCACTAATATCTCGTGTTACTCTAAGGCAGCAATAGTCTCATAAATACCCTTGTCAGCTTCCTTTGGCATGGGGTTCTGTCTTACTTGTGGAAAACGTTCTCCCTTCTTGAGTTTAATCTTGACTCTTCCTACTCCTTTTAATAGACTGATGTCATATGGACTGGTGGTCCACAGTGTGCCCGGTATAGGTGCCAAATCCTCTTAGAGGAATGGCAATACTCTGTTTGTCAATGACATTTTTGTGGAATTTCTTTGTTCTCAATTTGAACCCTATATGTAAGAATGATGTTAAACATCACTTAGTCATCTGAGTCTTTGTCTGTAAAGAATTCCTCATCTTTCAGGTCAGTGAGTCTTTTTGCTTCATAGAGCGCTGTTACGGTGCACCAATTTACCCCTTTCTGGCCTAGTGTATGCAAAATTATGCTGTCTTCCCTTACTATTGCTGTTTCAAGCTCAACTATAATTACCTGACCCTCCTCCATGCCTGGTGTTACTTTTGCTCAGAAAAAAAACTCTGCAGGTAACTTCAATATTTTGTCTCGTATTTGGGGAAGCTATGGCAATAACACATTCAACTGATAAAGAAATCCTAAATGGATTAGCCAGTGTTGTTTTGAAAGATGACCCAACAGAGTGGGCCAAGATTTTAGATATTTTATTTGTGAAAGTATGCCAATCAACGATGATTACAACATCATGGCAGCAATCAATTTTGCTCCTAGTGTACAAAAAAGGCAATCGTCTGAACTGAGAAAATTACAGACTACTGTCCATCTTGGATGTAACAGGAAAAATGTTTTCATCCCATACCTTAAGGGCCTGACAGGCCTGGGTTAATGAATCACGGCTACTCCACTTTACACAGATAGGATTTTGTCAGGGTAGTACTACCACACACAACCTTAGGATTTTAGATATATTGATCTCTAACACAGCAACCCAGGGAGGGGCACCAATATATGTAATTCATACTGATTTTCAAGCAACCTTTGATAGTGTTAACAGAGCCAAACTCTAGCAAAAAATAGAGTGTTGGGGCTGTCCGACATGGTTTATAGTGATAAATTCAAATGACATTATGTCTAAAAAATAAGTAAAAAAAAAAATGTCAAATTTCTTTTTTTGGTTGCTTTTTGTTCGAAATGGGGGGGTTCCATCCCAACCCCCATTTTTTGTACTGTTTGTTTTGTTGTATCCCTTTTTTTTACCTCCGGAACCCAAAAAAAACATGTAAATAAAAAAAAAAAGAAATTCATAATGTTTTCGACTTATTCACTGCCCACCATCCGACATGGCTGATATCCATACTTAAAGGGTTGCACCATAACACTGGGGGACGGGTGAGGTTGGACGATGCAGGCAATATGTCAGCAAGGGTGTTGAGCAGCAGGGGTGTCAAGCAAGTTTGTGTCTTTGCCCCCCTGCTCTTCAACCTTTATCTGTCCGACCTCCATCTAAGGCTATCTGTGTCTATAGGATGCTGTCAAAAATCGGGATGTACCCATCCCTTGTTTGCTCTACGCTGATGACTTGGTGATTTTAAATAATACAATCCATTAAGCAAAGGGATTGTTTGAGTAATTAGTAAAGTATACAAATGACAATGGGCTGACCATATATATGTGAAAAAATGAGGTAATGTTGATTAGAGCAAAAACGGCCAATCATCCAATGTTCTCTAGAAGCTTGGGTACCCTGGATTATGTTGACAAAGATCCCTATCTGGGATTAGGCATGAGTACAAAAAGTGACTATATGTACATAATTGAAGCCAAGAAAAACAAGGCCCAACATTTGTGCCATGTGATTGCCAATTTTGCAAATCAGACGGCGGTTATTACAATGAAGGGGTTGTTGCATTATGCAAACAAAGCTACTGCCCTATGTTATTGTATTGTTTCTAATCCCTGGCTATGAAATAAGTGGGTTGGTTGGATAGACTGGAGGGTTATCTTTGGAGAAAACTATTGAGATTACCTTTCTCCACTCCTGATGGCTTTTAGGGCTTGTTAATGCATGTTCTGTCATCTCTCTATTGTAAAATGTGTCTCTTGCTGTTGCCTGTATTATAAAAGGATTACGCTACTGATGTCAAAGGCAAATTGTAATCAAGAGACGTATCAGCATGCTTAACTCACTCGCAGCCACTCAATATTCTCGTTCAATCTTATCTGGTGGCTTTTGGTGAGGAAGATGAGTTCTTGTTCTTTTCTAAAGAGTTTTTCTTTATCTCTTGTTGCATCTTTTCCTTCCTGTAATTTGTAAATTACCGTCCATGCTGACTCTTCTTCTGTGTGCTACTTTGTCATTGAAATGCTTTACTAATGGGGCATTTTCAACTTTATTTCTTATGCAGCTTTTATGTTTGGTATTCCTAGTACAAACCATTCTTTCTATTTTGCCGACATACAGTAGCTTACATGGGCATTAGATTGCGTAGACCACCATTTTGGTATTACAATTGGTTAATTATTTTAGTTTCCATGGTGTTGGCAGGCCTAGGTCGCATTCACTGATTCGTTTAGTGGATGTGCAGCAACTTCATGGTGTATGGCTGATCACTTTGTTCATTCCCCATATTTCTACTAGGTTTTTTTTCTTTCTGAATTGGTAATCTTATGTGGAATTAAGTAAGCGTATCCTTCAGATTTTAGCTGTGTTTGAACACGAGCACAAGGGAACTGGGGCTTGACGCTTGCTTCTTATAAATTCTCCAGTTCTTCATTATTGATTTCTCGATTTTGTCTGAAAAATAGCTGAAAGCACTGGCAAACATAAGTCTTTCAGTTTCTTTTTCTTTAGGTTGATATTCTGGCAAGGCTTCTCTATTGTTGCTTACTATTTTATAGGCTGACTTTACTATTTTCTTGGAATAGCCCCATGTCAGCAGTTTTTCTTTTAGATGTTCTGCTTCATGTTTGTATAGCTGTATATTGAAACTATTTCCTTTTAATCTTAGGAATTTTCAAAAGGGCAGATTGTTTCTGGTGTGTCTGGGATGGAAGCTGTCAAATCTAAGCAAAGCATTCTCATATAAGTGGGCTTATGGTATGGTGTAACCCATAATTTACTGCTTGCTTTTTCAACAAAGATTGTCACATCCAAAAAGTTCACTTGGGTATCGGTGTAGGTTGCTGTTAATTTTAGATAGTGGTCTTGCTTGTTCAGCCAGCTCACACACAATTCTGCTGTATTTCTGTCACCATTCCATGTCCTCAATATGTTGTCGATATATCTTTTCCATAGACAGATGTTGTTCTTATAGGGATTTGTGTCAATGAATAGTCTGTTTTCTTCTACCATTTCTACATATAGATTTGCTACATTGGATGCTTCTGAGGCACCCATTGCGATCCCATGTATTTGTTTATATATTGTGTCTTGGAATTGGAAGTAACTTTCTTTGAGGGTCATTGACAAGCACCACAGAATGAAAGAGTTTGGTACAATTCCATCTTTTTGTTTTTCAATGAGCAGTGTCCCTATCATTTCTATACTAGCATCTTGTATGATCATTGTGTATAGTAATGTGACATTTAAGCTCATCAGAATTTCTTTCTCATGATCGAAGGTCATGATAATTCTGATGATAGTAGTCATGTCTTTACAAAAGATTGCATTTCCTTGACGAATGGCCTTTAATAGACATCTGTGAATTGTGAAAGTGGCTCAAGAATCGAGTCAATGCCTGACAAGATCAGTCTCCCTGGTGTTTTATTCAAAGTTTTATGTATTTTTGGGAAAATTTAAAATTTGGGCATTCTGGGGTTAAGTTTAAAGAGAAAATCTGCTTCTTGTCGACTGATCCATCCTCTCTCGTGTGCTTGTTGTACTTTATCTCTAATCAGAGGTATTAATCAGATGGTTGTCTTCTTCTAATCTTTGATAACACATCTCGTCTTCGAGCTGTCATTCACATTCTTGTATGTATTCTGTTCTGTTCAGGATGACGATTGCTCTTCCTTTACCTGCCATAGAGTTATGATCTATTGCTTTGTTTTCAATTGATTAACTGCTATTCATTCTTGTATGGAAATGTTCATGATTGTTCCTCCTTTGTGTTGTAGTTCCTACCTTCTTTTCAAAGACCAAGGGCTCTGCTGAGAATGAACTACTTGGTGGTGTAAAGGTTGATATTTTCTTTAGTCCTGTTTATTTACTACACCATTATAGCTAGCTTCCTCAACACATTCTTTTAGATGGGTTTTTCTCATAAATTTACTAAATTCTACTCTGAAGCAGAATTTGTCATGAATGTTCGTGCTTACATATTCTAGTCCTCTTTCCAGGACTTGCATCTTCTGTTCGGTGGGTTTGTAGCTCGAGTTTCTCTGTCCTGTCCTAAAAAAGGCCTTAACTCATATGTGTTATGTTCTCTGTCTCTGTTTCTTCGGCCTCCCGTCTTTCTATTTCTGGAGTTATTTCTTTGTGATATTCCTTTGAAATAGGCCTCATACGCTCTGTCTCTTCTTTCTTCTTTGGACGTCTCTTCTCCTGAATATATGATATAATATTATAGTTTATTTATATAGCACCTATAAACAATGTGTTTCAAAGCACTTCCAGGCAAGGGAAGGAACAAGGGAAAATACAATTACATTCTTACAGGCCATGAACAATAAGGATGTGAAATTAACTATCGTACTCGGCCTGACGACATTTCAGATAGTGCAAGAGCTAAAACATAGATAAGGAAGGGATGGGGAGTGGGGGAAGGAAATGGAAACAGACAGGCGACAACCATACTAAGCCTGACAACATTTCTGGTAGAGCTGAAGAAAATAAAAAGGTGAGGGAGAGGGGTGCAGAACGGGAGGGGAAGAACAAAACAATTGACTATTGTACTAGGTCTGACGACATTTCAGATAGTGTTGCGGTGGGGCAGGGGGGACAAGTAAGGGGATGGGGGAGGAGACAGACGAGGTTGCTATCATACTAGGTCCAGGGACAATTCTGATAGAGTAAGTGCATATAAGAAAGTAAGGGGAGGAGGAGATGATATAGGAAAAGGGAGAAAGGGAGAAGAGGAGAGAACAGAGAGTAAGCAGTCAAAAAGAGCAGAGAAGCAAGAGGGGAGAGCAAATATAATTGCAGAAGTCAGTAGTAACACATAATGCTGCAAGCCTGGATACAAGATGAAGATGGGAACAGCATGATTCAGGACCACCATGAGAAAGGGTGACACACCGTGAATCGATGAAGTCGATAAAAGTCAAATCCAGCATTGGCCACAAGAGGGTGATGGTGAAACCAGAATGTATCCGGACAGACTCCTGCAGAAGTAGGGTGAAGGGTGGGGAGGGGGAGCAGGGTAGAAGAATCAAGCAAAACAGGCAACACCTATGTGTGAGAAGGTGGGCACAATGGAATATCACAGGGGGACCAGAGGCATGGGGATGTCCTGTGGGGACAGAGGGAGTAAACACATTTTGGTGCATGCTTACCTGTTCTCTGAGCAGGGGTTTAGGCCCTGGATCCTTTTGGTCCAAACAGGTCCAAACATATGATGTGTTCCCAAAACATACTCTTTTTTGTTGTTAGTTTTTGTTGTTCTATAATATTTCTAACTACAAAACCTTCTTTTGAGTAGGGAAAAACCTTCTCGTGATTGAAGTTTGCTAGGTCTTTCTTCCTTCTATGAATTCATTCTTTAATTGTGAATTCTTTAAAATCTTTCATTTCTTTTTTAATTTGTTCTAGTTTTGCTTTGTAACTTTCTAAAGGGACTAGAAGTAAAATGTGTCCTTCTAGCTTGTTCAGTCATTCCTTTTGCTTATCAATAATTAGGATTATCCAGTCCCTTCTGCATTTAGTTGATGTGTAGCTCCATTGCAAAATTAATTCTTTGTTGTCTAAAAACAACCTTTTTTAACGATTAACCCTTGTGGTAGGGTCCCATCCCTAAAATGTTCCAGTAATCCTGTTCTGTGTATCTCTGTTCTGATTAGTTGTTTTTTTAGATGTGTCAGTCCGTCCCAATTAGTCAAATTAGTTGTGGAAATTGGTTCTTTCCCTTCTCCAAATAGTGAAGTTTTTGCTAGTAGTTTTGGCACGTATTTGTTCTTGTAGTTTAAAAACTGCTACCATGTTGTTTGGCAAAAAAGAGATTGTCTAGTCAGCAATTAGATCAGTAAAATATGTAACGTGCGTGGAACTCAAAACTGTGGTGTTGGGATCAAATAGTCTCAGGACTATGGCCGTACTATGGCCGTACGTGAAATCACTTATACTGAACAAGAGACTCCACGGTAAAATAGGCTATATGAGTACCCCTAGTAGTGTAATTTCTGTCAGCACTTAAACTCATAAGCCTTGAGACCAAGAAACTACTATTGCAGTTAGTTCTGTAGTTTACTAAGAGTCATAGAGACCCATCAGGCACGTTTTTACAGAATGTGGTGGGTATAGCTAATATATCTCTCCTGGGTAAATACGTACACCACTACAATTCTATAAAAAGTGAGGAGATCTGGGATTATTGCCTAAACACAGAGTCTAAGGAGGTACACATGGCCTTGTATTGGGTATGGCTCCATTTTGTTATGCTGAAAAATGCTAATACAGATGATCCACAGTAGGAAGTACCCCACACCAATTTTCGAATTTTAAAAAATGTAATCATAAACTGGTGTATGTTAAGTTATATTGGTTTTATAGTTCAGAAAAGTTAATTTTGTACCTCTATTTTCATATATATGTTTTATGGAAGAGTTGTAGACAAGATAGGGGTATCAACTGGCAACACACATTTAAATGAAATAGGAGATTTCAGATGAGAGTATTTGTATTATTATTATTATTGGCAAAGTTTAAAAGTAAATTGATTGACTGTATTTTATTACATTGTTGAAAAAGTGTTTACATTTGTAAAGGTTCTTTCAGAATCAAAAACAAATAAACAAATAACATAAATGAATACTTCTGGGTCCAGTGGAACCCCTCTCTGTGCTTTCTGAACATAAAATGCTGTTATGATGTCTTGTGCATTCACATAATGGATCCCTGAGGTAGAACATAGTATCCCCTGGTCAGTAAATGTTATTGTCATGTTTATTTTTACTCATCAAGTCTCTCCCCACTATGTTAACTGGTGTCTTGTGAGGGTATAATAATGGAATAGACATGTTGCATTCACATATGGCGATAGGTAAATCATCTGTAAAAGGAACCATAGTTGTCACCCCAGAAAATCCTTGTGCGTTCATTGCAATGCCTGATATTGAAACATCCCTTTTCTTGCACAGTATCGAGTCACCCCAGTATCTACCAAGAAGGAACATGTTTTATCACCTATGGTCACTCTGACTCTTGGTTCCTCTTGTGGGCATGGTGTAATCGACAGGATAGACACATCAGGTTTCTCTATGGTTTGTCCTATTGTTGGTGTGTATTCAGTCCTGTGCCAATGAAATCATTCCCTCCCACTCCTGTGACAACCCACTACTATCATCCTCCTATACCACGTGTTGGTGTCTGTTTGCTTTCCATGGTGTCACTGCATTCTGCTGTGCGTTCATTTGTTCTTGTGCCTGTGTCTGCTTGGGTGCTTGCTGTGTCTGGTATCGCCTCTCCTGCTCCATTTGCTGTATTTGTGGTGCTCGTGTCTGATATTGTGTGTGATAATATTCTTGTGGTTCTGCAATATAGGGTGGTGGTATGATGTCCCCCTCTTGGGTCTGTTGCTTGTCAGTTTTGTTACATCTTTCCCATGCTTCTGCATACATGTGAAATGTGTCCCATCTTCCCACCGATCCAACACTGTTGTGGTGGTCCTCTGAATCTTTGTTGCCCTCCATTAAACCCTCCTCCTTATGGAGCGTGAAACCAAACCCTCTGCCTTGGGCTGCAAACCCTTGTCCTCAGGGAAAATAATAATACTTGCCTCTTCCTTCAAACCTTTCATTCATCCCTGGCTGCATCTGCTATGCCCCTTGTTGATGGTAACTTTCTTCCCCACTTGTTAGTATTGCTCCTTCCACTGGCAATTTTGACAGTTTCTTCTAAACCAATTTTGCTTCCTCAATCTGTCCCTCCTCAGCTTTATTTCGGTCATTCTCTTGTTTTAATCAACAATGGTGAACAATAGTCAATTGTATATCTGTCCATGGCTTTGCTTCCATTCCCACAATCTTTCGCAACTGTCGTTGCATGTCTTTGAGAAGTGCCTGAGATAAAATATGATAAACAATAGTTTTATTTTTGGCTCATGGTTCTCTAGCCTCTAGCCACCATTTATCTTGAATGTCCTGTATATAAGCAGATGGATCTTTGTTTGCTCTCATTTTCCGAACAATAATTGCACTCATGTTTGACAAGTCTGTGTATTGTACCATAAGTGCTCTCCATAAGTCAGCTCGACAATTGTTAAAAGTTGCCCTGGTTAGTATTATGTGCTGTCACCCGAGGATACCCTGCTCATTTCTAAACATCGTCTGATTGCTCTCCTAATATAGCAGCAAGCATGCTTTTTATGTCACCAACTGCTAAGGTCATCACAGACATCAGTCGCTCCAATTCATAAATCCATTTGCCCGCCCCTAATGTGAGTGATGGAAATTTACAAATTACATTTTCGTTGTCCATTTGTGGCCAGATTGTATATTGCAGTAGTCCTTGCCCTTTCTCCAATAACGGGAATCATGCTAGCCCACTGTCCTGGCCTAAAGGGACCACACCCTTTGTCTTTATCACCCCATCTGTCATGCTAACTTTCTTTCATCCTGGTAAATTTCTCAGAGTATTCACATATGGCATTCTTTCTTCTAGACTCTTTGAGCACTTCGGGTAGTCAATGGGTTCTGGCCTCTTGGCCGGTTCCTCCAAATATAACCATGCTATTGCTCTTCCTATTTTCATACTTGTGGATGGGGCTCTTGCAGTTTCCTCTTCCCTGCCCTCTTCATCTTTATCCTTGAATATAGTATCTTCACTGTCTTCATCTTCTTTGTCCTCTCTATCCTCAAACGCTAGTCTTCCACTGGGAATTGTCCTATATGTTCTACTCATTGCATCCTCCAATATATTCCATGCTTCTCTTGCAGAGATCCTGCTTTACTCTGATTTTTGCTGGTGCCATCCCTCTTGTTCCTGTACAGATTGTACAATCCTCCTTCGTATAGCTCCTTCCTTCTCTCTCTGTCTATAAGAGTATGCTTTCTTAAGAATCTCATTAACTTCCTTTTGGCAACTTTCCTGACTTTTTTCTGCATCTTGTTGACTCTCTCTCTGTCCCTTTCTTCCTCCTTTTTCATTTCTCTTTCCTATTCTCCATCTCTTTGTTTCTCCCTCCTCCTGTCTTCTTGCCTCTCCTCCCTTTCTCTTTCTCTTTTTGGCTCTGGTTTCTTTTCCCTCTCACTTTCTTCTTGTTTTTGTCTGTCCTTCTCCCACTCCTCTCTTCTTTGCACTCTGTCTTTCTCCTCCAGTACTCTTCCCTCTTCTTCTCTCTCTTGTCTTTCTTTAACTTCTCTCTCCTTTAGAATCATCAATGTTCTTTCTGTCTAATTTAAGCATATTTGTCCCCCTATCCATTCATTTAATACAATCACTGTTTCATCCCTGTTGCTCTGTCTGTCTTTCTCTCTGAACCTCTTTCTCAGCTTCTGCACACTTCACTTGTAAACTGCAGTGCTCGTCATATCGACATGAGCAAACATTGGTTGTTGGTTGCTTGTTTTCTCTCAATGTTTAATGTCTTCACTACTATACACAGGGGTGCGTATGTGGGATTAGTATGCCCTGCCATTGCTTTTAATGCTTTTAATGGGTATACACCTTGTACAGCTGAGGACCTACCAGTGCTCTGAGGAGGAGGAGGAGCCTTGGCGTCATACACCGTTCATCATGCTGGTTAAGCATCCATTCTTTTGTAATTGCCTCCACCTCCTGTTCATCAAACATTTTCCATAGTTCCGATATACTCAGTGCATTCTGCAATTGCTTTCCCTTATAAGTGGCATGCAAATAGGGGCACATGTGTTGCAGTACTGTCTTTGAATGAGTGCCTTCCTGTGACCAGGGCATAAACATTTTGTCTTTCACCAACTCTGCGCAATATTTTGTAATTGTATCCTTTTATTGGGGCAATGATTTGCAAATAAGAATGATTGGAGTGTCTCCCATACTAATAGGAAACATACATAACTTATCAATGATCAGAAAACACAATTGTGATTCTTGCTCACCTTTTCCTCTTCACTCACACTCCCCATACAACTCAACACCATTGTGTCTCTCTAAAAGACCACGCCTCCTGCATCACCCAATCCCTTAGAGTGGTACTGCAAACACCACTCATGCTCTGAACAGACCCACCTTGCTGTTCCTCACAATCCTTCTTAGCAACCCCACAAATGCCACTCACTCTGAGCAGCCCTACCTCACTGCTCCCATATTGGACCACACTCCTTGGTCCACACCATAACTTTACTTCCTCCACAAAATATACAAAACTAACTTCTATAAGCCTAAACTATCTCACAACATAAGTCTGGTGCCAGCAAAAAATGTGTATTTGTATTTTATTGACTTGCCAAAGCGCTGTACAAATTATTGCGCCATAACACAGCTTACCATGTGATCTTTTCTGACCCTTGTCATACGATAGCTTTCTCAATCATTTACTTCCTCCCAAACCTACAATATACATAAAGGCCTTTCTTAATTTTGACACATCTATATCATACTTACATCTACTGATCTGCTGAAGGTCTTTGACGTCAAGTCTCCCCTATTAGAATGCTGCTCTCTGCTCTATGTGGTGCTCTGCAGGGACCAGCAATTCCTTTCTCCAGAGGGGGCTCCTGTTGACCTCTCTCTGTTGCGCGTAATCCTGCTATCCACAGGTTTCCTCTTTGGTCTTTGGGGACACAGTAGTACCCATTCACAATCCAACAACACTTAGCCTAATTCCTCTGTTACCATCTGTTAAGATGGCCCAATAACCCAGAGGACTTGGAGTCAATCCAAACCATAATCAAAGATGAAGTAAATCAAGTTTGAGGCAAAAATCCAACATTATTATCAGTCAAATAAAGGAGGGACCGCATGCAAGCATTAAAGTCTTGCAGCTCTCTGAGCTTCCATTATAAACAATGATTTAAGTAATACAACTTTGTCACAAATGATGTCATCACATTGATCTCATTTTACAAAAACCTCTTTTGAAAGGAGATTGGTTAGTGGTTGTGGCTACATATACACTCTATAGGGTTCAAACATCTAACTGGGTAATACGTATCTGATGGCTCCTCCTGAGACCACCACTATGTTGATAAAGGTTAAACTATGTCATTTATACAACTAGGGGTTGAGGTGCATATAACTTGATGAGCGGCATAACACAAGGAACTCTGATAGGTTGGCTTTCTACTAACCAACCTTGGACAACTGACAGATCATCAAGACATGAGCCAAACAGGGAGTAGGGGGAGAGAGGTCCATGGACTGCTTTTCTTCCAATTATAAAAGCTACCATCCCCTATTCCTAGGCCATGAGCCAGTGTGATCTCTGTGTACTTGGCCTTGTGCAACATCTCATGGCTGTTTGTATGTGTAGGTAGTATGACAGGTGCCCTATCTGTGTTCATTTCCAATGAACAGACAGTGTTCTCCAATTAGGAGCAGAGTTTTTTGGGCACTAGGTATTAGGATACACTTGTGCTCCACTCCCTTGTTAAGTGGGTATTTTTAGGTTTAATTAACTGCATGGTCACTGGTTAGAGGAGGTTTAGCCCAAACCTCTTGTCAAAATTGAAGTTAGTTTGTACCCAGATACCTTGTGCTGGATGAATAGAATTGAAGTCTACACATTTTTTTTCCATATTTGCTTTGGTTACACAGTACCCTTTACAAAAGTATTAAATACAAAAGAGAATATATATACATTAAAATACATTAAAAGACTCACACAAAAAATACGAATCATTACTATCTGCAAAATCAATAATTACCCAACAAAAAACTAAGACGAACTACCGCATCTCATAACATATACATTTGCATGATTCATCTGCTTAACCAAACACAATTAGTCATTGGTAGTAATGTGAAATATGTGACTAAATATGAACAGCCTAAATCAAGTTTATGAGAAAAGTATTCATAAGTCAAACTGTTTTCTTGGTCTGAGCAGGAGGCAGTACATTCAATGCCCAATAAGTTAAACAGCTGACCACAATCACAAACCACATTTTATCTTTAGAAAACGGAGGACAGCTAATAATTGAAGCTTAATTTGTTTCCTGTGTAAAATGTCCAGCCACAATGCCATAATATGAACACATTCAGTATTGGGCACAAATTGTTAGAAGCATTTAATCCATTCCGGCCTCAGGCCAACGCATTCAGTCATGATATGTTGCAATGTTTCTGACGTTACCTCATTTGTACAGAATCTACATAGGTGGACTGAGGCAAGATTTCCTGACCTGATGTTCAGTATTTTTCCTGTCTCAAGGACATTGAACCGAAACCTCATGAAGTACTGCCTCCATGCTTTACCTGGAAATTTAAGTAAATGATGTTCGACACCAAATGACAGTAGAGCTTCTTGCATTTTACTTCAGCAACTGTGGTGTTCCAGTCAAAGTGAAGAAGCAAACTCTTGACCTTCATCAGATTTGAAATTAATAGGTACCGAGAGACCCCTACCTGACCAAGGGATTCCAATGCTTCCCAATGCTTCCCTTTCAAGGTCCACAAGGAACTTTGAGACAGTATTGCCTTTAACAAGCCACTTCCCATAATTACATACAGGTTAGTGTCATTACCCAGAATCAGTTTTCTATACATCGCGAGCCTTCGCCACACAATTGTGCTAGAGATAGAAAACAACCCCAGTTCATAACGAATGGTGGCAAAAGGCACGCATTTTGGGAGACACTAAGTCATAGATCTTAAGAGGCGGGCCTCATACTTCACAATTTCCTTCTGGCACCACAACGGGGCAAACTCCAGGCCATAGCTAAATTGTGCCACAGTTTTGTTTCTATACAGATGAAAACATGGTAGAAGGGTACATTTCCCATACTTATTATCTGTTTTTCGTAACTGGGAGATGAGGGAATTACTTTTTGTGTCAAGATAATTACGAAAATGTACCTTTTTTTTATCCTCAAAATAGAATAACCCAGTTATCTAATGGCATGACAAATTGTTAATTTCACGTGATCAAGAAACCAGGAAAACCCAATTGGTCTTTTCCTGTAACTTAGTCACATTATGACAGTTTTAGTGTAGTTGATTAATAGCGAATTAGCCTTGGTGTAGTTTTTGAAGGAAGGAAGTAAGCGTTGCAGACCAATAGGGGTATGATCAAACAAAGTAACGTTGTCTGCATAAGCAGACCAGAATACCTTGACTCCCTCAACATTTGGTGATGCAAGGGAAATTCCTTCCAAATGGAGACCTACATCGGAAAAATACAAATTAAAAACAGTGGGGGCGAAAATACAGCCCTGTCTAAGGCCATTACAGGCATTAATTTCCTCTGACAGGGATCCATCAGTGCTCAAACGCACCTTAATTTTCGTTTCTTTATGCAGATGGTAAAGTATAGACAACAACGGAGCTGGCATGCCCATGGCATAAAGCTTGCCCCACAATGTAGTTCTATTCACTAAATCAAAGGCAGTTGTCAGGTCAATGGACACCAGGTAAATGGGCTACACAATTTCTTAGTACAGTTATGTCTATTTATTGTGCTCATTGGTGGTCAGCCAACATGTTTTCAACCTCTTAGGGTCTTTACCAAGGCTAAGGCAAGGATGTCTGTGAGCTGGTTGGCAGTGTCAGAAATGATATCACTGTAGGAGCCTCAGGAATCTCATCCAAACGAGACTGCAGTATACGCCAGAAACCGAATGAAACAGACGAAAGCCAAGGGGGGCTCATGAGTCATTCTGCAATAGATAATCTATACAGAGCGACCCCCTACACAAACATTGTTGCACCCTCTATAGATTTGAAGCAGATACAGTGGATCTAGAACCCTTTAATCTCCACACCATACCAAGAGCCAACACCTGATGCACAGGTATGTGGATATTAAAAGCAGCACTTGCAAGACAGTAATGTATTGCGAACTGAAGAATAACTCAAGCAACGCTACATATATTGTAAAACAGCAACATATACAGTACCTAGAGGCTCAGACTTTCATTAACTATGTTTCTAGGTGTTGGTGACATGTGACACTTAATTCCCTAGAGGAGCAACAGCAAATGTTTTTTTAGGCATAATGTTCTTGAGCTCTAACACTAGGCAAAGAGTAGCTCTTAATCCATGTCCAATATGATGTATCCACAGAGACTCACAGAGGCCAAGTAAAAAGCTGGACATCGAGCCAAGTTGCAGGGTCTACAGATAAGGCCACCTAAGCCATACGTGGAATAATATAGAAGTGGGTTGACTTGAAATAAAAATGAAGGGTTAAAGAGTACCACTACCGAGTATAGGCACAAGAGTTGCATGACCTCTACCCCACCTTGGATGGTGGGCTGCTAAGATTGTATGGCTCTTGGTAGCATAGAGTAGCAAAGACTTGCCACTTACTAAAGGCAAACACGACACACATCCCCCAAGTACAGCAAATTGTACAATAGGTTTCAGAAGGTGTACTAGTCCCTGAAGAAGTTCTATAGATTAATTCTAATTACACAAGAATGAAACATGTTGGGCACATGAAGATTGGATGGATCTTTAATCGGATCTAGAGAATCATTGTACATTTTGCACATTAGGAAGTGAATGTAAAGAGTAATCAATGTCTCAACACAGTGACACTTTAGCACATTTGCACTTTATATTGGTTTTTATATGTGTTTTCAATGGAGTCACGTGTTTATTGTTGTCTTGTTTATATGTACTATACCTTCATGGCAAACCGAAGTGCGAGATTGTTTTTATTGATTGTCAATTAAATTATCAAATTAAATGAAATTCGATGAGTACGATAATTTAGTGTACCTCACCTATACTAGCAGTCCAAGCTGGTTTCAAGTCTAAAAGAGGTCTTTCAGGGCACCTTGATACAGACCTCTGGAAGAAAATATATTCATAATATGCCAGCTGTATCAGATCACATAGAAAATGGGAACGATCTAAACATAAAGACCCATCATGCAAAATCGTTTAAAAAAATAAACTGGTTTCATTTTAAAAAGAAATTACAAGTGTTTTCAAAGATTAAGGTAATATCTTATGAATATGCACAGAACGCAACTCATCCCAGATTTCCTAAACGAATTGCACTTGTGCTCCTTTAAGTCTACTGGGGCCTGCCCTGGCAAAACCACTGCCGTTTTGCCCTATAAAAGAAGCATATATCAGTGGGAGATGACAGATTATTTCATATACCATGCAAGCAAGCCCAGACAATAGCTTTAGCCATGACTGATTGCCTTGCTGTAACCCACTTTATGTTAAATGCATTCTTGCTGTTCAATTCCACAACTGTAATTTTGTGCTTCTGCATCGCTCGGCCCTCTGCGGACTAACCGGGTTCCTTCGGTAATGATTTCTTTTCTATCGTATTGTTTTCTGCATAATCAAGTTGGTAGGTAGGGGTTCAGGTGACACCGCCATCTGTCAAGTTCATTTGCTCTGAAAATGCAGGAAATAATGGCCTCTACAACTCAGGGCTATCTGTTATGAAAGGCGAATATCAGTTTTTGCACCTTTTCCTCATCGCTCCAAATTACTATTTCCCACCCCCCCACTCATGCATGAGGCACAAAAGGTTCTCTCAACATGACTGATTGTTGAAAAAGAAACAAGTATCCCAGGTCCACCATGTATTGCAATGTATGCAAGCAATCCAATTAAGGGTAAGCAAGACCATCCGGGATAATGCTCCTGTTGTGAGACGAGAGGCGGCCGCTGCGCGGCAGACTGCGCCATTCAAGGGCTATCATCGCCCGCTCTCTGCCACCTTTGCTTAATGTGCAAATGCTGTTTGGAAGCCACCACAGCAGAAGCAATCTTTCCGTCCGTCTCGAATATGCTCGGCCAAAAATAACATCACTGTAAACCATAATGGCAAAGGGACGTTTTGAAAGCCGCATGTATCTATGGAAGCACGAGGCAATTGTCAAGGGTTGTTTACAGTGCCAATTGTCCTCTTTTGGGAACACCATGATCCTGACTTGAATGCTCTGGGAAGAAACTACTTTGTGGCTTGGTTGTAAAAAAAAATATAGCAATTCAGTAGGGGAGTTTCATTGCATGCACTTTGCCGCCCAACAATTCACGATTTGAAGTGCACACAGCATTTCTTGGATCATAGAAATTTGGAAAATAATTGCAAATGGAAGACATAAGTGAATTGAATGTTACATAATATCCAATGTTTAATCATTCATTTTGTATAACCAGTGGTAAAACCAAAACATACTACCTCAGTTTGCTGAAAACAAATATAAAATATAATGGTAGAACTATTGCAGGGCAGAGATCGGCAAGTTGGAAAGGAAATTCTAGGGGACAATTTACCAAAAAATATGAGGATTACATTTGACTTACTACTGGAGAATATTGCTCATGTCAAAAAGGTTATTATTATCTTTGACCTCGACTCTCAAATTACTCTTTTCTAGTGAACCAGTCTCCTAATTTGGTGAAAACCCCTTCAAAAAAGACCTCGGGCTAAATTTACAAGAACAGTGCAAACAAAGTGCAAAGTCTTAGTACAAGCACTAAAATGACATTGTGCCAAACTATTGTGCGGCAAGCTGATTCTCACAATAATTCCCACAGCTCAGATCTAGATTGTGCCATTGACCCGCATTGCGTCACGAACTGAAGCGCTAAACAGGCGATGGCAGCAATTACGTGGCACTCACATACATAATGCCCCAATGAAAGCTCGGAATACTTACTGGTAATCCATATAACTCCAACTCATACTCCTCCTCATCGCAGTACATACACTATGAAGGTGCTCAGCCTTCTGAAAGAACACTTTCACAAACATGTACATTCTCCTTCTTTCCCCCCTCCCCATCATAGCCTAGGGTATAAATCACCTGACCAATCCATAAGTCACCTGTTTATGTAAAGTAACTGGGTACCATGCATACTCACCAAACCCAATGTTCCCACCTCTCCTGAAGTACACCCCATGTAGGGGCTTAAGAGGAAAGCACAAACCACATACTTAGACCCACAAAGCCCTTAAACTCGTTTAACTCTGTGTGAAAACAAACACGCAGCCTAACTGGCCTCTCCAGGGTTCACTTCCTGGAAGAATAGGAAGCAAGAATGGAGGATCATGGGATTGGCCAGGTGCAATACACCCCGAGCAAACGGGGTGGGGGAGCAAACAAATCCTCAAAAACAAGAATTCTTTGAAGAGGTCTATGCCAGAAGGCATAGCACCTTCATACAGCAGGTACTGTGATGGGCAAGACAGAGGTGGAGGTAATAGCTGCCCCCCAAGCACCAGCCACAGACAGTCTGTAAGACCTTGCGAAACATACAGCAAGTACACCAGAAAGAGGGGCTGCAATGTGTGAGTCACCCCAACACATAGCACCATTATGTGAAAGGCAATACCATCACAAACTATCCAAACAACAATACTTGTGTTAGTAGTTCTTGTGCAGCACCTAGCTCTAAGGCAACATTGCTTGCACTGAAACTTGCAGTTGCCCCACATCTTTTGGAGCCCATTTGTGGCACCTGGCAGCACTTGAGGAGACACTTGAGGTCCTCTCTTGGGTACTTGACAATTGCAAGCAGTTTTTCGGGATTCAGTGGTGAGGTGAAAGCGCCATGAGTGAGGGAGCTGTGGGATGACCATTACAGGTGGAATCCCCCTGTTCCCCAATGGAAAAGATTCCTGTCACTGAACATAGCCAGTCAGTTGTGCAGTTGATGACATGTTCATGCAGTGCCAGAAATCACACTACATATACATCCCATGGTATCTGAAGCCTCTGTAACTCACTGTATGTGTGTGTCATGGAGGCATTAACAGCAATGCATAATGGCCCTGAGAGGAAGAGTGCCTTTGTGGCTACCTTTGCCTATGATGTCAATGCATCATTAACATACTCCACTGGATATCATTTCACTGTGTATAGTGCACACTTACCTGATGTGCCAATGGCTGGCCACTACTTCTCTACAAATGTCTACATTGTAGGGGATGCGGGCTTCACTGTATGAGCCTGTGGAAGTGTAAGGATAGACGCTGCATTGACACATAGCCACATGGTGCCAAGTTGTCAATAACTGTTGAATTTTGATTGGAATAGCAATTTACAGTCATTAATTTCCCAAACATCAGCCCATGCGAGAACGATGTTGTTGAGGAGGACTAACATGACAACCAGCAATAAAAAGGGACTGCATTATCTCAATGCCTTTTGGCGGATTCTCCCATGGATGTGGATGAATGGGCCAATGTGACTCATGTGAATGTCCATCGTCACATTCACCAACAACTACTGTCTCATGGCACACCCATGAAAGGGTGTTAGGGGTGTTAATGAAGAGGAACGAGATGGAACCTTTACTGTGTGTTGGCTCCATTGTGTACTGCAACTAATTCAGATTGTTGAGAATTAACTGGGCACCTCCCTTCTGATAAATGTTTCAGGATTTCCATGAACACAGAAGCCAGTGAGGAAAAAGGTGCTTGTGGTGGATGAGAGACATTGTGTTGAGCAAGTGTGTGAGTTCTCTAATTGAACATTGACTGTCCTTGGATGGGAGTGACTCAAACTACAGTTAACTGTTTCTGTAGTTGATATGATATAATATGATATGGCATTTATAACACACCTATACACAAGTGTTTCAAGGCGTGACGTGGCAAGGGAGGGAGAACAGAGAGAAAACATACAACGATCCAACTAGGCCAGGTGTCATTCAGATTGTGCATGGGAAGGGGAAGGAGGGCAAGTGCGGGGGCAACGGGAAGAGGACAGTGCAGTACATGGGATAAGAAAATAGATAACAATAAGTCAGGCCAGCAGGTGGCAAGTGCAAGGTAAGTGCAGACATCATGTGTCAAGTGCTGGTAATGGGACTGTAGGGCTACAGAAAACAGTCCCCAAGTGCGCGGGCTGCCAGGAAGGCAGTGCAGGAGTGCGACGGGCGGGGGAGGGGACCTGGGCCCGAGATCAGAGGGGGGGCCAGGTAACCAGTGCAGTTTCAGTGTCAGACAGGAAGTCAGCAAAGGAGAGGAGGTGAAAAAGCAGAAACAAAGAGAAAGGTTTTGAGGTGCTTCTGGAACCAAAGATGATTCTCCTCAAGTTTCAAGGAGACAGGGAGGCTGTTCCAGAGGGAGGGCAGCCGAAGAAATAGATCTACCACCCACTCATTACTTGGAGAAGCAACTGACCCTGAGGAGTTTGAGGCATATGAGCGAAGAGCTCAAGATGGAAGGTATTTAGGGAGAGAGAGTTGAAGGTATTGAGGCCCCAGACCCCAGAAGGCCTCGTGGACGATGCAGAGGCAAGTTGAAAGCCGGAAGCCTCCAAACACTACCAAAAACAAGCCTGTTGTCTAGAGGTATATTAGGTTTATGTGTATGAACGTTAGTGAATGGGTGTGGCCTCCCACAATCTTCCATGGACGGACAGCATATCATATGCAGTAGCCAATGAGGATGATGCCCCTGCCTTGTGGGTGTAGGTGGGTGACATACAGGTGTCAGCCATGAAGACGCAAAGGTTGTGTGTGAGGTTCAGCTTGCAGTATGATGCAGGTCATGTAGTTGAGTGAATATAGGTAAACATCACTCATCATGTCATGGGACCTGTTGATGGAGTGCATATCTGCCCCAATGGGACATGCTTGAGGTAGTCGCGGTGCCATATTCATTATGGTGTCCATGAGAAGAACCTCAGCAAAGAGTGGAGGAAGTGTGTCTGGCCTGCAGGGAGAGAGGGGCATTCAATCATTACAGATAGTCCACCTGATATGTGATGAGCAGGGCCTGTGGATGTGCTAACTCATGGTCCAAAGTGGTACACACAGGAAGTATACTGTATTATGTCGGTAAAACTCCTAGGATGGCTGGTAGAGGGATGGCTGGTGACCTAACGGTGTTAAAAAGGAAAGCAAGGGGCATATTTATTTATTTATTGTGCATTTGTTATGCGCTTATACAGTAAGTCAATTCTGTTTCAAAGTGCCCACAAGGCACAGGGAGAGATCATGGGATTGCAACAATGAATACAGTTAAAGATAAAGACAAACCTACTATGCCTTGTGAGCATTCAGTACGTGCAAGTGCAGCGAGAAAAGATGAAGTGGGGGGTAAGTGCTGGAAAGTCTGTGCTTTTGAGTGAGCAGCAGACGAAGGGCATAGTATGGTAAGTGCTATGCAGCCTGGAGCCGCATTGGGTAGAAAGTGCAAACCTACAGATTGAGGCCGATGGTTGCCGAGGCAAGTGCTGCAAGGTAGGAGGAGGCTGGGACATTGAGAATGGGAGGCAAGGTCCCCTAAGCATGCATAAGGACCCAGGCCACCAATCACAGCAACTGTGTGATAAGCAGCGGAGGGAAGGAGGGAAGAAGGGAAGGAGGAGGTGAAGATGAAAGCCTTGAGGAGCTACCGGAATTTGAGGAAGTCCTGCTCAAGATGAATTGGAAGGGGAAGGCTGTTCCATAAGAGGGAGCCAGCTGAAGAAAGTGATTGGCCTTCGGCCCTCTGTTTAGTGAAATGCTTTACACACAGACAGTTGGTGCCAGAGGACCAAAGAGGTCTAGAGGGAGAGTCTTTGGTAAGAGAAAGTTGCAGATAGCATAGTACCAGACCCCAGACAGCCTTGTGGATGATACAGAGGGAAGTGAATTTAATCTGTGCCACAACCGGGAGCCAGTGAAGAGTTTGTAGGGCAGGACAGATACATTCCCTGGGGTTAAAGCCAAGGATAAGTCTTGCTGCCCTATTCTGAATTAGCTGGAGGGGTTGTAATGTAGAAGAAGTCAGATTCAGGAGACAGCTATTGCATTAGTCAAGCTTAGAAAGAACCAGGACTCGGGTAACATTGAACTTCTGGGGAAAGTGAGAAAAGGGAGAATTACTTTCAGAAGGAAGAGTTGAAAGTGGGACTTTGTGGCTATGTCCTGGGTGTGAGGGAGGAAGGAGAGAGAGGAGTCGAAGATGACTCCAAGGTTTCTGGCTTCAGGAGAAGAAGCAGGTGGAGATCCCTTAGAGGATGGCAAGAGTGAGAGGGGAAAAGAGAGAGCAGGGGTCCCAATGGGAATGATCTCAGTCTTGCTGGCATTGAGGAAGAGATCATTGGAAGTACACCAGTACTGCATGGCAGATAGGCAGTCAGGGATGATGGGTGATGCAAGAGGGTCAGCAGGAAATTGGAAAAAGAGTTGTGTGTCATCTGCGTAGCACTGGAAGTTGACAGAGAAGGAGAAAATGATGAGTGCCAGCTCAGCAAGGTAAGTGTTGAAGAGACAGGGGCAGAGGTTTGAGCCCTGTGGGACACCACAGGCGGAGAAGGAAGTTGGTGAGGAGAAATGACTTGGGGCGAACAGTCCGTTAAGAAAGAGCTAAGCCAGCCCAGTGCTCGCTCTGAGATACCATGGGTATCATGGAGCCATTTTATGAGAATAGAATGGTTAACCATATTGAAAGCAGAGGAGAGATTGAGTAGGATGAGGACTGCTGGAGAGTTAGAGTCCAGAGGTGCAAGCAGTTCTTCACAGGTGTTCAGAAGAAAAATTTCCGTGCCTCTGGATGATCAAAATCCAGATTGATGGTCGTGGAGAGCACCAACAAGTTCAGTGTGTGAGGTAAGTTGTGGAAAGGCCCACTTCTCCAGCAGTTTCCCAAGGGAGGGATGATACAAATAGGGTGGTAGTTGGCTGGACAGGTAGGGACTGCTAAAAGTCTTTTCGAGAGGGGCATACAAGGGAGTTCTTGAGGGAAGATGTGGAATATTAAGTGGCAAAAGAGGGGTTTCACAGATCAGTAAGTACAGGGGCAAGAGAGCCAATGTTGTCCTTGATGGTTCTTGAGGAGCAAGGGGAGACTTGTTTGGAAGAGACCTTCATGGAGCGGACAACTCTGGTGACTTCTTCAGGTGTGACAGGGGAGAAGGAGGAGAGAAAGGAAGAAGGAGGATGAGAAGCATTAGGACGCAAGGGAGGGTTTGGGTGGAAGGGAAGCAAGGGTGCTCAGGATGTCCAGGGTTTTAGTGGTGCAGTGTGTGGCCAGTGTGTTGCAGAGGGCCTGGGATGGAAGAGGAGAGGAGGAGACTGCGGAAGGGTTGGCTATGTCCCTGCCGATTTTAAAGAGTTCAGCTGTTATGTTGGATCCACCCAATACCGGTGCCTGAATGGGAGCCCTTTTCTTTGCACAGATGAAGAGTCTGTATTGACTTTGGTGCAAGCAGCAGGCCAATGTGTCAGCGGGTGAGGGTGAGGTCTGCCACTTCTGTTCCGCAGCTCTGCACTTGGATTTCAGGGCTGCAAGTTCAGAGCCATAACAGGTGTTACGTTTGGAGGTGTGTTTCAGGTGGATTCTCATGACTGGGGCAAGAATGTCCAGAGTTAGCCTGACACTCCAGATTATTATTTCCCACCCCCCGCTCGTGCATGACGCACAAAAGGTTCTCTCAACATGACTGATTGTTGAAAAAGAAACAAGTATCCCGGGTCCACCATGTATTGCAATGTATGCAATCAATCCAATTAAGGGTAAGAAAGACCTTCCAGGATTATGCTCCTGTTGTGAGACGAGAGGCGGCCGCTGCGCGGCAGACTGCGCCATTCAAGAGCTATCATCACCGGCTCTCTGACACGTTTGCTTAATGTGCAAATGCAGTTTTGAAGCCACCACAGAAGAAGCAATCTTTCTGTCCGTCTCAAATATGCTTGGCCAAAAATAATACCACTGGAAACCATAATGGCAAAGGGACATTTTGAAAGCCGCATGCATCTATGGAAGCAAGAGGCAATTGTCAAGAGTTATTTACAGTGCCAATTGTCCTCTTTTGGGAACACTATGATCCTGACTTGAATGCTCTGGGAAGAAACTACTTTGTGGCTTGGTTGTAATAAAATATAGCAATTCAGTAGAGGAGTTTCATTGCATGCACTCTGCCGCCCAACATTTCACGATTTGAAGTGCACACAGCATTCCTACAGTGTTGGTATTAGAGGTGGTTGAGATTAGAGAGGAACAGAAATCATCCCATTCAGAGAAGAACAGGGTGGTAATGCCATGAGGACTGCAGATAGATTGTAGCAATTGCCATAGAGGAAGTGGGAGAGATGACTAGCTTGCAGACTAGGCTCTCAAAGAAAGAGTAGAGCTGGGTGGGTATGACGGAGGTAGGAACCCACTCTGGGAAGATTAAGCCAACCCCACAGCCAGCACATTGAGATTATGGCTTGGAGATGATCTTGAACTGATCAGGGAGCAAGGAGTCAAAAGTAGTGACTGAGCAGGCATTGAATCATGTCTCGGTATGTGTGAGAATGTCAAGGTCAGTGCCTTCAAGAAGGAGGCAGATATCAGCAGAGTGTTTTTGCTGATCTTCGCCTTTGAAGATTTTCTGAGGTGAGTACAGGACGTGGTACACCAGTCAGAGGGGGAGGGCCAGTGAGAGTGATAGCAGGAGAGGCATGTGAAGGAATGAAGTTAATGAGGGACGGCAAGGGCTGGTCATAGAGAAGGAGGTTGGGTTAAGGACCCTGCACCAAGATAGTGTCCGTGTGGTAGAGATTAATGATGCAGCGTGAGGGTGCGAAACCAGCCAAGAGGACTTCCCACTTGATATCAACAGTAATGGGAGATGATGTGAAAGGGAGGAGAAGACCTGTGGGTTGGGTACAGCTACCCTCACCTACAACCACTTCCACCATGTGTCCTCCATTGCAATAGCACTTGTCTTCCACAATGACCTGCACCACTTTCTCTTTCTCTCCCTCTCTCTCTCTCTCTCTCTCTGTCTCTCTCTCTCGAGCAATACACAAGGAGAAGCAGTAAAGCCAATATGCACACATAATGAAACACAATGTCCTCATCCCAAAAAATCAATAGAAAGAAAAGGGTAAAGCCTCCCTCAACCCATGTGACTTACTCATCAACCCACCCACCCCTTGTTAATCTAGAAGCTGCAAAGTAAGGTATGTGTAGGCTGGATACTCAAAAAAATGACAACTGTGAACCCGTTACCTGCTAGCATTACTTAAAAAATCCTTCTACTTACTTTGCCATAGTAAACTGATATGTACCTACACTGTGCCATTAAGCATGGACAAATGTCCTGCAGAAACATGTCAATTAGCAGAATGATTCACTGAGTATTCCATGGAACCTTGTGATACCACAGACCCTGGAACATGGAGATAAAGTGCATAAACAGAGAGTAATATCCACTCATATACATACAATAGCAAGCCAACACATACACTGCATGCAACAAATAACAAAACAGCACCTGGAATAGTAATATAAAACTTAGTACTGTATTAAAAGCACAACACATAAAAAATAAGATTGCATGCACAAAAGTGATAGAATGTTAATGTTAATGTTAAAGGTATTTGTACCGCGCACAATCACTAACGAAATTGGTCCCGAGGCACTGAGGCGGATCTGCAAACATGAAGGCGGCAATGGGTTAGTCCGGTGAGGAGGGATTAGGAAAGTGAGCAAGTGGTGTTCTGTTGACAGCTTCAGTCCTTTTTCCACCATGCGGTGAGCTTTGCTGTGAATATTGGACCGATGAAAGACCTTGTGCGCTGCTGGTGCAGTTTATGTGTTGTTTGTTTGTTGTTGCGGTGTGGTGAAGTGCATGCGGTTTGCTGTCCGAGAAGATGGTTGTGTGGATTTACGTCTACGTTAGGTATGCAGAGATTTGAGCATTGGGTTAGTGGGTTATATGTCTATTAGTCCTTATAATTCTTGTTCTATGTTTCCAGTTGTCCTATAGCTAGGCATATATTTTTCACTTTTTCTTTCCTGTCAGTCTAATTGTTATGAGTTATGGCGTGGCACGTTCCCAGCTGTGTTGTTTGAACTTAGTGTAATAGGTGGGGGCTTGCCTTTTCCCCCACTCTGGTACTGGTGCTGTAGTTAGCATTTACCCACTTCCCTGTTATCTATTTTCTGTTGGTGGTCCATTGTTGCCTGTGTGTATTTTTTCTAGGCCCAGGTGTTATATATCACCCTTGCCCTTCCATCCTGACCTATCTGTGATCTTTCTTTGGTATCATTCTAACATATCTGTCTCTCAGTTGGTAACTTGATATGCCTTAGATTGCTCTTCCTTAACTTCCATTTATGAGCGGTAAATTAGGGGAATTTGAAGGATTGTTTTTTTATTCTCTCAGCATTGTTTCAGCTGTGTATATGCCCCCATAGGAGTTCTTCTAGTTATGGGGTGAAGTGCCAGGATTTGAGGAGTTTTCTAAATAGGAGGTGATTTTTTGTGTTACGTATGTTCATTGGTAGCTCGTTCCAGGTTTTTGGGCAAAGTGAGATAGAGAACAAACCTGAATGTTCTTTTGTTGCAGGGTTTTGGTTCCAAACGGATTTCACTGCTCGATCTGAGCGGACTTGTAGGGTGGTGCAGGCTTAATGTGTCTCTTAGGAACTCTGTGCCTTGGTCGTGGATTGCTCTATGCGTAATGCACATTGATTTGAACTTGATTCGCTGGGTAGTTTGAAGAGCAGTCTGGCCGCAGCATTTTGTATGTGTTGTAGATTTTTTAGAAGTCGTACAGGCATGCCTAGATATGGGCTATTGGTGTAGTCTACTCTGGAAATGACGAAAGCAATGACGGTGAGTGTTTTGTTGGCCAATGACAGGAACAGTAGGATTCTTTTTACTGCTCGCAGGAGAAAGAAGCATTTCTTGATTAGAGCATTTACATGTGCCTCTAGAGAAAGTGTGTTGTCCATCAGGACTCCCAGGTTTTTTTACAATTGAGGATGGTGCTAGAGTTGTACCGAGTTCCACTAGCCAAGGGATGCAGTAGTTTTCTCCTCCATTACTTGTGATGATCATTATTTCTGTTTTGCATGGGTTGAGTTTGAGGTAGTTCGAGTTCATCCAGTTGTATATTTCACAGAGGCAGTTCTCTAATGTTGTGTTGTCTTCTTGAATGTCTTGTAGGGAAAATGCCAAAGGAAAACTAAGATTAGCCATCCCAAACAATGAAGCAACCCATAGAACTATAAACAACAACCACAGGTCCATGTTTTCCTCCAGTGCCACCAATGACCGGGCCAAGGTCAACTCCCTTTGTAAAGTGGCCACCCAGAGTCAGGCTTCCTATTCCATGTGGAAGGGCTCAAGGGCCTGCCTCATATTTGCTCATTTTATTGGGTGGCCCTGTGATCAAAGCCCCTGCACAGGCCATGCAGTCCTCAGCCTGGGTCTTGGTCCAAGCAATGTCATCATCCCATGTCGCAGCCAGGCCTGCCAACCTCTCCTCCGCCTGCTGCCTCATATCATCCAAAACAGCTGCCAACTGTGCATGCGCCCTCAGACTGGCCTCCTTCCCTGCATGTGTGAGGTCCCTCACCTGTTGCACCCTCCTATCAGCCTTGATGACTCCTCTTTACTGCTAAAACACCTATTTTTTGCAATTAATCTCTGTCATTGTTTCCTCAAAGCAAAGCGGACTGGCTGCAGACAGAGATACCCATGCTTGCACTGTCCATGACTGGGTCTTTGGCCATCACAACCTGTTCTCTTCTGGGTACCATGGCAGGCCAAAAGGCTGCATTATCTGACTCTGTATAGACCTCCACCTCCAGGGAGAAAGGCGCATCCAAAGAGGCTGATGGCGAAGCAGCTGCAGTGTATCTGTAGCAGATGTCAGGCAGAGAGGTTCAACTTGAGGTTGTCTGGAGCACAACTGTGGAGGTGGAGGAGGTGGCATTGAAATGGCATGTTGGACAATGCCACTCCTAAACAGCGCATCTCCCAGGTAGGTGAAGAACATGAGCAACTCCATGTGGTGCAATGCAGACTGCTGTTAAGTGGCAACCACTCCATCGTGGAGATCATTGGTCTGTCACAATCCATCTACCAGCAGGGGCTGTCGTATGGCATGAATGTTTTCTTCAGACAAAGCACAAGCAATTATCTGGGTGAAGTCATCAGAGAAGCTACACTGTGCTGCAGCAGATGAACCTGGTATAGGAGAATATGCTGATGCCTCTGCAGTGTCCTTCACAGTCTCCTGTCTCATGCCCAGGTTTGGAACATGTACATCCCCCTCAGATGCTGAACCTAACACCACTGCCAGGCCCTCAATGTCCTCCTTCCCATCTACACACAACCCTGACTCCCCAACTATGGTCTCCTTTCCCCATAGCTTTTCTGTCCCCTGGGCAACGCTTCCCGGTCCCTCTGCTGCTGAAATGTCCACCAAAATGGCCATGCTGAGGTCCTCTTCTTCAGCAGCATGAACATTGGAGGACACCAGCATCCCATGTGCATGCCGCTCTCTGAAGCTAGATGACATATTGTGTGATTGGGGTCTACGGTACGGTATGGAGATTTTACCCCTGCATGCAGCTCCTGCTTAGGTGTGAGTCCCTCTTCAGCTGCTTGAGACAATGGTAGAGAGAGACAAGAGAAACAATCACCATAAGAATGTGCATTCACATGTCTACTGGTACAAACAACACGTCACCAGCTACTAGCCATCCATAATAAGTCACTTGCCATCTAATTTCAAGACATACACTGCACCGCATTGCCTACTCAGCAAGAGTTAATGACCATTAGACAATGGCTAGTGGATAGTGGCAATCATGAGCCCTACACATGTCTACAGGAAACCTTTTTGTAAGGCCATGCAGCCATTACAACTTCATGTCTGACATTCTCTTGGCACAGAAGTATTTCGCAAATGTTTATCTGCTAACAGCATAATGGAAAAGGCCCATGGCCACATGGGCCCTTGACTTCAAATTCACAGTGTGCATTCTGTCCATCGTATTAAGATCACCCTGGACAGTACTGGAGAATTGCATGCAATAGATGTGTAAATGTCAAGAGTGTGCAGCAGTTATAGACTTGCAGACACTCCAAGACACACACACTAAAGGTCACTGTGTATCCTGACACCCAGAAAAAGAATTGTGTTACTTGTGTATGTGTGCCTTGCATGGCCACAGCAATGGAGATTGAAATATCTACTGGGTATGACAATGTTAAACAAATGATGTTCAGCTATTCATTTTAATCACGTGTGGCTCAATATACACTCCTGCCACATTCACCTCTCATGGCACCCTACGGCCACTATGCCTCAAATCCATGCATCATGCTACACCACGTGGATGTACTGCAAAAAGATGAAGAGAGGATATGTCTTTCAAGACTACAGTTGTGTGAGCATCACATACCTCATGCGAACATCACAGAAGAACAGCACATGCACACAAGTGTTCAAAGCTTACATGGGTGCAGGCCTTGGACAACAACCAGAATCTGCTCCACTACTTCACCACTTGGCTATTAAGCCTACTTGCCTCTTGCCATTGTTGCACTGTGTTAATGAACCACCATACAAGTAACATTTTTGGCAACACCTATTTAATGGTAGACCTACTCCCTTTATGCTTTCTCATCCATGACAGTGTAACAATGCAGGAGTCAGTTCACTTTGTGTATCTACCAGCAGCTTGGAACCAGGCCTGCAGGTCAAGAACCTGGGCATGGAGCACTTGATTCACCTTCTCCAGGATACAGAGCTGTAATGGTGTTACATGATAGTGCCTATGAGAATGCACCTCAACTGTGTATCCTACCTCAGTAGCCACCATTGCCGCGTTCTTCCTTATTCCACCCCAGTGCTTATTGACATTCTGGATTATATCGACTGCCATCCCCCCTGCATTAATGGCAGCTGTGATTCCATCCCAGATCCATCTATGGCTTAGCCCGCAAGCTGCTTGTCAGCACTGGAGGGGGATTCCTAATTCTCCAGCACCTGGTCATCCACGGTGCCAAACTCAATGGCCTAGATGTACACAACCCTCACCAACTTGGCGGTGTGAGATGGTGGTGCAGCCATTAAAGAGATGAGGCCTGTAGGGATAGCAGTGGGTTTGAGCGTACCTGGCCAGAGGCGCTGTAAATGTTCCATGTGTGATTCTCCATATGAGGTGGTCATAGGTAGAATATGGTAAAATGCAGCATGGTGCATCAGCAGCAGGTCACCGTATGTGGTGGTAAAACAGTAATTCCATGATAGTGAAAGTGGCCAGGCAGTTGGATTTGTCATGCAGAAAGGCAAATAAGGCAGGAAGAGGCAACAGATGTTATCTTGCGGCGATGATTGGCCCTGCAGACACATGTGCTACACGCCTGTATCTCATGGTGTACTCTGTGGTGCCTGGAGACATGAAGGCACTTGAGGAACTACAACTCCAAGCATACCATAGAATAGCAGCATTATTTTGCCACTCAAGTGACCATTGTGGTGTGCGTGTGATGTCATGTCCAGGTTAAGATGCGCCCAGCAGAACCAGGAAGCCTTTCTCAATGCTGCCCAACATCCCACTCGTGAGTAGCTTCTTTCTGTTTTCTGAGTGTTCCTGGACCCTGTTTTGCTTCCCAAAACTGTTTGGAGATTGGCATTTTGGACTTCTGATAGGATCTTCTGGTGTTTGACCTTGACTTCCTTTCTGGACTTCTCTTTATTTTTCCTTTTTGGAGTCCTGGATCTTGTTTTGGTGCCTTCTGATTTTGGACCCTGGATGGACTTCTTTTAGACATTGTCTCTGGGTACTCCCTGAACTCGAACATTGTGCTTACATTTTGGTTTTCTTCCTTCCCGGGCATTCTCTAGCCTGCATCCTCATGTCACCTGTTTCAGGCCCATTCTGACATTTGTTTCTGTTGTTTTTTTTAATTTTTTCCCGTTTGGTGAGGGAACAGGTTCCCTGGCCTATGGGCTTGTATCATTCTCAATGTTATTCTCCCTATATTAGGTTTCCCTTCATCTTTCATCATCATCAACGTAGGTCGGGACAGGGAGGCCAGGAGTAATATTCCGTGGGTCAGCTGTAGTAACCTTTTTTGTGTTTTCACTCCTCCAGCTCAGAGCAAGCATGTTTGGCACCCTCTCCTTTCCAATGGCTCCTCCAAGAACACGTTAGTTATCCAGTGTTGTTGGTGTGCTCTGAAGAAAGTGCTGTCACTCTCCTTGGGATCCCTTTGGATCTGTAACAGTTTCTGAAGCCCCACTGACCCTGAAGTGACAGCATGGAGGGGGCCACCAATTCGATCACAACCTTTCTATGGCCAATAGTCTCCTTCAGGACAGACATGATCACTGCCCATATAACCATTAACAAACAGTTTGACGCATGGCAAAGTGTTGCACAAGCTTTGCCTAATGATGAGGAGTTTGATGTGGCAGCCCCACAGTGTCTGTGGTGCAGGGTTTTCCACAGGACCCGGACTTAGGCCCCAGCCTTCTTTGTTAGCCACTTTCAACCACTTTCTGGGGGACCCTAACAAATACTGTACACCCAAGGCCTCATCACGAATGCGCGGTATCCTGGCGGTAAATCCACAGGGATACCGCTCAATGCAATTTGAATTACCACAACTTCGCATGGCACTATTAGCGCTGGATCCAAAGTTGCAGCAATGCTGTATATCCCCATATTTTCCCAAGTCCTTAGGGCTCTATGGGGCATCTTTGGTGCCTGGCACTTAAGGGGTCAACAGGTAAGAAATGAGTAGCCTAGTTCTGTATAGTGCTCTTTCCTCTGAGGAACACTGACTCTTAGTCCTATGGTTAATGGACTAAAACCATATGCAAATCAGGCTTGGTCCCACCCCAAAAAGTGCAGTCCAACCTGCATTGCTTGGTTGCATCCTTTTGTGCACAAAACCACAAGCAACCCCATGCATGTTTTGACCTCTTTGGGTGTCTACAGTGAGGTAGAGCTGGGTTTCTAGGGAGCCAGTAGATCTATCATTCCTATCCCTCTTAAAGCATACATCATATCTTCAGAGATGGTCTTCAATGAGCAAATGATATGCACCTCTCAAAACACCTGCCTTCAAAAATTAGATTATGAAACCATCACAGCTGATATTTGTGAATGCTGATTCCCCACTCTAATGAAAGCCAGGAATGGCCATGCTTTTAGAATACCAACATGACCTAATGTGCCAAGAACCCCTCTTTCCAGTTAGCAGTCGTATTACCTCATAATCCCAGGGTGAAGCCTGGATTCCCCAAAAAATGGATGTGCAGAATACTTTACATAAATTAACTTCACAGGAAATCACATTTAATGGTTCACTCCTCAACATGATGAAGAAATAGACTCTAAAAGGCTGATGAATCATTATCAATATCTATAATATACTCTCTAACATCAGAAATGTTTTCCAAGTCTCAGTCCCTCCTGAAAGGGGTATTTGACTTGTTCTGTGAGGATATCACTCTTGTCTGAATAATTGTCCTAACTATCAATCACTTTTTATTTGAAATCTGATTCACAGGCACTTCCAACATTAAACATTCTTCAATATTTCAATGTGTTAACAAACTGTGCTAATACATGAAATAGTTGCTTGGGTCAGCTAATCCCCTTGCCAATAAAATGATACATTATACATATGTTAAAGCTCAGTGCTCTGTTACATTCTACAGTCAAAGGACTTATTTTGTATATTTGATGGATGTCCCTACTGAAGAGACAGACTAATGTAACTGATTATATTCCTTTCCAGGAACCATTATAAAATATGAAAACACTGTACAATATTAATAGGCTGTCACACTTTCTGAGCCTTATTGTTGCTGGTTGGGCCTTTTAGAATATTTTGTTTTGTCAAGTAATAAGCTGTAGCACAAGGGTCCGCAACCTTTGGTTATCCAGATGCTTTGGTCTACAATTCTCAATGACTCTAGCTAGTATAGTGAATGGTGTTGGATTGTGGGTGCTGTAGCCCAACATATCATGAGGGCCACATTTTACAATCCAGTGCTCTAATAGATGTCACTGTCAGTGACAATTTAACATACATCCTGGAAATGTGTAGCTGATTTCATTTCAGCAATACTTTGATTACAATAAAGTTCTTACACAGTCAGAGATAATGCAACAATAGATTTTCCTTGAAAGGAGAAAGCATTCATATATGATTAATGTGCTCAGAATGTGAGTACTCATGTTTTTGCAGTAAAACGATATAAGTGATCAGGAGCAACCAATGTAGAAGCAGGCAAACTATTATCATTAAATATGAGGATGAGAGAGGAGTTATAACATTCTTTATATTGCTAAATCTGTCAGCTGCCTATGACAAAGTTGACATGAATATTCCTATTCATGGACACAACCAGTTGGTTAAATGAAAGGATATGGTCATAAGCTAGATATAATCTTTCTTGAAGAACAGATTGACATAAGTACAATTTAAGTACAATTTAATAAATTGCTATTCTAATACTTTTAAAACCCATTGTGGGTTGCCAAAAGGATAATTTTTATCCCATGGGCACTTTAAAGATATATGTGCCTCTTGACATTCAATCACACTTGAAGAGACTCCTTCCAACATGATGTCCAAAACATTCAAATGATTTTCAGAGTTAGCAACAAACTACTTGACAAGAACTGGATATCTCAAAGTTTTTTTTAAAAATTTGTTTTTAATTAGTATGCTCAAAGTCTAAAATGACTTTGTATACAGAAGCTCCATAAGAATGCATCAATTTAACTTCCTCATCAGGATATAATCACATTTCATATCTAGTAAAATGAGTCTCTCAAATCCATAATCACTTTCAATACAACTTCATAAAATCACATCAATTTAACATCACATCATGCAGACATAGTCATATTTCTCATCTAATTTGATGACTTGTTTCAAATTTCCATTACAAGATCACAAAGCTTAACTAAATAAAATATTAAAAATGAACATCGCCACCATCCAAAAATGTATCCCACATTTAATCCTGCGTTCCCAGGTCTGCATCATTACTATAAGATGTATAGAAAATTTGGTGAAGCAAAGAGTGAATATGTCTGTCAAGAAATTGGTGGGGACATGTTGCCGGCATCATAGTATGGTCTCCAGATCTGCATCCTCATTGTGGTGTTTGGAAGCTGAAAAACTCAATTTCCCATGCTCCCCTGGTGTATGTGCACGCCATCATCAGCTGCGCACAATTAAGGTGTGGTATATTAAGCCACTGGCCGCCTCTGCCACATGCAGATTATTGAGAATCGGCATGGGCGGATGCAGAATTTCAGGCAGCAGCAAGTGCCTGATAGGCAGCAACAGACACCAGAGAGGGAAGAAAGGACCAAATCATGCAGCAGTGATCAAGAGAGGCCCTGGTGCAGTACGGCAAACTAAGATTTTGTTCCGGGCAGGTTCACAGGGATCCCGGACTAAAGCTAAGTACTTGTACTGTTTTAAATGTTTGAAGTCTCTTAGAATTCACGCATGTGAGGCAAACGGCTACAAGTGCCGTCTGTCAGTGCTAGCGTTCATTGACTCACTTTGCTTATGGATCATGAAATGATATATTTCTTGGAAAGCCATGGTTAAGGACTGCAGAAAATAATGTGTAGAGCTTAACACGTTGCTAAATTAGAGCGTGTGAAGATTAACATGCAAACAAGAAGCATGGGCCACACTAGTGTTTGTTGGCATTATATTACATGTTTGTTTTGTCTCTTCATGCAATGCTTTGCCTTTCAGGCCATGGGTCATGTGAGAAATGATGTGGAGAGAACCCTAGTTGTTTGTTTCATTACACTTGCCATGCCTTAAATGTTGGTTCAGCTCACCCTCATGTTCCCATCCTGCTTGATGTTTAGTCTAGTTAAGGTCAACAGTTCATGTGGAATGGATAGTGCATGTTACATTCTGAGTACTGGTGTGTCAGGTTATGGTGTAGGCAGGTTATGCAGCAGTAGGTTATGCCAGGTTTTAGACAGGCATTGTATTGTATCAAGGTGTGTTTTTCCTTAAACTCCCTCTACTCATCCAATCTCTTTACCCTGAACCTCTTTCTGGTTTTCTTAACTTCCCCTCCTACCCACAACCTCTCCCTAAGCCCTCTTCCTCAATTGGCTGCCAGGTGTTCCCCTGTGCATGTAACATCAGGAACACGTTCCAACCACGGTGAAAGGGTTGATCCCATTCGGCTTCTGTGGTTCGGGAGAGGGTGTCGATACTCTCCCTTTTGATCCTAACAATCACATTCAATTAAAAGATGCTGTGTGGTTTCTAAAGATGTCTCTCCACAGAGGCTACCATATCTTATATTGTGCAGTATATCTAGCCTAGCCCTGAAAATCTCCAAAAAACTAACCAGATTAAATGTAATCTGTAAGTACCTTCTAACAGCGAAATGCATTGAATAAGGACTAGTGCATCTTTTCTGTATATATGCAATACAATTGCTAGCGTTAGCCTTTGTTGCAAGATTTACCAATGCATTCTCATGATCAAATTCATGTAATCTGTTCTTCACTACTCGTTTGTAGAGAAGAGGAGATGATTGTATAACCTGCATGGCTATTAACAATGCCCAATAATCGGCGATAGACTAGATCATACCCAAGCAGCAGTTGCATACATGTACCTGCAGGTTCATATATGTTTGAATCACCTTAGTAAGTGTAGTACCAGAAGCCAAACACAAAATCATCCAATAGATCATCATCATTTTATAAACAACTACAGCAGTTATGTATTGCAGATTTAAGTCTAAAAATAAATAGTCGGTAGGCATAGATATTGGCATCCTCAATAATGCTTTGAACACTTTACCTTCCAATAGCTCCAATGTCTCAGGGAACCTCCAGGCCCATATCTAAGCACCATAGAGTATACAGCAGAGTATTGTTGCTCTGTATAATGTTAAGATGGTCTGCATAGAGAATCCTCCCTGCTTGCCCACATATGTATGTGTAGCCCCAGTTTGTTGGGAGGTTTTATTGCAAACACTCTCCCAGTGTGCAGTCCATTTCAACATGTCATCCACTTCCACCTCTAGGTATTTATACATACACACCTGCCCGATTTTATTTTGATTTAGTGTCCACCAGTACTTCTTTAACTTTATACTAGGAGGTGCAAATACCATAATATTGTTTTTTTCAATGTTTGTTTTGAGACCATTCAATATTGCATACTTCCCAAGGGCCTTCAATTGAATCTGAAATCCCTTAATGGTATAATCAAGCAGCAGCAGATCATCAGCATAACCAAGCCATGCACACGTGTTTGCATCATATCTTATTTGTAATGCACTCTGACAATCCAAAACTTCAATTAGATAGGAAAGGTATAAGGTAAAAGGATTTGGGGCAAATATACACCTCTGTTTTTGCCCCTTGCATGTCAGGATACAATCAATATCCAGTCCTCGACCATCCAGTCTGTTTCTAACACATGTGCTATTGTGAGGTTGTAATATCATGGACAAGAGGACAGTTGGTATATTCCATGTCAATAGTGTGTGCCATAATCACTCTCAAAGAATGGTATTGAAAACTGCACTAATATCAATAAATGCAGCATATATTGGCTGTTGACGACTCTCCCATGCATGCTCCTCTAATGTTACGAATGTTAACAATTGTGGAGCGTACTAGTATTTCTAAGGAATCCTGTCAGTTTTCTGGGTTCTTCCAACAACCTTCCTTATGGATAGGGACTATTTTGCTATCTTTCCAGGATCTAGGCAGAACACCCTTAAGGCTAATACTTGAAAACAGCAGATGGACTGCCTCCGTCCAAGGATTGGATTCATTTTAATCAATGTTTTACAAGTTCCATCTAGGCCCACTGCCTGTGATGAGTTTAAACTTGTTATTATGCTCACAAGTACTGGGATGGTAATTTTACAGTCCCATTTCTCATTCCCAATAATCAGAGATGGCACTTCACTGGTCCGGGCACTTATTGTACTGGCTGTATACACCATCTAATCAGAACAAGACACATAATTTGCTAAGGCCGTCGTGGGTTTGGCAGTATTAATCATCCCCCAGAAGTCCCTATGTTCTTTATTTCTGGTATAATATGCTATCTTAAGTAATTTCTCCCTATAATGTTGTATAAAATGGCTGTGTAGCCTCCTCTGATATTCCCTTTTCAAGTTCTTGATATTCGCACTAACATTTGCATGATTATCACCTTTGTCTGTCTATCTCAATGTCTAATCACAGTCCAGAAGTACTTGCTTTGCCCACTGAATAAGATTGTGAATACATATGGGGTTGGAAGATTAAAAATCATCAAAAACAAATCATCTCTGTCCTGACGAAGGCCCGGTGCAATTAATGAGGAGACCAATTTTGGATGTGGTCTATCTCAGACGAAGAGGCCACAATGCAGTGTGTCGACCCAACATCTGTATACACTTCCATTAAAAACTAAAAACTCTATAGAGTTGACAGGAAGTAAGCACCTCTCAGAGATAACAAAGGGGTAGTAGAAGAAAAGGTTCTTGAACACAAACAAAGGATAGGCTCCTTTAAGAAAATGTGCAATGACATCAATTTAGATGTTGATATAAGAATAAGCCCTTTTCTTTTCTCTGAACCTCCGTATATGTTGCTCTGTGTAAGAAGTCCAATTACTAATATGAACTTCTAGAATTATGGACATAAGAGAACCTGGATCTCTATGGCACATTATCTATGTCATAATATATACTAACCCAGAACAAATGTGATAATAATTATTTTGTGAAACGTGAATTTGTCAGTTGTATTTTGTTACATGTTTTTTACTATAAAAAAGGAAATTTTGGGGGGAAAATCCATGAACCTTGACACACAAATGATTAAAATACGGTTCTCTGTAATAATCATGAACGCGTTTAGTTTGGTCTGTAAGAGTGAAGAAAATTGCTAACTCTTGGATACTCTCTTGCTTGTGACTAAATGGAGTCATGCAAATGCAGGAGTAGGAAGAAGTTTGTGATTCCTATATTTCACAGTAGATGTATCCTTTACATCACTGACACCTAGAAAATAAAAAAAAAATGATGGGTATGACCTATTAGACACATGATTACCATTATAACAGTTATCTACAACCTAATTGAGCTGTAGCTTATTCATCCTGAACATAGTCAATGCATAATGAACAAAAATATGTTGTACTGTTCCCCCCAGACCGATACGTTTCAAGATAGATATGCATGCAGTAGGCTTACTCAGCTCAAGTACTTCTCTTCTAAAAAGCTGAAACCACTTAATCTGACATTAGAAATCCTGTGTGATTTGTTGTCTATTGTGTCAGAATTGAAACCAAGTAGTCAGTCCTAATTTGGAAATGAGAAAAATGTTTAGTTCACAAACATCAACCATGGAATGTTACGCTGAATATTGCTGAACATTAATTATTTTAGAATATCCCTAGTAAGAATAACAGAGGGATTGGATTAGCGAGAACACCAATGAAGTAGTGGTGGTATTGTTAGATGATCTTCTATGTAGGTCAGGCCCATCGCCACATATATTAAAACCAGAGGATGATAGAGGGAGATTCCTAAGAAAGGTATCCTCATGAAAAAGCCAGAGGTAGGGTTTGTCAAACCACAGACATCAGCCTCGTATGCTACTGATTCCACAGTCTGATACACACTTACACATGTGTTTAGAAGAGGGTAGCTACTATAAAGAGGACAGTCAACAAGAAAACTGTTGTTACTGCCCAAATCGTATTAGGACACAGTCATGGACAATTGGGAACCGTTTATGTCAAATGTAATCCCAATGATGGCCAAAATGTATACAGAAAATGTTTCTATGGTCTACAATGCAGAGCTCCAGAAACTTAAGTGATGTGCCATTTGTTAGGCCATTTGGACATCACTGTCTTGAAGGGAGCTGAAATGGCAATAGTGGTGGTTTGAGAGCTGATCATGCTGATTCATATTAATAAAATAATGCATTATTTATTTTGTGATATCTGCAATTGAATCTTAATTCAATTCGCCATAACATCTATATTTATAAACGTCAAAATGTGTTTGTGGCTTGGTGAAGCAATGTTCCTTGTACAATTCCACGCTGTTTCACCAATCTGCACCAAATGTTGCATAGTTATCTATAAGGACCCTCCGGACATTACTGGCTACATGACATTTGGACACCCCACCCCTTTCCCCTGATTTCAGCAGAAGTCAACATTTGTTTTATGGGTTTGTGGCTTAGCAAAGCGCTATTCCATACACAATTCCACACTGTTGCACCAATCTGCACTATATGTTTCATATTTACCTGTTATGACCCTGCAGACATTACTGGCTACCTGACATTTGGACGTCCAACACCTTTCCTCGGATTTCAGCTAAAGTTTAAAAAAATAATTGGGGTTTGGGGCTTGGGGAAGCATTGTTTCTTACAGAATTCCATATGGTTTCACCACTCTGCACCAGCATTTGCATAATTACATGTTAGGACCCTCCAGACATTACTGGTTACATGACATTTGGACACCCCACCCCTTTCCCTGATTTCGGCAAAAGTAAACATTTGTTGTGGGTTTGTGGCTTGGCGAAGCATTGTTTCTTATACAATTCCACACGGTTTCACCAATCTGCACCAAGTTTGGCATAGGTACCTGTTTGAACCCTCTGGACATTACTGGCTATATGACATTTGGACACCCCACCATTTTCCCTGGATTTTAGCACCTTCACACATGAGACAGTTGCCTGAAATCGGCAACACATCAATGTGGTCGTAGAAGGACCGGTCTCAACACAAGGAACAAAACCTGAGGTAACTATGGTACCTCAAAAACCAGGTTTCAAGGCCCTACGATACATGGTTCACGAGATATTTGTATTGCAAGGAACCGCGCCATACCATGGTGAGGAGACAGGTGGGCGAGAGCACAGAAGGTCCCAGTATGCAGCAGCACACCAACTCTCGCCTCCCTCCAACGTCTGCTCCAGGGTATGTCAGCCAGCCACTGGCACTCATTCTCAGTGCAGTTTACTTTAGAGTGCAAAGCACATGAAATGATAAGTGAATCAGAACAATGACTTACAGGATCATTGATTTTCAACAATTGATGAAAGTGTTGTCATGTCTGTCTACAGAATACGTTCGAATACAAAGACACAAACCGAATGCAGGGACCTTGCCCTCCCTCAGTGCATAAACATTACTATTAAAAAGCAGCTAACTAAACTGACAAATTGATTAAACCCAATTAGTTGTGGGTGGTGTACACAGGCGTTGACCTGGGGATCCCCACTGTTTTTGAACCAGCTAGAGCCTTTGTGGCTTAGACACATGGCATTGGTACAAGTGCAATGAGCACTAAAGCAAAAACCGCTCTAGTGCATAAAAAGTTTCTAGCAATGTATTTTTCACAAGGACAATGGACTGAAACTGGCACAAACGCTGCCCTGGTGCAAATATACATGAAAGTGTATTTCCTTTTCATTCAGTCAATGTTTGCCCGTGTTAAATGCACATACATGTTGGTGCAATGGTGCTTTAAAATGCCAACATGTGTCTGAGTACATATCGATTTCACTTTGCAACCTGCAATAATACGCTCTTTATCACATTCCTTTAAAAGATAGTTATTCCACCATACACCTATGGGCTCTTCATAGCTTATCTTTTTATCTGGTCACAGCAATAATCTAATTCCTAAGTAATCAATATTCTGACTATTGTATTAAAATATGATGCCCTGCATACATAGTTTTACTGAGAGTAGGCTGTTTCGATACAATGATGTTAGACTTGCTATACAATACAGTTAAGCCTCTTTCTGCCATGTACCTTGAATAAGCATCCAGAAGTCTCTGAAGAGCCAGTGGGATTTGTTCTATCAATATCACCTCAACCGCATAAATGAAAATAAGACTCTTCGGGCATGATTTACAAAGCACTTTTCAATTCTGTTTCCTACATGGGGGTGGTTTGGTTACTACTGCTAACCAAGAGCTACGAAGTACGTATACAAGGGTAGGATCCCTGTCGTATCCTTCTTGCACACCTTTTGTTATTGGAAAATAATCTATCAAGTCTATCAAGTTTCCAGTGGTGCCATAGCTTAGTTTTTGCAATAGAGCCCTCGTGGAGTTTGATTACAATAGATTACCATAGAAGGCAGACCTAGGGCCTGGTTCGTGGAGTGTTTTCCTATGGGATTGCACCTTTATAAAACGCTTCCGTGAATGAGGCCCTTAATCTCCAGTTCTAAAAGTGTAGAACATAAAATTAACTCAACCAGTTTGCCTGCATAACTGATCTGCAGACTTCACAAGTTTGGTTAACACACTGATTTTTTGCAGTTGCTGATATCAAATTACGGCTTAACATATTTTTTTCATAGGAAGTTTAATACAAGTACAGTTATAACGACATTTCAAAGTAATGTGCAGGCAAAATTAACAGACTCTCAAAAAAAGACATATAAAATAATACATCGAATATTGATTTCACCTGTATTAAACAACGAAAATGTGCCTCGATTGTGTCACATTATGACGTACATTTTATGAAATCAATAACTCAAATGCAATTATTTTAAAATTATTTGATTTTGTAAAACAAAATTTGATATTTAAAAATCTGAGTTTCTATGGCAGTGAGTACATTACTATTAAAAAAGCACAATGCCAACTCCTACATTTCCCAAAATCATCTACTTTATTTGAGAAACTATTGTAAATGCTTACTAAATTGGTGCATTTTATGACACTAAACTGGTTTATGGCAGTGTTTTGCATAGACTGGATGGAAGGAGGAGAAATGGAGGGACAACGTGAATGGAAATAGTAAAGGGGGCACGTCAAAGGGCTTGCCTTGAGTAGCATATTAATGTTACATGATGGCGTAAACGGTGTGGTTTGGTTATAGATGGAAATAGAATAATAAAGGTTTTAGGAAGATGGGGACTATTTCCATCCAGAAGCAGTGAAGGCCTAGGACCTAGGTGGATGGGGAGGCTGGGAAATATGCACCTATTTTATATTTTTATTATTTAGTTAATGTGTTACAGTTTAGTTAATGAACTTTACACATACAAAGTGAAAATTAGTCAAAAATTAATTCTATAGTCAAACTATTATAACATCAAATTAAATAACAACAACACCATAAAATAACAATTAATTTCTGCTTTTGGAAAAATAAGGTTAAATATTAAAATAAGTCTAATCTAAACCTAAAACATACCCAACGTATACCACCTTACCTTACCTAACCAGGAGTAAAACGTTAAAATAAATTAAAAAGCACAATACAAAACATAGTGATAAAACAGATCAAAACAGAACATTATGATACACATATTGTCACGGTCTTCAATGATCATGGAATAGGCAGGGACGAAGATTGTAATGTAATGTGGGCAACCTATTCAAATCTTGATGCTAATTTTCCCTCTATCCTAAACCAGATGTTATATAGAGCAGTCAGGACTCGTATATTCTCTGAGTTTAAGCAGTGATGCCAAAATAATGATTCAGAGATTGCTGCCAGATCATGAGTATACTTTCCAATATGGTGATGAATTACATCAGTCATACTTCCACATTGTGTCAAGACATGTTGTGCTGACTTCAAAACATTGTCAATTTTACACAGTCTGCATATCCGTAGTTCCGACAGCGTTCGCTCTCTCCGGCCCGTGACCCATAGGGTCAGGAGTTAGTCCAATCTTAATAGAAGAATAAAGCATTGCAGTCTTTTGGAGGGGCATAGGTTGAGGTAGTCTTGCGGTTTCATGAATGAATAAAGGCTGTATTGCACAAAGTCATAGCTTTTCAGTGAGCTAAGGTGGGCAAAATTCTCCAGCCAGTCCCACATTTCAATGCGCTTATCAAGAGCCACCTGGACCTGCTTAGAATACCCCCCTTCTCGCAAAGACCATCCTACATCTGCAAGATATTTTAACATTTTGACAGCCGGTGAGAGGGGATTTTGCTTCTTGCATATTTCCTTGTTAACTGTAATCAGTAGAGGATTCTTGTACCACTGTGCATTTTCATGAATAACCCAGATCTCTTTTTCATGACAATAGCTTTCAATGATGGTATACCCAATTCCAAACGTATAATGGCCATTGGAATTCCTGGTGCTAAACCCAGTACCCGCCGCCAAGATTTCCCCTCTATGACCTGAAGCCAGCTGAGATCTAGGTCAAAAAGAACCTCTAGCCCATAGGTCATCATGGGTATAAAAACTTGCAGATAGAGTTGGTGTGTGCCCCATAGCGTAAAGCCACCTTGTCTGTTTGTAAAGCTAGCAATTTACGCTGTGACCTGTGCTACACGCGTACTCCTGGAATGTTTGCATGCAACGTATTCCCTGCTAGGCTCAAAATCAATACCCAAATAACGATATTGTGGAGCATAGGGGATTATGATATTGCCCACCATGAGGTTAACGCTGATACTCTTTTGTTGGTAAATCGCAAGACCTTAGTTTTATCAAGATTAATGGTAAGGCCATTATATTTCGCATAATCCCATAGTGCTGTAGCCGATCTGCGCAGACCACTGATTGTGTGATCGAAAATGACCAAGTCGTCTGCGTATGCCAGAACATTGCAAACCACATCCCCGATTTTAGGAGGGCAATTAGAAGCAGTAGTTATAGCCACAGGTATATCATAGACATAGAGATTGTATATCAGAGGGGCAGTCACACATCCCTGTTTCACCCACCTATTCTGCTGTACTTTATCAGTCAGGTGACCCTCGTGATCTAATTTCAACCTGACCGAGGTGTTGTGGTGCAGCAGTCTAAGGTAGTACAGAATGCCAGCGGGGCAGCCCAGGCCAATAGGTTTAGACCAAAGACGTTCTCTAGGGATCGTATCAAAAGCTGCTTTGAAGTCAATGTATAGTGCATATAGAGGCGGTTCACCTTTACTGCGTGCCCTAGATCTCAATAAATTCATGACCATCAGGTTGTGGCTCATTGAATAGCCCTTCCTAAAACCGCATTGGAAATTGGACAAAATATTGGCCCCATCAACCCATGATTGAAGCTCCACAAGCAATAATGAGGCAAACAGTTTACCTGTTGTATCCAACATGGAAAGAAGCCGATAATTATTCGAATCCAACCGGTTACCCTTTTGAAAACAGGTATTAATACTGCTGTTTGCCATGAGCTCGGTATTGATCCCTGTGCCATTATCTTCTCAAACAGTATAGCCAATATGCTCACCCAGAACTCGGGGTGATTTTTAATAATTATGTTGACTAGACCGTTCGGTCCCAGAGCTCTGGAAGATTTAAGGGTCTTTATCTTATTGATTATGGCCAAATATGAGATATAAAAGGGCATATTGGGTGCCAAGGTTATCTGAGGGCAAGACTCTTCTCTCTGTGATATGGTATTATGGCCTTGTAGGAAATTTACCCATTCTTCAGCTTTAATAGGATTAACTAATTGGCCCTTTGCTAACTCCCTGGCTTCCCCAAGGAGTGACCAGACGCTACGCGTATTTTTGGAGCCGATAGTCTGGACTAATTTCTGGTGAGCGAAAGTATTTTCGGCAAATCTTATATTTTTAATGATAGCTCTATATTTGTTTTTGATTTTCCTTGCAGACACACCTAATTCTTCGGAAGGGCCTACGGTTCATACAAAGAATAATGTTCTTGTTGTTCTTGTTGTAAATGAAGTGCTTCATTTACAACAAGAACATTATTCTTTGTATGAACCGTAATGACATATTAAAGGCCGGATTTGAAAAAGGCGCAGGTTGTACGCCGAAACACGTGTCATCCAAGAGGGGCTGAAAATTCAAAATAAAAAACTTTATCAAATACAACAGAACTTTTGGATTTGTCATTCATAGCAAAAGGAAATACACCAGTAATTTATCTTGGCGCAAATAAGTGCAGGCACAGTTGCAACTTTTCCTACAGTTTACAAACGGAGTAGAGGAACTCAGGGGGTAATTCATAGAATTTAGCGCACAAGTGGCGCACGCGGCTGGCGCATAGTGTGCGCGTGCGAATCTCTGCGCCAGCCGCATGCGCTAAAATCCATTTCTGCGCACAGCGTATTCATGGATTTCAGCTACCAAAACCAGCCGTGGCGCACAGTGTCGCAGCGACCCTGCAGCAGCGCCAGTTACACCCCCAAGAACGCCCTCGCGCAGGGAAAAGCCATCAAAATCCCCAATCCAGCACAAAGGGCTGTGCTAACCCTGTACCAGCACGGCAAGCGGGGAACGTGCATTACTGGGGTTCGGGGGAAGTTTCAAACGCGATTGGCCCTGTGCGAGCGGGGTAGTTGTATATCAGGGGTGCGCGGGAAGTTTCACATGCGATTTCAGCAGGGTATGTGTATTTCAGGGGTGCGCGGAAGTTTCACAGGCGATTTCAGCAGGGTACGTGTATTTCAGGGGTGCGCGGGAAGTTTCACATGCGATTGGCTCTGTGCGAGCGGGGTTCCTGTATTACTGGGGTGTGCAGGAAGTTTCACACGCGATTTCAGCAGGGTACGTGTATTTCAGGGGTGCGCGTGAAGTTTCACAGGCGATTCCAGCAGGGTACGTGTATTACTGGGTATCGTGGCAAGTTTCACACGCGATTGGCCCTGTGCGAGCAGGGTACGTGTATTACTGGGGTGCGCGGGAAGTTTCACACGCGATTTCAGCAAGGTACGTGTATTACTGGGGTTCGCAGGAAGTTTCACACGCGATTGGCCCTGTGCGAGCGGGGTACGTGTATTACAGGGGTGCGCGGGAAGTTTCACACGCGATTTCAGCAGGGTACGTGTATTACTGGGTTTCGCAGGAAGTTTCACACGCGATTGGCCCTGTGCGAGCGGGGTACGTGTATTACTGGGGTGCGCGGGAAGTTTCACATGCGATTTCAGCAGGGTACGTGTATTACTGGGGTTCGAGGGAAGTTTCACACGCGATTGGCCATGTGCGAGTGGGGTACGTGTATTTAAGGTGTTCGCGGGAAGTTTCACACGCGATTTAGCGATTTTCAGGGGTGCGCAGGGAATCCTACACATGAAGTGGCAGTGTGGGTCCTCCCAGCTGTTCCATCTACACCCTCCATGGCCCCTGCAGGCAGACCACACCACAGGGCACTACCCTCCACCCCTGCTCATGTCCCGCAGGCAGCCCATCCACCATGGCCATGCACCACAGACAAGCCACCTGTCCGCTTGCACCACTGATCACCAACTCATGTCCCCCTGCTCCCCCACCCCCCAGCAGTGCGGGGCACCTGCCTGCAGGCCCCCACTCATGTGCCACTCATGTCTTCCTGCACCCCCACCCCCCAGCAGTGTGGGGCACCTGCCCGCAGGCCCCCACTCATGTCCCACTCATGTCCCCCTGCACCCCCACCCCCCAGCAGTGCGGGGCACCTGCCCGCAGGCCCCCACTCATGTCCCCCTCATGTCCCCCTGAACCCCCACCCCCCAGCAGTGCGAGGCACCTGCCAGCAGGCCCCCACTCATGTCCCCCTCATGTCCTCCTGCACCCCCAACCCCCAGCAGTGCGGGGCACCTGCCCACAGGCCCCCACTCATGTCCCCCTCATGTCCCCCTGCACCCCCAGCAGTGCGGGGCACCTGCCAGCAGGCCCCCACTCATGTCCCCCTCATGTCCCCCTGCACCCCCAACCCTCAGCAGTGCGGGGCACCTGCCAGCAGGCCCCCACTCATGTCCCACTCATGTCCCCCTGCCCCCCCACCCCCCAGCAGTGCGGGGTACCTGCCCGCAGGCCCCAACACATGTCCCCCAGCCAACACGTCATCACAATCTAGATCCCTGGCCCTTATGGGCAGCCTCCACATGCCAAACACCCATCCAAGTATTGCATCCACCCACTTAGAAATGCCAATTACATGATACAATCCCAATGGCAAGTATCTAAATGAACACATGTCCCTCACATACACACAATGGGTGTAAATGAATGTCAAAACCCATATCATGACATGCATGAAACCAATGAGATGATACTACACATTGAAGTTTGATGAAAAAAATGTATTAAAAGCAACATAAATGGAATTAAAAATAAACAAACGACAATGGGAATTAAAAACTAAAAGCAGCATGTCCGTAAAATAATGAAAAACAACAAATCATAAGCCAAAGGAAAGGTGTCCAAAGTCACAGTTCAAAAAAGTAAATCCAAGGGATAAACAAAACGGAAAACCATTGCTCCATGGGTAAATCCCCCAAAAAAAGGATAATCCAACAGTCAACTATATACAGATAAACAATCCAGGGTCCATGATCCCAACTGAAGAAATGAAACCTATCTAAAAATACTACCTAATAAAAAAAATATATACAAAAATGTGGTCCATTTTCCAAAAGGTCCAAAATAAATAAAAAAGCAAAGGAAACCTAACACTAACTACATAACTATTTACAAGGGCAGCGGGCTAGTCCGACGGCTCACTTTTGGATGTCCCGGGCCAGGGCATCATCGAACTCCTGCTCGATATCCCGGAGGCGGTCTTCTTCCATGGCCCCGAGGGTTCGCAGGGACGATGTCATCTGGAACTCCAGGTCCCTGTGAATGGCCTCGAGGCACTCGGCCCGCCTCTGGGCCCTATGCATGGAGTTCTTCGCCCTGACCATCGTGAGCCGTGCCTCTTCCGCCCGCAGCCGCTCCCCATCTATCGCATGGCTCAACCGCTGCCACACGGATGACACTTCCCGTCCAGGGTCCTCCTGCCCTCTGGCCGATGCCTGCCCCTCCGATGATGAAGGCCCCGAGTCATCATGGCTCCCACCTTGTTGCAGCTGCTGCTGTGCTGCTGCCTGTGCCCTGGCTCCTGCTACCTGCACATCCTCCTCCAGCTGGGGTGCAGTTGTGGAGGTGGCCACCCCTGGTGGACGTCCGACTCCCGACTGTGGCAGGGATCTGTTGTCCACCAGCCTGGCCGCAGGGTCAGAGGCAGCTCCACAGGGCACCCAGGTGATACATGGATGGGAAGATGGCATGGAGGACGACTGGGGCATAGGGGGTTCAGTTGAGGAGGGGGTCGGAACAAGGTCCAAGAAACTGAGGAATCCGGCCCTGGTGAGCTGTCCCAGTGGGTCACTGCGGTCAACGAGCCATGCGAGAAGACGTGCAGTCTCCTCATGAAAAGACTGCAGGTCACCTCGCATGGCACGTTGACGCAATGCCACCCCACCCAGGACAGGCTCAACCCGGTGCCGGATAGCCACATCCGCAGGGAGAGGAAGGCCAGTTGGTGTAAGCCAATCCCCTCCCTGAGAACGGGTCTGGACGAAGGCATCCCTGCTGGTGCAAGATGATGCAGTGACAGGATAAGGGTCAGGATTGCACACAGGCACCTCCGCGGCGGCATGTGCTGCCTCCTGTCCCTGGTCCTGCACTGCACCACTAGCACCAGTGGAATCCACACCTCCAGACCCCGTCTCTGTCCCTTGCACGGCCTCCTCCTCCACCAAACCCCCCACCAAACAGGATGACTCCATGCCATCTTCCTCCGTTGGGCCCTGTGGTGTCTCAGCTGCCCCTTCTGCTGACGAGGAGTCCAACTCCGACCTCCGCCTCTTGGACCTCCCCTCGGCAGCTGCGGCCTGGGACGTGGCACCGGACTCCTCACTCCCCGACGAGATGACAACCTGGGAGGGGAACCGGGCCTTGCGTCTCCGGCTGGCGGTGCGATCCCTGCCGCTGTGCTCCACAGCACCTTCTCCGCCCTCTTCATCAGTTGACGCTGCAGGCAGGGAGAAATTAAACACAGGCATTAGGGCACTGTACAATGGACTCATACACACATGACAGTTCCACATGAGTGGCATTGTCAAACTTTAGACATGGCATCACAATCCCCAACACACATGTCATTTTGACTCACACACATGAGCTATTCCACAGCCATATTGCAACAGCCAGCACCATCCATACACATACAACATCATGAGCAGCCAAAGGTGAGCCAGACATCACATGAAACACAGGGAGTGCACTACACATGCACACACGCCAACACACTTACATGTATGTGTACACCTCCGCCAAC